>NC_140169.1:163479639-163767139 GCF_963971535.1 Notolepis coatsorum | reverse complement strand
GGCCTGGTACGGAGACAGGGGCCCGACAGCGGGGGCCGGGCACGGAGACAGGGCCCGACGGCGGAGGCCTGTCACGGGGACAGGGGCCCGACGGCGGAGGCCTGGTACGGAGACAGGGGCCCGACAGCGGAGGCCGGGGGGAAGAGGCGCCATCCTCCCGTGGAAATAGGGAGCGATGACGCGCCGGCTTGACGTCTGGAGTGGGAACACTGGCAACCTCCCGTAGATAATTAGAGAGCGAAGGCGGTGTCCCACTCCAGGCACGGAGATCCGCTTCCTCCTCCTCGGGGGGGCCGGGCACGGAGACTTGACTTGACTTGACTTGAGACAGGGGCCCGACAGCGGAGGCCGGGGGGAAGAGACGCCATCCTCTCGTGGAAATAGGGAGCGATGGCGCGCCGGCTTGACGTCTGGAGTGGGAACACTGGCAACCTCCCGTAGAGAATTAGAGAGCGAATGCGGTGTCCCACTCCAGGCACGGAGATCCTCTTCCTCCTCCTCGGGGGGGCCGGGCACGGAGACTTGACTTGACTTGACTTGGAGAGGGGAACAGGGGAGAACACAAAACACTAGAGTAAAGGAAAACTGGAAAATGCGGCACTGTGCCTTTAAGAGGCGAACAGGCTAAGGGACTAGGGCTAAAGGACAGGGCCAGGGCTAAATGTCAAGGACTAGGACCAGGTGCACTGGAGAGGGGAACAGGGGAGAACACAAAACACTAGAGTCAAGGAAATAAGGAAAATGCGGCACTGTGCCTTTAAGAGGCGAACAGGCTAAGGGACAGGGCTAAGTGTCAGGGACAAAGGCTAAGGGCCAGGGCTACGGGCCAGGGCTGCTTACAGGGATGAGGACAGGGTTCCGACGGCGGAGGCCTGGCAAGGGGACAGGGGCCCGACGGCGGGGGCCGGGCACGGAGACAGGGGCCCGACAGCGGAGGCCGGGCACGGAGGCAGGGGCCCGACGGCGGAGGCCTGTCACGGGGACAGGGGCCCGACGGCGGAGGCCTGGTACGGAGACAGGGGCCCGACAGCGGGGGCCGGGCACGGAGACAGGGCCCGACGGCGGAGGCCTGTCACGGGGACAGGGGCCCGACGGCGGAGGCCTGGTACGGAGACAGGGGCCCGACAGCGGAGGCCGGGGGGAAGAGGCGCCATCCTCCCGTGGAAATAGGGAGCGATGACGCGCCGGCTTGACGTCTGGAGTGGGAACACTGGCAACCTCCCGTAGAGAATTAGAGAGCGAAGGCGGTGTCCCACTCCAGGCACGGAGATCCTCTTCCTCCTCCTCGGGGGGGCCGGGCACGGAGACTTGACTTGACTTGACTTGAGACAGGGGCCCGACAGCGGAGGCCGGGGGGAAGAGGCGCCATCCTCCAGTAGAGAATTAGGGAGCGATGACGCGCCGGCTTGACGTCTGGAGTGGGAACACTGGCAACCTCCCGTAGATAATTAGAGAGCGAAGGCGGTGTCCCACTCCAGGCACGGAGATCCTCTTCCTCCTCCTCGGAGGGGGCCGGGCACGGAGACTTGACTTGACTTGACTTGAGACAGGGGCCCGACAGCGGAGGCCGGGGGGAAGAGACGCCATCCTCTCGTGGAAATAGGGAGCGATGGCGTGCCGGCTTGACGTCTGGAGTGGGAACACTGGCAACCTCCCGTAGAGAATTAGAGAGCGAATGCGGTGTCCCACTCCAGGCACGGAGATCCTCTTCATCCTCCTTGGGGGGGCCGGGCACGGAGACTTGACTTGACTTGACTTGAGACAGGGGCCCGACAGCGGAGGCCGGGGGGAAGAGGCGCCATCCTCCCGTAGAGAATTAGGGAGCGATGACGCGCCGGCTTGACGTCTGGAGTGGGAACACTGGCAACCTCCCGTAGAGAATTAGAGAGCAAAGGCGGTGTCCCACTCCAGGCACGGAGATCCTCTTTCTCCTCCTCGGGGCGGGGCCGGGCACGGAGACTTGACTTGACTTGACTTGAGACAGGGGCCCGACAGCGGAGGCCGGGGGGAAGAGGCGCCATCCTCCCGTAGAGAATTAGGGAGCGATGACGCGCCGGCTTGACGTCTGGAGTGGGAACACTGGCAACCTCCCGTAGATAATTAGAGAGCGAAGGCGGTGTCCCACTCCAGGCACGGAGATCCTCTTCCTCCTCCTCGGAGGGGGCCGGGCACGGAGACTTGACTTGACTTGACTTGAGACAGGGGCCCGACAGCGGAGGCCGGGGGGAAGAGACGCCATCCTCTCGTGGAAATAGGGAGCGATGGCGTGCCGGCTTGACGTCTGGAGTGGGAACACTGGCAACCTCCCGTAGAGAATTAGAGAGCGAATGCGGTGTCCCACTCCAGGCACGGAGATCCTCTTCATCCTCCTCGGGGGGGCCGGGCACGGAGACTTGACTTGACTTGACTTGAGACAGGGGCCCGACAGCGGAGGCCGGGGGGAAGAGGCGCCATCCTCCCGTAGAGAATTAGGGAGCGATGACGCGCCGGCTTGACGTCTGGAGTGGGAACACTGGCAACCTCCCGTAGAGAATTAGAGAGCAAAGGCGGTGTCCCACTCCAGGCACGGAGATCCTCTTTTTCCTCCTCGGGGCGGGGCCGGGCACGGAGACTTGACTTGACTTGACTTGAGACAGGGGCCCGACAGCGGAGGCCGGGGGGAAGAGGCGCCATCCTCCCGTAGAGAATTAGGGAGCGATGACGCGCCGGCTTGACGTCTGGAGTGGGAACACTGGCAACCTCCCGTAGAGAATTAGAGAGCGAAGGCGGTGTCCCACTCCAGGCACGGAGATCCTCTTCCTCCCCCTCGGGGGGGGGGGGGGGGGGGGGCCGGGCAACGCAGAACAAAGGGGTCCCAGGGGACCGGGGCGAAGAGATGCCATCCTCCCGTGGAAAATAGGGAGCGATGACGCGCCGGCTTGACGTCTGGAGTGGGAACACTGGAAAACCTCCCGTAGAGAATTAGAGAGCGAAGACGGTGTCCCACTCCAGGCAAACGGCGACAGGTGGTGATGGCTGGCACGTCGTCTCACGCCAGAGACGCGGCAGGTGATGGTAACGTACAGGATGGTAACGTACAGAACTCCATGAACACAGAGTGAACACAGATACAGAACGACCCGACCCGGACTGGAAGGGAGGTCCAGGTATATAAAGCCCTCTGGGGCGCTAATCATAAACTATGACAGCTGCGTGAAGGTAGTCCAAGGGTGGGGGCTGGTGAAGAGTAGAGGAGAGTAAATCATCGCAAGGGTGGGGGCTGGTGAGGGAGAGTAGACAGGGAAAAGTTCAGGGAACAGGCGAATCCTCACAAGTTCTGTACGACAAGTCATCAGGAAGGGCACAACTCTATCAGCTGAGTAACAATGTTCATCAAAGTGTTGAGTGCTACAGTGCAGGTTAGTTTATTAGGACAAGTGCATGATGACAGTAAGGTTAGTTAGGGTTATTTTCTTATTATTATTATTTTTTATTATTATTATTATTATTATTTCAGATAATGGTTGAAGAAGTGCGTCTTAAGTCGACGGCGGAAGATTGGACGGGTTTCGGCTGTCCTAACTGGGGTGGGTAGTTCATTCCACCATTGTGGGGCAAGGACTGAGAATAGGCGGCTTCTCTTTGATGATGACCCTCCCAGAGCTCGGATAGGAGTGGGTCTGAGACGGCCAGAGGATGCAGAGCGTAGGGGTCTTGAGGTTGTGTAGTTATAGAGACCATTGACCGGAGGTAGGCGGGAGCGGTTCCCTTTGCCGCACGGTATGCTAGGTCGAGGGCCTTGAAGCGGATACTACTGGTCTATTGAAGGTTCCAAGCCACAGTCTAAGGGAAATCGGGGATGCAGCCTTTGCAAACTATGCACCAAAGTTATGGAACACACTACCTAGTGTTCTACTTGCTTGTTCTACTACCTTGCCCCAGTGTTCACTGCCATATTTAATCAATCCCTGGCGGAGTCGGTGGTCCCTGCCTGCTTCAAGATGTCTACCATCATCCCTTTACCGAAGAAACCCTCCCCAACATGTCCAAATGACTACAGACCGGTGGCACTCACCTCTGTGGTCATGAAATGTTTTGAGAGGCTGGTCAAGGACCACATTTGTGCCTCCCTCCCCAGCAGTGATGCCAGTAACGCGTTACTAAGTAACGCGTTATTGTAATCTGATTACTTTTCCCCGAAAATAGTAATCTAACGCGTTAATCTTTAAAAGCCAGTAATCTGATTGCAGTTACTTGTCCAAGTGGCTGTGCATCACTATTTCGTTACTATCTCATCATAAATTCATAATGCAGGCGGAATGCAGTATTTTATTTCGTTTTCGACAGTCAAAAATACATTTTGAGCTGTTTTTCTTATTTGGGAGTGACGTGGTGTGGCAGTGAAAGGGTTAAATACAAAAATGTGTCCCGCGGCGTGACTGGTCCCTCTGTCTGTGAGTGACTCTGCTTTGGTCCAATCACATTCCCCATACACAGTCTGCGAATCAGAGGCAGAGTAGGGCGGGTCTTCACAGCACGTCATGTGACATATGCGCCAATCGTGTGACAGCAGGGCTCCGTCGTCGGAGAATTCCACCCCAAAACGCTTGGCAAAATTAAAAGTGAAACCGCAAGATGACTTTTGCGGTTTCTGTTCAGAATTCCACCCCAAAATGCTCGTCTAAACGTAGCCTCAGTCACTACTTCACGGCGGAGGAAACAAAATACTGTCTACCGCTAAAAACAGCACATCCAATTGCATTGAAAGCATCTGGAATCACAACACTAGCCGACGCTTCGACTAGGTACAGGAGGGTTGATGGTGGCAGAGCAAAAGCTCTTATTTGCCAGATATACAGTTAATTTACATGTTAAAGAGAGACTGATTGTATGTTTATAGAGAGACATTTATAAAAACAATTTAATAGTTACAGTTGATATAATTGAATAGTTCAGCCTGCATTTGTTAGATGTGATACACTGGTTTTGTAAAACCACTGGCTGGCTGCTCTAATGCTGTGAGCATCATAGACTGTTGCTTTACCATACTTGATGGTACAGAAGCTGAAGCACTAGTTTAACAATTTACGTTATGTGCAGAGAAACAAGTTAAAAACAATTTATGCACTTTCAATAAAGCGTTTAAAAAAAAACTGTTGGGGGAACGACGACGACTTCGTAACCTAGTTACTTTCAAAGTAACTAAGTTACTCTGATAATCAAGTAATCAGTAAAGTACCTTAGATTACTTTTTAAAGGAGTAATCAGTAATCTGTAATCAGATTACTTTTACAAGTAATCTGTGGCATCACTGCTCCCCAGTGATATGGACCCTATGCAATTTGTATACAGGACAAACAGGTCCACTGACGACGCGGTCTCCCAGGTACTGCACAGCACCCTCTCCCACCTTGACCGTCAGAAGGGGGGCTATGTGAGACTGTTGTTCATTGACTACAGCTCAGCGTTCAACACCATAGTCCCCACCAGACTGGTGGACAAGCTGATCGAGCTGGGTCTGAGCTCCGCCCTGAGCGCCTGGGTACTGGACTTTCTGAGTGAAAGACCCCAGGTGGTCAGGGTGGGGGGTCAGACCTCCAACACCATCACCCTGAGCATCGGGTCCCCCCAGGGCTGTGTTCTAAGCCCCCTGCTGTACTCACTCTACACACACGACTGTGTGGCCAAGTTCAGCTCCAACTCCATAGTGAAGTTCGCAGACGACACGGTGGTGGTGGGGCTGATCTCGGACAACGACGAGAAGGCCTACCGGGAGGAGGTTGAGGTACTGGAACGCTGGTGCCAGGACAACAGCCTGCTCCTGAACATTGGTAAAACCAAGGAGCTGATCGTGGATTATAGGAGAGGACAGCAGGAGACACACACACCACTGATGATTAACGGGGCTACCGTGGACAGGGTGAGCAGCTTTAAGTACCTGGGGGTCCACATCTCAGAGGATCTGACATGGTCAACACACATAGACACAGTAGTAAAGAAGGCGAAACAGCGCCTCTACCACCTGAGACAGTTAAGGAAGTTCAGAGTATCGGGGAAGATACTCCAGTCCTTCTACTCAGGAGCTGTAGAGAGCATCTTGACTGGAAACATCACTGCCTGGTATGGAAACAGCACGGCACAAGACAAGAAGGCCCTACAGAGAGTGGTGCGCTCAGCCGAGCGTACCACGGGTATTGCACTACCTCCCCTGCAGGTTCTATACAACAAGAGGTGCAAATCCAGAGCCTGCAGGATAATGAAAGACCCTCACCACCCCAATAACAGCCTGTTCCAGCTGCTGAGGTCAGGCAGACGCCTGCGAACCCCAGCTACTAGGACAGAGAGGCTTAGGCTCAGCTTTTTCCCCCAGGCCATCAGAGTCCTGAACAATGAACATTGAGTACCACTGTAACACTTTAGCATGAGCGGGCACAAACGGGCCACTTTAAATTAGTATTGGCAACAGTAACAGTGTATTGCACTACTATTACTACTACTGTTAACTGTTAACTGTTACCCGTTATTGCACAAATTTACTGTTACCTGCTACCTGTTATTGCACAATTTTATTGCACACATTTTTGTATTGGATTCTATTATATGTTGTACCAATTGCACATCGTTGCGGGCAAGACCACCCGCATTTCATTGTATATCCGTATGCCGTGACAAATAAAACTCTTGACTTGACTTGACCTATGGACATTAGGGAAGCTAGATCTCTTAATATTTTAAAAAATAAGCTAAAAACGTACCTCTTCACCATAGCCTTTTAATGCACCCTGCTGTTGATTGTACTGTAGCACTATTTTACTCTGTCCATTCTATTGCATAATTTTACTATCTATTCTATTCTACTATTCTATTATTGCACTGTATTATTTTACTCTGTCTATTGCTTTTTATTACAGGTTCAAAACTGTCAGGTATTAAACTGTGTGGGTATCAAACAAGAGACTGTCAGGCTTTAAAACTGTGTAGGACCCAGGCCTAGAACTGAGCCCTGAGAGAGGGAACTGCGACCTGAGAGGGAGGTTTGCCCTGGGTGGGAGGTTCAAAGGGTCAAAGTGGGTATAAAACAGGAGGAAAGACAAGTTTTAAACTGTGGATACCAAACAGAGAAGGTACAGACGACTTTGAACTGTTGAACAGTAATCCAGAACTATTTTATTGCACTGTAAAATATATATATATATATTTTAATCTATTCTATTCTACAATTTTATTGCACTGCACTATTGCACTATTTTGTTGTGTTGTCTATTTTATCTACTGTACTTGTATTATCTATCTTATCTTCTTAACTCTCTCTTTGTGATTAATTGTATTCTTCTTTTGGAAACAAGTCGACAGACTTTCACATGTTATCCTTGTACCCCTTGTTTTTATACTTTTGTATAAATTGTATGTACTAAATAAAAATCAAGATTATGTGGCCTTGATGTCAGAGACCTGATTGGGAATTTGGCCAGGAACGCCGGGGGAACCCCCTACTCTTTGCGATAGGCGTCCGGGCAGTAGCGGCCGCTGGGTACTTCGCCACTAGGGGCGCTATACCAAATATTTTGTACAGTACAGTACAGTACCACGCAACACTCATGGCAAGACGTGAGCGATTCGACACGCTCACTGCAATGAATCGGCTCTTATGAACGAGTCGCTCAGCTGTTACTACAACAACACACAACCAGTCAAATAAAGTATAGTCTAGACTCTAATTCACAACTTGAAACACAATATATAAATAGAAAAGTTAGAAACAAAACTCGCCCGTCTACAAACACAGGCAGATCTCTCCCTCTCTCCTTCTCTCTCTCACACACAGCGCGACGTGGAATCGATTCGTTACACAATCAGACCTATTATATACCAAGAATAACTTCAGTATGAGTACAGGGCTGTACACATATTTTGCATATTGTTAAACGAGCCAAGGCTAGCTATTAAACTATCGATATGAATCGAAAATCTGGGACCCTGATGTAAACAAGACAAACGTTAGCTCCCAGAACGATAGACAGTTAGCCCGCACCAGCCTAACTACTAGTACTAACGTTAGCTGCCAGAACGATAGCCAGTTAGCCCGCACCAGCCTAGTACTAGTACTAACGTTAGCTCCCAGAACAATAGCCAGTTAGCCCGCACCAGCCTAGTACTAGTACTAACGTTAGAGAGAGAGAGAGAGAGAGACTCACTGTTTAGTTGAAACGTCCAGGTCCAGGGCAGGAGAGCTTGATATCCGCCATATAGCTTGTTAGCCAAGTGTTAGCTCAGCTGAGCTCGTCGACGTTAGCACAACACTCAACAAGTACATTCCTTTGTCCATTTCCGCTCGAACAGACTGCAAACTACCTGGCGTTCTATCGCCATGCTCTAAGACAAACTCTAACCTTAACCAACTTTGAAAGAGTGCCTAAGCTTAACAGTCTAAAGAAAGAACTTGCAGTCACGGCACGGCACGCTCTAAGACAAACAACAGTCCTAGTACCAGGAACCAAGCGAGAAGCTAGAATTGGAACATTAGAAATTGGATTCGGCCAATCAGAGATCGTCTCTGTGAAATTCTGCCATGGAAAAAAATACTGGCGTCGGCCAATCAGAGAGCGTCTCCGCGAAATGCGGCTATGGAAATTCTCACGGAAGTTCACGCTGCTTTCTAGACCGCTTCAAATCGCGCTCGGATTCCAACATAATAGTCATATTTCAACGCACAACGCCGTATGCACTGATTGGCTGTGACGGAGACAGCGATCAAACTGTGACGCGCACTCAGAGCGCTATCGCGTATAGCCCGGGCCGAGAAATACAAAAAAAAAAAAAAAAAAAAAACGTGATGTCACTTCCTGCTCTGGAAAACGATGTTTTTTTAATTTAGATAATAACGTTATATTGTGCATTGGAAATACAAACATACTTAAAATGAGTAAATATTATTAATTTTAAACATGTTTATATTATTTATAGGGCTATAAAACACAAAAACGAAAAAGTTTTATTGTCTTCTTCTCTGATTTAACAGCAGCTGGCCAGCAGGTGGGTCGGCGCCCTAGCGCCCCTAGTGGTAGAGCCGCCACTGCGTCCGGGGTTCTTTAACGACCGAGATTCAGTCAGGACCTCGGTTTAGCGTCTCATCCAAAGGACGGCACTCACAGCTATACGGTGTCCCTAACACCGTAACAGGGGCATTGTTACTGACTAGTCCAGAGGACAGAGTGCCCCCTGCTGGACAACAACACCACTTTCCAACAACAGCCTTGACCGGGGCTCATGAGTCCAGAGCTCTATTCATGTAGCCAGGCTGCCGGACATGTTCATATCTCAATCTAAACGATACTCTGAGCATTACCATGAAAGCTGAACTCCCACACGATACCAGGATGATCTAATGACTGCTACCCCTCTTTGTAGGTATTGTGTATTGGACTGTCCTGGGACGGGGTTCTGAGTTTGGTTCTATCAAACGGGCCTACATGACCACCTTCACTGACCACGGCAACAACCCAGTTAAAGAGGTGGATCTCAACCTGAGATACATCGCTAACCCTGACGGCATCGCAGTGGACTGGATAGGAGGGTATTTCACTTAAGCATTCTCCTCTCCTCTTTTCTCCTCTCCTGTCGTCTCCTCTCCTCTCTTGTCCTCTCCTCCCCTCCCCCTCCTCTCTTGTCCTCTCCTCCCCTCCCCCTCCTCTCTTCTCGGGGGCGACAGTGGCTCAGGAGGTAGAGCAGTCGTCTGGTCATCAGTGGTGATTGAGAGCAGCTGAGTTGAGTGTGTGCAGTGAGAGTGAAGCAGTGTTTTTGAGAGTGGAGAGTTACACAGAAATTAAGTATCTAGTTATCCATGGTAAGTGAATTTATTGTTTTTTTCTACTTTGTTAATTGTGTTCGTTTCCCCCCGGCAGCTTTGTGCTGTTTGGGGGAAATTAAATTGTTTGTGTGCCGAGAGGCTTTCTTTCGATAAGTCAATTGTAAACGGACGGATATAATGGATGTTGACAGACTGAATGGCGGACGGCTTCCCAGGCAAACAGACACAAGAACGGAAATGAGAAAAAGCTCACTGTGGAGATAGATATAGAGGGTGATGGACGGGTAACAATGATGGAGATGGTGAGGGCGATAAGAGCACAGTGTGGGGTGGTGATGGGCTGCAGGTATAAGACGCCAAAGAAGTATGAGATCACGTTAAAGAGTCTGGAAATAAAGACAAAAGTCATGGATGGAATAAAAGTAAAAAACAACCGCTTAATGGCGCGTGAGATAGTAGATGATGAGATGATAGTGACTTTTCTGTCACTACCAGTTTATATTACCGATGCTGAAATCATGGACAAATTGGTTCAGTGGGGAGTATGGGCAATTTCGCAGATAAAAAGAAAAATGTGGCAAGGGACAGATGTGGTGGATGGAACGAGATACATGAAGGTGAAGTTTACAGACACTGTGAAATCATTGCCGTACTCAGTGAAGTTCGAGACGCTGCAGGGCACGGATCACTTCCGAGTAATACACGATAAGCAGCTGCGCGTGTGTCGGTTGTGTGTTCGGCCAGGTCATGTGCTACGGGACTGTCCGGACTTTAGATGCTATAAGTGCAAAAGAGCAGGGACATTATGCACGCGAATGTAAGGAAAGGGAGAAATGTCGCGTGTGTCCCGAGGATGGAGAATGCAGGTGCGGCTTCGCGAAAGGTGGCTGGGCGAGACGTGGAGAGGACGCTGAGACTGACTGGTGGGACAGATGGAGCCACGGAGATGGAGAGAGGAGGGGCGGAGGACGAGAATGGAGAGAAGGAGAACGGAGAGAAGGAGAAGGAGAACGGAGAAAAGGAGGACAGCGATGCGGAGGAGCCAATGCAGACCACTGAGGGAGGTCGAGAGGAGGAGGGTGAGACGGAGTCGTTGGATGGGACGGGGGACAGTCGGGAGCTGACGGCGAAGCAGAGGGAGAGGGAGAGTGGAGAGGAGACCGCCTTCGACGTCTTCGATATCCTGGAGAGAGCGATCGCTGAGATCTCCACCCCGACAACAACTACTGGGCAGGGTGAGAGCGATGAGGAGGTGCCGGGAGGTGTGGAGAGGAGAGGAAGCGGCGTGGTGGTGGCAGACGGTGCGGGTGCGGCGGAGCAGAAGGAGAGCGGTGCGGCGGAGGCGGCGTGGAGAGTCATCGACGCAGAGCTGGCAGGGCTGGAGGAGAGACAGCAGAGGGGTGACGGCGAGCAGCGGGCAGAATGGCGGAGTGACGAGGGAGTGGAGGAACAGCAGAATGGCAGACTGTTTTACCGGCGGGGCAGAAGAGAAGCGGGAGAGGCGGACGGGCGGCGGAGATGCGCGGAAGGAGCGTCGGCTGCGAGATCAATGACAGCCTTGATGGCTATGTATCGGGGGGGCAGAAGGGCACGGAGGGGAAACCTGGTTCGGGAGTGGCTCAGGGACTCGAGGGAAAAGAAAAAAGAGAAAAAAGGGCTGAGCCACGGGTGAACCAGGGGAATACCTCTGATGCACCTGGGGGCAGTGAAGAGAAGAGACCTACAGAGTTGGAGATTGAAGGAGAGAAACAGGTGATGGAGCTGGCGGCATCATCTGAAATCCCAGAAACAGATGATTCACTGTTGGGTGAGTCAAGCTGTGAAATGGATATAAGTAGGGAGGCAATAAACCTTTTGAAAAGAAAAACAAAAGAAGCACCTAAAGGGGGGGAAAAAGGGAGTGTTACAAAGGGTCAGATTAAACCGAATATATATATATTTATCGTTTGATATCCCTTGTATAATATTTGTATATCGTTTGATATCCCTTGTATATTGTTTGTATATATACACGGAATATCCCTTTACCTGCGTACAAACCAGAGTAATATACGCTCTCCTATTGGACACCCCCCCCCAGGCTCCAGGCAGTCTCGTACTCAGACAGGTGCAGTGGGCGAGTTTGGGGCATGTTGGAACATGCCTTTGGCAGTGTAGGGATTCAGGACCAAAGTGACCAGGTTGGTACTATATTGTCACTTAAGTATAAATACGGCGTAGGTGTATACAGCAGCACTTAGTTCAAGTTCAGTTCAAACCTTGATGCCTTCACCACAAGTCAACGTGCAGTGAAGTTAGCAACCTTGCATCTAAATAGAGCATTGAGAACCGTGTGCGAATAGAATAGTAAAAGTGTCAGAGTTTAGTGAAGTAACGTCAAGTTCGACCTAGTCTAATGTGAAGTATAGTGCACAGGAGAATCTACACCGGCGACTGCAGAACCATTTCTGGTTGGATTATATTGCTTTGGGACCGTGACCGCTGGAGAAGAGAACCGTCGATCCCACTGTCGTTTGGGATTTACCCCCGTGAGGATCATCACTCGGGCCCGCCTCTAGGAAGAGGCTGGCTAGCTGTCGTCAATGCTATTCGAGCATCTTGGATTACAACTGCTGCTTTGTCTGCTGATCAAGGGAGTACATGCACTGGCTCCTGTATCTGGAGCCTCGTTATTCCTCGTTGACCCAGACTTTGTACCCGAACATTCCTCTACCCCTACCGGCCTTACACCCCGGAGGGAACCCCCCAGTGTCTCCAGCCGGTACTAGTGTGCCCTATGTAATTGCTATACCACAGGTGGCGTCAGCTTAGACCCATCATAGTATTCATACTATTCTCATTGACTTATGCTCTTGACTGACTTTACGTGTGTTCTTCGCCATACAAGCGCAAGCCTAATTCTCAATCTGTAACCTAACGTTGCTTAATAATAATAAATACCCTCCAAATAGAACTTTATGTGTCAATGCCGTATTCTTGTGTGGGTGTTCACCATATATATTCATGTACTGTATTAGTCTAGATGGAAATAGGGGTCCACGCGCACCCCCCGGAACTTTTTATGCCACCTGATTTTTCTTAATCCTTAAAGTGTCTACTTTCAGAATCTGCCAGGTGCCAAGCTGAAATAATGTCCGAAAGGCTCCATTTTAACCCTTTATTGCACCTAACCCAAAACCGAAACATTAAAATTTGATGTAGCAAGAGGCATAACTTTTGAAGTAGACAACTTACAGAGACAAATGAATACATTTTTCCATACAATTCTGACCCTAGGAATTCAATGGAATGGTTATTTCTGACATTTGACAACATTTTGACTGTATTTCTGGACAAAAACAGCAACAAAATGCAAAAGATGTGTCTGACCAACTACTTTTTTATTTTTCAAACGCATAGAGTGAATATTTGTTGACAATCAGTTTTTTTTCAAGCCTCCAAGTGTTTATTTTAAGATTATATTGGGTACCAAGCTGAAATAATGTCCGAAAGGCTCCATTTTAACCCTTTATTGCACCTAACCCAAAACCGAAACATTAAAATTTGATGTAGCAAGAGGCATAACTTTTGAAGTAGACAACTTACAGAGACAAATGAATACATTTTTCCATACAATTCTGACCCTAGGAATTCAATGGAATGGTTATTTCTGACATTTGACAACATTTTGACTGTATTTCTGGACAAAAACAGCAACAAAATGCAAAAGATGTGTCTGACCAACTACTTTTTTATTTTTCAAACGCATAGAGTGAATATTTGTTGACAATCAGTTTTTTTTCAAGCCTCCAAGTGTTTATTTTAAGATTATATTGGGTACCAAGCTGAAATAATGTCCCAAAGGCTAGTTTTAACCCTTTATAGCACCTAACCCAAAAATCGAAAAATGTAAATAGAATGTAGAAGAGGCATAACTTTTGAAGTTGACAACTTACAGAGACAAATTAATACATTTTTCCATACAATTCTGACCCTGGGAATTCAATGGAATGGTTATTTTTGACATTTGACAACATTTTGACTGTATTTCTGGACAAAAACAGCAAAAAAATGCAAAAGTTGTGTGTCTGACCAACTACTTTTTTATTTTTCAAACGCATAGAGTGAATATTTGTTGACAATCAGTTTTTGCATGATCCATCATGGAGAGCCAGAACATGCCCGTTTTGCCCAGGTGGCCCCTGCGTACCTTGTCTTGGTATTGGAGGTAGTCACCAATCAGCTTGAGCAGTGTGGGATCCTTCAGAGTGGAGTTGAGGCTCTCAGAAGTGCAAGAGTGGATGAGGTTGAAGAGGATCTCATATGGGATGTCTGGTTTCTCCTCCTCTAGAAAAACATTGAACAGCAACCGTTCAAGTGCCTCTGTGACCGCCTTCAGACTGAAGAGAGCCTTGGCATATGACTTCCCGCTCAGGATATTTTTCAGGCAACCACTGTTTGCGAGGCCAGCTTCTATGAGGATCTCGGCGTAGCCAGCTCCAAGACACTTGCGCCCAGTGAGTCTGCCCATGTAATTCATGGCTGTGTGGAACTTGCCAATGAGGTTCACATGCTTACTGAATTCCTCCTCGTACTTCCATACTATAGGACAGGCTTTCATGATGACTCCCAGGTGTTGATGGTGTATTGCTGTCCAACCTCCTCAGTTGCTGCCTCGGATCTCTTGAGTAGCTCATACACTACTGCGTTGTCTGTAATGGGCTGGTTGATGGGGGTATAAAAGTCGATGGTAGATTTACTAGGAGGCACTTTCCCTGTGCTTGAAATAAAACCACCAAATCCAGGCACTTGCTGCTTGCCCTGGCTGCTCAACCATCTGCTGAGGAGGTGGGTGTTGTACTGCAACATTGAGGCATCATATGACACTTGGTTCTCAGCAGGAGGGGTAAAGTTGTCATTCTTGGGGAATTTGGGGCCAACTCTTTTGAATGCCAGCTCTGGCAGCGTCTCGGGAGGCGTGATCTTAAGGCTTCTCATCTTGGATGACCTGTCATAGAGAGGAAGGGTCCTTTTCTTGGTGCTCACATGGCTCTCCTTCACTTCTTGAATCATGATTTCCCCGGCGCTGTTTACCACATTTGAACCATGAATGTTGGTGGTGATTCTGTTCAGGTTGTCCCACTCGCTGTGAAAAACAGTGTTTCCCTCGCCAGTGATGATTTCAGGGGTCAGGTTGGTGGACATCTCATCAAAAGCCTTGGCCATGGCTGTCTCAAGTTCCATACTGAAGTCATATGTCTCTGAGTGTCCTAGTCGTGAAAGGATGGTTGTGAGCTGTAAAGATAAACAAATGTTTTTTTTAATCAATATCAAATACCTGTATGAAGCATAGTTGAGCAATGACAATGTAGGACCTCATAAGCAATACGTTAGCTGATCACTCACCTGTTTGCTTCGATAGAGGTGCCGAAGTGTGGCACACAGGAGGATGTGCTTTGGGAGTTTCCACTTGCTGTTAGTTGCTGCTCGACACACATCTTGTGTAATCGAATAGACCAGCCTCTGCGTCTTCTCACACTTTTCTTCATCAAGTGTCCCAGTCACCACTGAGCTCAGAAATTGCACAAGATGCTCTGGGAGCAGTTCATCCATTTTCACAGCATCCAGCTCCTGTGCAGTTGGGGGCCATGGTAGCTCCTTTGACTCTTTGAATGCCTTTTTAATGTGAGAATTGAGGGTGAGTGCTGCTTCTTGTAGTTGATCAGATGTTCCAAGTTTGTACGCACATTTAACTGCTTCATCTACAGTAATGCTTGAGCTGTATATAAGGTTCAACTCAAGACAACCATGGTGTGGTACCTTTGAGAATGTGAGTTCACAAGATATGTCTTTGTCTCCTTGTAAACGTCTTGCCAATTTCTCACTGCGGTATTCAGGATTAGGAAAACCTTCACCTTCCAGTGTCTTCCTGTACAAGTTGCACATGGATCTTAGCTGGACAACTTCTTTGTGTTTAACCACATTCCTAAGAATGTAATCCTTTACTACACAATACGACTTGTCATGTGCTGCCATTTTCCGGGCCTGCAGGCTGTCAATGTTGTCTGCTGCCTTTTTTCCTCTCTTCCTTCCACGCTCATGGTTTTGGTACTCATTTTTGAAGTTATTTCTGCATATTGGATGATACTGAGCTTCCATAGCAAAGAGGTCCTTGCCCTGCACCTTGCGATAAAGATCCTCTTTCTTCAATTCCTGTGCCCTAGGTTCGATAACTTTCCAGGCTGGTTCTTTGTGTTTCCAACTCTGAAACTTTTTTAGCTCTTCAGTCTTCCCCTTGAACTTGGTTGTTGTTTTGTCACAGAAGATACACTGATCTGGGAACAAGAAGGAACACCAAGCCCCTTCAGTTTGACTTGAGAGACATTTGAGATGGCGTAGGGAGTCCTTTATCGATGACGATGATTCACCAGATGTAGAAGCCTTTGACACATGTAAACGATCCAATTTCCCTGTGAAGGTTTTGTAGCAGTTTTGATGATAGCCAGTTTTATCCAAAGGCAAGCCTTCTAATGTCAATGGTATTTGGACACAAATATCCTTCATGCGGTATGGTGAGGTGGCTGTTTCGCAGAGTCTCATATCACGAACACTCGCTTGCCCCCCCCTTGCATTTGCAGAGCGTGATAAAATTACCATACTCAGAAGTTGAGACATGTAAAATACATGTTATCGATCTAATCCTCTTTGGAGGCACTTCAGCTGTGTTACAATGTTTCCTTTTTCCCATTGTCAGCCGTTTATGAAGTAATCAGCCTGAATAAAGAAATTAGAAGCATTAGATAGCTACCAACACTCTGAGGAGGACCAAATGATGAAGTATACAATGTTTCCGTTTTCCTATGGTTAGTATGAGTAATCAAACTGAAAACAAAGACAAACATTATCTAGCTCCTAACTTAGCTAGCTACCAACACTATAGTCAAGAATACAATGTTTTTTCCTTTTCCCTATTGTTAGTAGTGAGTAATCAGCCTGAAAATGCTGGAAAAACAGTAGCTAGCTATCAACTCAGCTAGCTACCAACTTAGCGAGCTACCAACACTATAGTCAAGAATACAAGGTTTTTCCTTTTCCCTATTGTTAGTAGTGAGTAATCAGCCTGAAAATGCTGAAAAACAGTAGCTAGCTATCAACTCAGCTAGCTACCAACTTAGCGAGCTACCAACACTATAGTCAAGAATACAATGTTTTTTCCTTTTCCCTATTGTTAGTAGTGAGTAATCAGCCTGAAAATGCTGAAAAACATTAGCTAGCTATCAACTCAGCTAGCTACCAACTTAGCTAGCTACCAACACTATAGTCAAGAATACAATGTTTTTTCCTTTCCCCTATTGTTAGTAGTGAGTAATCAGCCTGAAAATGCTGAAAAACATTAGCTAGCTATCAACTCAGCTAGCTACCAACTTAGCTAGCTACCAACACTATAGTCAAGAATACAATGTTTTTTCCTTTACCCTATTGTTAGTAGTGAGTAATCAGCCTGAAAATACTGAAAAACATTAGCTAGCTATCAACTCAGCTAGCTACCAACTTAGCTAGCTACCAATTTAGCTAGCTACCAACACTACTTAGTCAAGATTACAGATGTGATTTCTGTAGACCTTTTGTTGAAGAATTACTTGTATATGACTATTAGGTATATCTTAATAATAGTTAATAATAATAATGAATAATATACTTACTAAGAAAATCCTTGAGATTGTTCCCAAAGAAAGCAGTGGGAAACTGCCATCTGCAGGTAGCCAGGTACCAGGTAACCAACGGCAACCAACTGTCCAACCAATTGCAGAGCCTCGGTCACCAACATCATCAGCTTGGTACCCAATATAATCTTAAGATAAACACTTGGAGGCTTGAAAAAAAAACTGATTGTCAACAAATATTCACTCTATGCGTTTGAAAAATAAAAAAGTAGTTGGTCAGACACACAACTTTTGCATTTTTTTGCTGTTTTTGTCCAGAAATACAGTCAAAATGTTGTCAAATGTCAAAAATAACCATTCCATTGGATTCCCAGGGTCAGAATTGTATGGACAAATGTATTAATTTGTCTCTGTAAGTTGTCAACTTCAAAAGTTATGCCTCTTCTACATTCTATTTAAATGTTTTGATTTTTGGGTTAGGTGCTATAAAGGGTTAAAACTAGCCTTTGGGACATTATTTCAGCTTGGTACCAATATAATCTTAAAATAAACACTTGGAGAATTGAAAAAAAACTGATTGTCAACAAATATTCACTCTATGCGTTTGAAAAATAAAAAAGTAGTTGGTCAGACACACATCTTTTGCATTTTTTTGCTGTTTTTGTCCAGAAATACAGTCAAAATGTTGTCAAATGTCAAATATAACCATTCCATTGAATTCCTAGGGTCAGAATTGTATGGACAAATGTATTCATTTGTCTCTGTAAGTTGTCTACTTCAAAAGTTATGAATCTTGCTACATCGAATTTTAATGTTTCGGTTTTGGGTTAGGTGCAATAAAGGGTTAAAATGGAGCCTTTCGGACATTATTTCAGCTTGGCACCTGGCAGATTCTGAAAGTAGACACTTTAAGGATTAAGAAAAATCAGGTGGCATAAAAAGTTCCGGGGGGTGCGCGTGGACCCCTATTTCAATCTAGACTATATGGCCAGTAATTAAAGTACATAACTAGTAGTGGTTTAATATATCACAATCTTTAATACAGTCAGGGAATTGTACCCCTCAGTTACAGGGAGGAAAGGGAGAAAAATATGATAATGTTGTATATTAAACCTCATCACATTTGCTGTCATGTGTTCTACAATTACAGTTACTTCTATTAAGGGGAGACACTGCAGGTGAATAGGGTAAAAAAATTAACTAATAGATATCACAATGGAACTTCCCCAGTTGATTACTTATATTAAGACAAGACTTTTTTGTATTACAAGTTTTCTGAAATTGTATGTTTAAATATGCAAATGAGGCATGATCTACTTAAATATGCACTAATTTGCATATAATTCCAGGACAGAAATCTGAACATTGGATAAAGCCATTTTCAAAATTATAGTTTCATTTTGTTGACATATTAGAGCCAAAGGTTATTACAGAGGGGATTTTGGATATCTCTTTTTATCACTCCATAAATCAGAAAATACTCCATTCAGTCCATTTTTATGGTAAAATTCCATATTTCGCCATGTTTTTAGGAATAAAATGTGATATAAATCAGGGTATGAATGCGATATCAACAAACCCTTCTGTAAATACCTTCAGAACATAGATATGAATAGAACTGGAAGGTTTGGTGTATGTGAGTGCTACTGAAGTGGAGATTTCTGGCTCAGAGTATGAGGAAAAACTCTTAACTCATTTTTGGGAAAACACCTTCAAAGTTCTGTATTGTAAAATGCCATACTTTTTTTTTAAACAGATATTTACAAACACAATACCTAATCAAACCATTAGTAATAGACAACCTAACCACATGCCTGATAACTGAATAATAATAATAATAATAATAATAATAATAATAATAATAATAATAATAATAATAATAATAATAATAATAATAATAATAATAATAATAATAATAATAATAATAATAATAATAATAATAATAATAATAATAATAATAATAATAATAATAATAATAATAATAATAATAATAATAATAATAATAATAATGATGTTATTGAACTGAACAGAGCTACAAACAGTGTGTAGTACCCCCTAATAGGCAAAAAATATTTGAATAGATATCACTATGAAACTTTCCCAATTTGTTATGTACATATAAACTAAGAAAAAATATATTGCAAGTTTTCTGAAATGTATGTTTATATATGCAAATGAGGCACTTCCCCATTAAATATGTGCACATTTATGGATGCAATAAGGCAAAATGATGTAAAATAAACAACTAAATGTGTGTTATTGATGTTTTATTGTCACTAGTTTCATAGAAGACATGTTTAGGAAGCAAAATATAACAATCTCAAAATCAACAAAAAAAGTATATTTGACTATTCACCTGCAGTGTCTCGCCTTAATATAAATGGGTTAAGAAATGCAAAGAAAATTGAGTTTTTTTTCAAACATACAATACAGATATTGGATTTGAGTGTGTCAAATATAAACAGGCTAAAGAGAGCTCATCCGAGGACACGGGGTGGGCGCGGGCAAGAAAAGACGAGAAAAGGACGAAATAAATGAATGTGATCATTCTTATTACATTTTCTGTTATGTGTGCTACACTAAATATTGTTTCACTAAATGCAAATGGTTTGAGAAGAGTAGGGAAAATGGAGGAACTTTTTATGACCTATAAAGCAGAAATAATAGTTTTACAAGAAACATGGTGGACAGAAAATGTAATGAATGAAGTAAAAAAGAAATGGAATGATGAAATATATGTGAGTAATGGAGCAGAGAGATTGTGTGGGGTAGCTATATTATTGAAAAAAGGTGTTGTTAATAAGGTAAGGAAAATACATGAAGATACTGAGGGGAGAGTGTTGATAATTGATTTTGTGTTTAATGATATTACGTATAAATTATGTAGTATTTATGCTCCAAATACGGAAAAGGAGAGGAAAGTGTTTTTTGAGGGTTTGAGGGTGCACATGAGTGATAATTGTATAATGATTGGTGATTATAATACTATGTGCACAAGATTGGATACAACAAGTAGGGTGTTTAAATTTGACACATCTAGGAATGCACTATTTAAAATAATGGCAGAAACTGATATGGTGGATGTTTGGAGAGAAGAGAATGCAGGTAAAATTGGATACACTAGAAAGCAATTGGTGATGGGTGTACTGAGGCAGAGTAGAATAGACTTATGCCTTGCAAAAAGAAGTGTACAGAAGTACATTTTAAATATAGAGCACAAATTTAATTATTTAAGTGACCATGCAGCTATATGTTTGGAGTTGTGGTATGAAGTGCAGATGAGAGGAGGGGGGGTGTGGTGCTTGAATATAGGGGTGCTAAAAGAGGAAGAGTATCAGAGAAAGATAAAGAAATATATATGTGCAGAGAAGGAAAACCAAATATATAAAGATAATGTGGGTGTGTGGTGGGGTAATGTGAAAGCTAATATAAAGAAAATAAGTATAAGATATACTAAAGCGCGGAATTATAAAAAGAAAAAAGAGGAATGGAAATTAAGAGAAATGTTGACAAGAGAGGAGGAGAAGATAAAAATAAATCCAGATCACAATATAGAGAAGTACCTTGAGCTTGAAGCTAGGTGGGAATCAAGTGAGAGGAAAAAATGTATGGGAGCAATTATAAGGAGCAAAGCTAAATATGCTTTTGAGGGAGAGAGGTGTACCTCTTTCTTTTTAAGATTGGAAAAAAATAAGCAAAGGAAAACATATATAAGAGAAATTGAAAATGAAGAAGGTGAAAAAATGAATTATCTTGTTGGTATTTTGGATACTGTAGAGTCTTTTTATAGGAAACTATACAAGAGTGAAGGGATTGATAATGAGTGTGTAAATATTATGTTAAATACCATGAAAATAAGGCTGGAGGAAAGTGATAAGAATATGTGTGATGGAGAAATAACTGAGAAGGAGGTGAGAGAGGCAATTCATGGCCTGCAGATCAACAAAAGTCTGGGGCTAGATGGATTGTCTGGAGAGTTTTATAAAACTTTTGTTGATCTGCTGGCACCAATATTATTGAATGTATATAAAGAAATGGAAAGAAACAGTGTGTTTCTAGGAATGACTACTGGAGTTTTGACTTTATTTAAAAATAAAGGCAGCAAAACTAGGTTAGAGAATTTCAGGCCAATAAGTTTGTTGAACGGAGATTATAAGGTGTTGACAAAGATCTTGGCTAATAGAATAAAAGGGGTGATTGGGAGCATAATAGCGCCGATGCGAACCATAGCATGGTCTTTGGGTGAGCCAGATAAATTTTTTTTTGCGGGGGGGGGGGGGGGGTTCGCGGCGCGCGGACTGTTGGAGGATACTGTGATCGCAGCATGTAGCCTGTAGGCCTTGTTTATGTATGTATGTGACAAATAAACCTCTTGAATCCTGTCATATTCAATCAGTTTCAGTAACTACAGAACACATAATACTAGACAACTCACTTGTTGAGGTCCGGCCGTCTGGACGGTCTGGGCTTCCACGGCACGGTCACCGGGCGTTGTAATACTAATAATAGTCCCCACCGGAGCAGCACCAAGCAGGTGTAATTGTAACGGCGTCGCCTGTATGAACCCGCGGCCCGCCTCCTGCTGCTCTGTCAGCTTCACTGTCTTCGTGAAACCAACATTGGTTAGGCTTACTTGTTTTCGTTTAGACATTATGCATTCCTGAGTGACCTTATTTACTGGCTGTCAAAACGATCACTGTGTCAACAAGTCACAGCCACAGGTTACAAAGTGGGTCAAGTTTTGTACCGTGCATGCGTGCAGGCTGCAGCGCCGCCGCGCTCCGAATGGTAATTGCAAGAATAGCATGCATGTTGCCATATTACGTGTGAATTAGTGCGCAAATCATTAATCATACATCCAAAATAGCATACGTTTATTATTATACACGGTGGTGATACAGAAACATTTGAAATGCATGGCAAAAGTAGCATTTATTTTCAGTAATTTAGAGACCCCCAGGGGAGCTTTAGAGACCCCCAGGGGAGCTGATGTCTGATCTAGGGGAGCTATAGCGGACCGAGCTCCCCCCGTGGATCGCACCCTGCGCAAGCCTACAGTATACCTGGAAGAGACATATCTGAAACTATCAGAACGATAAAAGATGTGATAAAATATGTAACAGGTAGGGATGAAGAATGTGCTTTGTTAAGTGTAGACCTAAACAAAGCTTTTGATCGTGTGGAACATGAGTTCTTATTGAAAACAATGAATATTTTTGGTTTTGGTGAAAGAATTATAAAATGGGTAAAACTTTTGTATAGATACAGATGCAAAGAGTTGTGTAAAGTGTAATGGGTGCATCACAGATGTCTTTACTTTAGAACGGTCTGTGAGGCAGGGGTGTCCACTTTCAGCCTTGCTGTACACAATTTCTGCAGAGCCACTTGCAACTTATGTTAAAAGTATAAAGGAAATTGTAGGAATTAAAATACCAAATGGGGGGGTGAGTCTGGTGCATCAGTATGCAGATGATACTACCTTCACAGTAAGGAATATTGACAGTGTAAATAGAATAATGGAGTGTCTGCGGGTGTATGGTAGGGCATCAGGGGCTAAGATAAATGTGGATAAATCGGAATTATTATGTATAGGTAATTTGAATATAGATAAATGTGTTTTCCCTTTTAAAATAGTGGAGGAGCACATCAAAATTTTGGGGATATGGATAGGGGTGAATGATAGTAGAGAGAGGGATTTAACGTGGACAGGTATAGTAAATAAAATAAGACAGATGCTTTAGTATTGGAAACAGAGGTGTTTGAAGTTAAAAGGCAAGGTAATTATAGTAAATAGCTTATTAATGTCAAAATTAATGTATGCTTTAAGTGTGTTGGACATGCCAGAGACAGTAGAAAATGCTGTGAATGGAGTAGTAAAAGATTTCATGTGGGAAGGTATTACGTAACCATTGACTACAAGAAGGCTCATTAACTTGTCAATGTTACACAATAAGGAGACGGCAGCCAAAGTATCTAAATAAAGAATATTTTAATTAATAGTTACCATGGTTTTCGTAACTGAAATGAACATCAAATAATAGACAGACAAACACAGGACTATACAGACAGGATCAGCACCAGATGGAAGGGATGACAGACTACTTATACACAAGGGAATGACGAGACAACACACACCTGGGGTAATGGTAATTGGGTACACCTGGGGGGAAAACAATAGGGACTACACACCATGACAGAGGACTACATCTAGACATGACAACTCACATTAGGAGCGCCTGATCAGGGCACAAACATACCCCCACATAACACCCCCCCCCCCCCCCCTCAAATTGATGGCCATAACCCCAAAGTGAAATGGGGAAATGGACATAAACAAGAAAAACCATACCTAAATAACTAAAGGAGAAGGGAAAAAAAACAAATATAGCAGTTTATAAGTGGGGAACCCTGCTGTAAACAAGACGAAAAGTCGCCCTCCGGTCCGCATCCCCCCAACAACGGTGCATATTGAGCTGCCCCGCATTGCACCCTGCAATCCACCAATAAAGTCCCCGATCAACCAGGTAAGGAGAATGGACAGCCTCAGCCTTACTCCTCATCACTCCCGACTCCTGGAACACAGAGCAAAATCAACAAAAAGCAAAAGCAAAAACAAAACAACAACAGCAACACCTCGCAGTTCGCTGTGAGTCCTAACCAGGCCCATGATATCAGCTTGCTGTAGCTCTGACAAATGGCCCAGCCGACAGCCAAGAGTGACCACAGACTCCGTGTTTGTAAGACGGCCCTCCACAACCGCTTTAGATGAGATAATCACGTCATCCTCCAGCCCACCAACGCCGTCTGAAAGAAAGAGACTGTCATTACGCATATCGACACTAGATGGGGCCAACACACAAGCCGACACCGGCGTAGCGGCCACCACAGTACTGGCCACAGGCCCCCTTGTATGAAACGGCTTAATCATATTAATATGACACAGGCGGGCCTTCCGCCCACGATCCGGTGTCTCAATAAGGTAATTCAGCTCCCCTACCTTTTCCCTAACCCGATACGGTCCACTAAACCGAGCCTGTAGACTGGACCCTGTTACCGGAAGTAACACCAAGACCCTCTCCCCTGGCACAAACGTCCTATCCCGAGCCTTCCTATCATACCACCCCTTCATCCGTTTTTGTGTGTCGATCAGATTTATTCTCGCCAGATCACATGCCCTCTTCAGCTTTTCCCTAAAGCCACAGACATAGTCCAATAGGTTTTTCGGCTCACTCTCCCCAAACCACTTCTCCCTCAACAACCTGAGCGGCCCCCTCACCAAAGCCTGTGACACCGTCTTGGCCGTTATCCGTTTCAACGGAATCGCTTCAGGGAAACGTGTGTTGGCACACATAATGATCAAAAGAAAACTATTACCTGCCTTCGTTCTAGGGAGCGGTCCCACACAGTCAATAATAACCCTCTCAAAGGGTTCCCCCACTGCCGGGATAGGATAGAGCGGCGCCCGTGGAATGATGTCGTTGGGTTTCCCCACTATTTGACACGTAGAACACCCCCTGCAGTGCTGCGCCACATTCCGTTTTAACCCTGGCCAAAAAAAATTACGCAGCACCCTATCGAATGTCTTGTTGACCCCCAAATGCCCTGCGAGCCTATGATCGTGAGCCAAACAAAGGATATCATGACTGTACTTAAACGGAACCACAACCTGTGTCACCACATTCCAATCATTCCCCAATGACGCATCCGGATCAGGGGACCATTTACGCAGCAACACCCCGTCTCCAAGGACATAACAGCTTTTAAGACCCTTACTCTCTCCTTCCCCCACAGCGGACGCAAAAAGCCCCGACAGGCTTGAATCCCTACCCTGTTCTGCGATAAGTTCCTTCCGAGCGAAAGAGAACTCAGCCGCGCTACTGGCAACCTCAGCCGAGGAAGTAGTGTTCAGCAACGAACCGGCTGAAACAGAAGAAACAGCGTCATCCGACTCAAGTTGATCAACTGTAGGGGCAAGCTGCGACAATAACAATGAGCCAGGCTGCCCCTGGAGCGCCCCCTCCCTCTCAGGCTCATCGCCGTCAGCCGCTACTACTGTATCGAACAAGTCCACCTCGCCCTCTTCCTCGGCCCGAGCTCTAACAACCATGGCTCGCGTCACCGAACATGAAGAGACCACCCTCGGATACGCCTCTGCCAGGGTGTCTACCGCCCCAGACTGTGCTGGCACACAAGTCACGTCTGCCTTCACGAGGACGTTACCCCCTGCCAAATCGTTCCCGAGGATTAGTGACACCCCCGCAACCGGGAAGCAACTTTCTACCCCAATAACGACTGGGCCCGACACCAACTCAGATGTCAGGTGGACAATGTGAAGCGGGACCTTCATCACATGCATCCCAAAAGACCTAACTGTTATCCCCGCATCCACCTCGGTACTACTGTCGAAAGGCAACACATCCCCCCGAATAAATGACTGGGATGCAGCCGTGTCCCTTAATATGGTCACAGGAACCCTCACCCCATCGCTAGATAAGGATACAAACCCCCCGCTGATAAACGGTAGGTAAGCTTTAATATCCTCACCCCTTTTGTCATACTCAACCGATGTGCGTGTGGGTGCCATCACCAACGAAATCTGCTTACTGGGACGAGTAAG
This sequence comes from Notolepis coatsorum, assembly GCF_963971535.1. Taxonomy (NCBI): domain Eukaryota; kingdom Metazoa; phylum Chordata; class Actinopteri; order Aulopiformes; family Paralepididae; genus Notolepis; species Notolepis coatsorum. The sequence continues at coordinate 163,741,092 of NC_140169.1, read as the reverse complement.
GGCAAAACAATTTTCTTTTATATGACCTCGTCTTCCACAGTTAAAGCACTCGCGTGTCTCAGACCTCGCGCCCCGATCAACCGCCTCGCCCCCACTGATACCACCCGTGCCCACAGTCTTGTCACCGAAGCCCCACCTCGGCTTACTCTCCACATTGCGTACAGGGTAACATGGCGTAAAGAGTGTCTTGTGCGTCAGCACAAACTCGTCCGCCAGGCTCGCAGCCACCGAACACTCACCCTATGCTCGTTCATGTACATAGCAACATTATCGGGCAAACAATATGACTTGAACTCCTCAAGGAGCACGAGCTCTCGCATCTTAACCAGGGTGTCCACCTTCTCCGACGCGCACCACCGGTCAAACAACAGCTCTTTCTCGTACGCAAACTCCACATAAGTCTGCGAGCTGCCCTTTCTCAGAGCCCTGAACCGCTGCCTGTACGCCTCAGGCACCAGCTCATACGCCCTGAGAATCGCAGCTTTGACCGCCCCGTAGTCTTGGGTATTCGGGCACAGGGTTGTTGTGCTTTTGTTGGGCTTTTCCCGTAAGGACACTCTGGAGCAGCAACGTCCAGTGTTCGGCCGGCCATCTCAGTGTCGTGGCCACAGTCTCAAACATGGAAAAATATTTATCCACATCTTTCTCCAGAAACTGCGGCACGAGACGGAGATATTTGGCCACATCGAACCTATCCTCAACGTGTGGGCGCACCTCTGCCCCAAGCCTCCTGAGTTCGAGCGTGCGCGCATGAGTGCGCTCCGCCTCAGCTTGGTCACGGTCAACACGCTCCAACTCGCGCACATGCACACGTGCCGCCTCCGCCTGCTTCAGCTGTTCAAGCTCCAACTCCAACTTGCGCAGCCCCAGAGAGCCATCAGAGACTTGGTCTAACTCCTCATCGGTATCGTCATGCACCACCTCTTGGGTGGTCAGAGCCTCTACCAATATCCCCCGCTGCTGTGATTTCCTACCCGGGGCCAGCTTAACCCCATAATGGTCCGCTATTCCCGCCAGCTCATCCTTCGTGCACACGCCTAACAACCCCACTGTCGGCCTACGCACAAAGTCTGCCACTGTCACTGGCATTTCTGAACAGGGAAGAAACAGGGAAGGAGAAAACGAGAGATACCTACAACCACCATATATCAAAACAAACGAAAACAATCAACCCTTAAATAACAACAACAAACAAAAGAAAAACGGCTTCACCCTATGCGTCTGTATAGTCCTGGTCCCTACCTACTTCGGCCACCGCTCCACTACCAACCCTGGTACTGAATGTACGAAATCTAAACAAGCGCTGTCATGACCGCCTAACGCCTCCACACCTAGAGGTATTCGCAAATCAACCACTGTCATGTGTCAAAAAAAAAAAACCCATCCCCAAACGTTCTCAACCCTCACTATAGTACCCCTATATAAGTAACCACTATACACACGCCGGCCTAGGAGGAGCCTGACAGGGTCCTTCTAATACCCCGACCGCATGTGGTGTGTCCCCAGGCGATGGAAGGTACCATATATAAAATGGTCCAACTGCCCTAGCTGGTTGAGAACGCTCCCTATTGGAGAAGTATTTGCCAAGGGGGTCTAAAACATGGGTCACACACACGACAATGCCAACCATACCTCACAGTGTGGATCAAGCCCAGCGGCCATCCCCAAATGTTTGCTCCGAGTCGTTTGGCTGAGCCCCCATATTACGTAACCATTGACTACAAGAAGGCTCATTCACTTGTCAATGTTACACAATAAGGAGACGGCAGCCAAAGTATCTAAATAAAGAATATTTTAATTAATAGTTACCATGGTTTTCGTAACTGAAATGAACATCAAATAATAGACAGACAAACACAGGACTATACAGACAGGATCAGCACCAGACGGAAGGGATGACAGACTACTTATACACAAGGGAATGACGAGACAACACACACCTGGGGTAATGGTAATTGGGTACACCTGGGGGGAAAACAATAGGGACTACACACCATAACAGAGGACTACATCTAGACATGACAACTCACATTAGGAGCGCCTGATCAGGGCACAAACATACCCCCACATAACAGAAGGGAAGATGGCTAAAATAGCGCACAAGACTCTGATAGGTAAGTGCAGTGAAGGTGGTTTAAATTTGTTTGATTTTAAGGTAAGGAAAAAAACTGTAAGGATAAAGTGTGTACAGAAGTACTTGTGTGATAGCACAGAGTATGGCTGGACGTTTTTTTTCAGAGAGTGTGTAGAGAAGGTAGGCAAGTGTGGGGACAATGGTCTGTTCATGGGGTTTAAACTGCCCATGACAGAGGGGATACCTGTTTTGTATAGGGAGGTACTGCAGGCGTGGGCCGAGTTCTTGCCCAATGTAGAGTACTTATGTACAGAGTTAGAAATGGTTTTTAACCAACCTGTATTTCTAAACCCTAAAGTAAGTATTAATGAGAGTGTTTTGTATAATACGTTTTTTGGAGAGCAGGAATAAGACAAGTGAAGGATTGTGTGTATGAGTTTGTACCGGGCTTCCTCCCGGTACGGGCTTTATATGACACAGTGATAGAATTAGATGAGGAATACAGCTATGCATCAGTTTCTTCTGGTTTTGAAAAAATTTAAAGTGCGTTGCCAAGAGAGTGGAGAGAGAGAATAGATAATGAGTGTGGGACAAATAAAAGATGTGGACTGCCAGAGTTGAAGGTAGGGAGGGGAGAGAAGCAGAAAGATATAGGTAGTGTAAAAAGTAAAGAAATATATAGATTTTTTGTCTTGAAGGAAAAGAAGATACCAGCGTCAGAGCAGGTTTGGGAGAGGGTCTTTCCGGGGCTGGTGGGAGGGACTATTTGGGGCAATGTAGATATAAAGTTTAATAGTATAGAGTGTGAACATAATGATTTTATGTTGAAACACAATAGGATGTACACAAAAACGGTGTTAAGTCATATTGATAATAGCATAAGTAGAGTATGTGATGTGTGCAACGACAAAGATGAATCTTTTATGCATATGTTTATGGAATGCGATGGCCTGCAGATGTTTCATACAAGGCTGAAAGAGGGCCTGGGGGTGAACTGGGGAGAGGGGAGGGAGAATGGGGTGGATTGGAAAAAGAGGTTTTTGTTTGGTTTTTTTATGGGAAAAAGGAGGAGAAAAACTTGATGAATTATGTATTGAGCCATGCTAGATATGCTATTGTGTACAGAAGAAGGATAGCTTTTTTTATCAAAAGAAGGTGGAGGTGTGGCCTTTGTTTAAAAGCATGATGAAAAAAGATCTAAAACTGGCTGAAAAATATGAGTAAAGAAATGTTTGAGAAATGGTTTATTGACAGCGGGAAATGTATACGGATGGAGAGAGGTCAAGTAGAGTTTTGTTTTGGATAGTGTTTTTTTTTTTTTGGATGGGGAAGGGAAGGATCTGGTTCTGAAATAATATTGTATGTATATAATTGAAATGCATAACATGTAAAATATGACTATTTTTAATAATTAAAAGTAAAAAAAAAAAAAAAAAAAAAGCAGTTGTCTGGCAATCCTGAGGTTCCCGGTTCGATTCCCGCTCCTCCCAGGCAGCATGTCAAAGTGTCCTTGAGCAAGACACTTAACCCCTAATTGCTCCCGATGAGCAGGTTGGCTCCTTGCATGGCTGCCTCCGCCATCGGTGTGTGACTGTGTAAGTGAATGGGTAAAAATGTGAGGAACAAATTGTAAAGCGCTTTGGATAAAAGAGATATATAAATGCAGCCATTTACCATTCTCTTCTCTTCTCTTCTCCTATCTTCTCCTCTCTGCTCATCTCTTCTCCTCTCCTCTCTTCTCTTCTCTTCTCTTCCCCTCTCTTCTCTTCTCCTCGCCTCTGTTCTCTTATCTTCTCCACTAATCTCTTCTCCTCTCTTCTCTTCTCTCCCATCATCTCTTGTCCTCTCTTCTCTTCTCTTCTCTTCTCTTCTCTTCTCTTCTCTTCTCTTCTCTTCTCTTCTCTTCTCTTCTCTTCTCTTCTCTTCTCTTCTCTTCTCTTCTCTTCTCTTCTCCTCGCCTCTCTTCTCTTCTCTCCTTACTCTAAACGTCTCTCAGTTCTATATCTCAATACCCTTCTTTTGTTTTTCAGGCACATTTACTGGACAGATGCAGGCACCAATCGGATTGAAGTAGCCAAACTGGATGGGCGGTACAGGAAGTGGTTGATCCATACCGACCTGGACCAGCCTGCTGCCATTGTGGTCAATCCATCACTCGGGTAATGAGACTGATGATAAGCTATCTTAGGCTCTGATAACATACAGAAGATAATGTGTAAAAAAAAAAAAACGTGTAGTTCATAAAACTTTGCGGTTAGTAAAATTTGTATCACTGAAATGCCTCTAAAATGTTAAATGTTAGGAAAAGTATTGTGAACATTGTTGGAGATAACAAATTATATGCCGCAATAATTGTTTTTCCCAGCTGGTGATTCCTAGGATAAGTTGCAAACTTATAACGATAACTACAGTTGGCTGTTATATCAAGGCTCTGAGCCGACGCGACACAACAACAGTTGTTTAACCCTTTCACGACACACTACAGAAGGTTAACCCTTTCACTACCACACTACAGACGGTTTAAGTTTAAGTGTATTTGGCTATTCTTCCTGGGGGTCCATAACACATAAAAAAATACAGTTACAGACTTTATACACTCACAACATTCACATGGCATACAGACAATTAAAACAACAATAAATACTCCTTATCAAATTCATAATACAATACAACAATACATACTCCTAATCAATTCATAATACAATACAACAATACCTACTCATAATTCATTCACAATACAATACAGCATAATATACTATTTAGCTTTTACATACATTATCTATGTTCACCGTCTGTAGTGTGGTAGTGAAAGGGTTAACCTTCTGTAGTGTGGTAGTGAAAGGGTTAACCCTGTGTCGTGTGGCAGTGAAAGGGTTAACCTTATGTATCATCGCAGTGAAAGGGTTAACCCTTTGGGTAGTGTGGTTAGTGAAAGGGGGTTAATGTATGTCGTATCCGTAGAACCATGTTCTGGACCGACTGGGGCAGGAGGCCCCGGATCGAGACGGCCTGGATGGACCGGCAGCACCGGCAGGTCCTGCTGGGGGAGGACCTGGGCTGGCCCACCGGCCTCTCACTGGACTACCTGAACGGGAACCGGATCTACTGGTGCGACTCCAAGGAGAACATCATCGAGTCCATGTGGCCGGACGGCACGGACCGGAAGTCCGTCATCACAGGAGGTGAGGACCCCACGGAACCTTACACAGTAGAGGGGAGAGTCTGTACCTCTCCTCTCTTCTCCTCTTTTCTCCTCTCCTCTCCTCTCCACTCCTGTTGTCTTGTCTCCATTCCTCTCCTCTCTTCTCTTCTCCTCTCCTATCCTCTCCACTCCTGTTGTCTTGTCTCCATTCCTCTCCTCTCTTCTCTTCTCCTCTCCTCTCCTCTCCTCTCCTCTCCTCTCCTCTCCTCTCCTCTCTTGTCCTCTTTTCTCCTACCTTCTCCTCTCCTCTCCTCTCCGCTCATCACTTCTCCTCTCCTCTCCTCTCCTCTCCTCTCCTCTCCTCTCCTCTCCTCTCCTCTCCTCTCCTCTCCTCTCCTCTCCTCTCCTCTCCTCTCCTCTCCTTACTCTAAACCCACAGAACTTTACACAGTAGAGTGGAGAGTCCGTATTGGACATGTAGAATGATCACAGTTTGCAGTGGAACTATAAGGCTTTGGGCCAAGTGGTGAAAGAGGAGGCAGTTTGTCATCAGCTGCATATACGTGGGGTGGATCTGGTAGCTGCAGAGGCAAAGTACCATTTCAGGTGTTACAGAACTTACACAATATATCTGTACAAGAAAAACACCAGCACAGGGACCATCCAATATCAAACAGGATACAAGCACTTCTGTGAAACAGTGGTGGAGGAGAGGTTATTAAAGAAACGGAAGGTGCTCAAGCTCTCAAAGTTAACAGCCCTGTTTAAGAAATCTGTACTTGACACAGATGGCATTGACATCTCCTCTTACAAATCTGCTTCCTTGAAAGTGAGACTCCGAAACTCCTATCCTTTTCTGAAGTTCCAGAAGCTGTCAAGACATGACTTTGTCTATGTTGAGGATTTGACACCACATGAAGTAGTCCACTCTGAAGTAGCCAAGACTGCAGCAATATCATCATCATCATCATCATCATCATCATCATCATCATCATCATCATCATCATCATCATCATCATCATCATCATCATCATCATCATCATCATCATCAGATGAGGATGACACAAGAACTGAAAAAGATGACACACATAAAACAAGACTCCTGTTCCATGCAGCCATGACACTGAAAGATGACATGTTGCAGAAGTGCAAAACAACCCCTAAACTCACATGGCCACCAACAGCACAGCAACTTACGATGTCAGCTGCCTCAAATATGATCCCAGATACGCTCTTCAATTTCATCGCCTGGACAACAGGAGTGACAACAGATCCCTCTACTGAGAATGAAAGAGTGAGAGTTAGTGTAGAGGATACTCCGAAGATAGTTGCAGTAGGCCAGGATGTGATGAACCTCACTATGAAAGGGAGATGGCTCATGCCCAAACACTGTGCATTAGGCATGGCTGTTAGACACATGACAGGATCAGCTCAGCTGATTGGTGTCCTGAATGGGCTTGGTCACTGTTCTGCCAGCTCACAGGTGTTAGAACACGACACAGCTCTAGCACAGCTACAAATACAAAGAGGTGACACCTACATCCCACAAAACATCAACGTAAAGGTGCAAGCAACTCTGGTTTGGGATAACAATGATTTTGGAGAGGAAACACTGTCTGGCAAGGGGACAACACACAACACCAACGGCATAATCATTCAAAAAATGATTCCATGTGATGCACCCACCACTAACCCTGACACTCAGGTACTGAGAACAAGAAAGAGGAGTCTCGATCCACCCCCTGCTCGTCTTGAGACGTACAACAGAGGAAAGCGGACAGGCCCAGCCCTTTTTGGGAAAGAAGTCCCACTAGAGCTAGAGAGCCACATACTAACCAGGAAAGCAGCCCAGACACTAGACAGTGCCTACTTCCTGATGAAGACAGCAGTCCATGACAATGTCCTACCTGGATGGACTGGTTTCAACACATTCCTCCATGAAGGTCAGATTCCAACTCTAACCAACATTGGGTACCTCCCAGTGATTGATGCAAGTCCTACAGACCTGGGAACGGTAGAGACCATCCTAAAGAGGTCAACAGAAATCGCAGACAAATTACAACTTCAGGAGGTAGTCCTAGTCTTTGACCAAGCCATCTATGCTAAAGCTCAGGAGATACGGTGGGGGAAGGACACATACAAGGAGAGGCTTACCATTCGAATGGGTGAGTTCCACACATGCATGGCTTTTCTGTCCTGTATTGGCAAAGGGTTTTGGTGATGCTGGCTTACAAGACATCCTGATCGAGGCTGATGTCATCGCTGCTGGATCTGTTGGAGGAGTTATATCAGGTCACCAATACAACAGAAGCATTCGGAGCCACAAGTTGACATGTGAGGCACTACACAGGCTACGATGGAAAGAATACCTGGAGAGCCTACCTCAAGACTGTCGGGAAGCCATTTTAACATTTGCCACCGATCTCCAGAGAGCTTTCTCCACTGACAACTTTGGAGTCATTGTTGAATCCCAGGAGTTCACAGCAGTCGTTGAAGGCTACGACAGGTTCAACAAAGAACAAGAGAGTAAGACATTCCAATTTTGGAGTTCCTACATTGAAATGGTAGAGGATCTGCTATCCTTTATCAGAGCGACACGAGAGGCAGATTGGAGTCTGCATCTTTCCAGCGTCCGGATCATGCTGCTATGGTTCTTCTCCTATGACAGAATCAACTACAGCAGATACCTGTCAGCCTACTGGCAGGAGATGAGCATTCTGCAGGACACTCATCCGAGAATCTACACACAGGTACTGGTCTTATACAACATGCACCCTGCCTATACAACAATACAATAATAATGACAATGTAAAACTGTATAGTTGAATAATGATTAGTCATTTCTCTGCCTAATGCCTACAATACAATAATAATGACAATGCAAAACTGTATAGTTGAATAATGATTAGTCATTTCTCTGCCTAATGCCTATACAACAATACAATAATAATGACAATGTAAAACTGTATAGTTGAATAATGATTAGTAATTTCTCTGCCTAATGCCTATACAACAATACAATAATAATGACAATAGTTGAATAATGATTAGTCATTTCTCTGCCTATTAATATCAAAATCAGTCATTAAAGGTGTTGTTTTTAATTTTATTTTATAGGTACAGTCAGGTGACTGGGTGGCACAGAGACAGCAGGCTTACGGGTTTGCAGGCACTGCATGTGACCAGACAATTGAACAGACAGCGAACAGGGACTCAAAAACCAAAGGTGGACTTACCGGTTTCTCTCTCAACAAAGGTGCAGTCCACAGGTGGACACTGACCCAGCATGAGAGAGCAGCCATCACCATGGAACTGAAGGACATGGCTGGGCAGAACCTGCAGGCAAGACAGAGAACAGAGCTGGAGGAGTCGAGAATGGTACGAGACGAGAAAGATGTTCTGACCATAATGTCCACAATCCAAAGCATGATCAATCCATTCAATGTCACACTGGAAAAAGACAACCTTTACCACATCACATCAGGCCAGGTGGCATCGGAAGCAGTTTCTGATGATCTGTTGAATGGAAAGGAGAGAGGTGAGAAGGCATTTGGCGATTTCTTTAAGTTTCAAGTTTCAAGTTCAAGTTTCTTTAATAGTTGTCATACAGAAGTACAGAATACTTTTATACAAAATGCTTCTTACTGTTACGCTCCAGAGACTGTGCAAGACAATATAAGTATGAAATAAAATAACATAGTATAGCATGTAAATTAGAAGTAAAAAAACGAGGTCACGGTGTTCAGTATAGACATATATGTACAATGTTCGATGCAGAATAGACGTAACTGAGTTACCATATAATATACAATACTATGCAGTGTACTAATATCCAATACTATATAGTGCAAGGCAGAAATGGGATGAGGTGCAATTTAGGTACAATTTACCTAGTGTACGAGTTGTAGTGCAAATCCTTTATCAATAAATATAAAGTGTGTTTGTGTGATCTAAAGTGTGGAGAGTGGGTGCTGCAGTGTGTTGTTTGTTTAAGTGAGTGTGTGCGTGTGGGTGTGTGTGCTGTGTGCATTTGATGGTTGTTGCATAGTGTTTATTGTTCGTTTAGCAGCCTGATGGCCTGGGGATAGAAGCTTCTTCTGAGTCTTTCTATGCTCACCTTAAGACTCCGGTATCGCTTGCCTGACCGCAGCAGTTCAAAGAGGCAGTTGTTCGGGTGGCTCGAGTCCTTAATAATTCTCTTAGCCTTCCCCCTGCACCGCTTGTTGTAAATGTTCTGGAGGGTGGGAAGCCCCCCTCCAATTGTGCGTTCGGCTGAACGTGTCACTCTTTGTAGTCTGCTACGGTCTTGTGCAGTGCTATTCCCAAACCAGGAGGTGATGTTGCCAGTCAGGATGCTCTCTATTGTACATGAGTAGAAGTTCCTAAGGATCTTCTGACTGACTTGGAACTTCCTTAGGCGCCTGAGGAAGTAGAGGCGTTGTCGTGCCTTCTTCACAACACTGTCAATGTGTGTGGTCCATTTAAATCCTCGGATATGTGGGCTCCGAGGTACTTGAAACTGTTCACTCTCTCAACCGGTGCCCCGTCGATGCTGAGGGGGCTGTAGTCCTTGACCCCCGACCTCCTGAAGTCCACAATCATCTCTTTTGTTTTGCCACTGTGACAGATTCTCTACCTCTTCCAGGTAGGCCCTCTCGTCGTTGGCAGAGATCAGGCCCACCACTACTGTGTCATCAGCAAATTTGATGATTGTGTTGTTGTTCCGCTGTGCTATGCAGTTGTGTGTGTACAGGGAGTAGAGGAGGGGGCTCAGAACACAGCCCTGGGGGGCCCCTATGTTGAGCGTGATGGATGAGGAGGTGCAGTTGCCTGCTCTTACCACCTGGGGTCTGCCCGTCAGGAAGTCCAAGACCCACTGGCAGAGGTCATAGTTCAAGCCCAGGTCCCTGAGCTTGGCTATGAGTTTGGAGGGGACTATGGTATTGAATGCTGAGCTGTAGTCGATGAACAGCATTCTCACATAGTTCCCCTGCCTCTTGTCCAGGTGTGATGCTGCTGTGTGCAGCACATGGGCTATGGCGTCCTCCGTGGACCTGTTGGGGCGATATGCAAATTGCAGGGGGTCCAGGTTGATGGGGAGGGAGGAACAGATGTAGCCCTTCACTAGCTTCTCAAAGCACTTCATGGCTATGGAGGTGAGGGCTACAGGGCGGTAGTCGTTGAGGCAAGCGGGCATAGATTTTTTGGGTACAGGGATGATGGTGGACTTCTTCAGACAGGTGGGGATGACAGCCTGTTCCAAGGACAGGTTGAAGATGTCAGTGAATACCGGGGCCAGTTGGTCGGCACAGACTTTTAGGACGCGGCCGGGGATGCCGTCCGGTCCTGCTGCCTTCCTGATATTCACTTTTTTAAAGATCCGTCTCACCTCATGCTCTGTTACCCTGAACACTGAGTCTCCATCAGCAGACCCCCCCCCCCCCCATTGCCGTGGTTTGTAGGCTGGTGTTGTTATTCACAGCCTCAAACCTCGCATAGAAGGAATTGAGATCATTTGCTAAGGAGATGTCACTGTTCAGTTTGAGGGAGGTGCCTTTGTAATCTGTCATTGTTCTGAGGCCCTGCCACATGCCTCTAGAGTCAGCCTGTTCAAACTGAAGTTCAACTTTATCCCTGTAACGCCGTTTGCCTCTATTACTGCTCTCCTGACGTTGTATCTTGCCGTCTTGTGTTCTTCCATGTTGCCTGTCACCAGCCCGGTGTTGTATGCTGATGTGCGCACTTTCAGAGCCTCATGGACGGATTTATCTACCCAGGGCTTTTGATTTGGGTAGATTATAATTGTGGTAGAGGGGATTGTTTCTTCTACCAGAGTACAGACAAAGTCAAGCACCGTTTCAGTGTATTCGTTAATATTGGCTGTGTTATCACGGAATACCCTCCAGTCTGTGCATTCAAGTGCAGCTTGGAGTGTCTCCTCTGACGTCACGGTCCAACGCTTAACCTCTCGCGAGACCACCGGCGTTCGCTTGAGACTTTGTTTATACTTTGGCAAAAGAAAGATGGCGGCGTGATCGGACTTACCGAATGGACTAAGAGCCTGTGACTTGTACCCATTCTTAAATTGCGAGTATACATGGTCTAATATGTTCTCGCCTCTGGTGGGACAGGTCACATGCTGATAGAAATTCGGCAACACCTTTTTAAGACGCGCGCTGTTGAAATCGCCCAGAACCACAATGGCAGCGTCAACGCTAGCTATCTGTTGTTTGTTTACCTCGTCGTGAAGTTTTGAAAGTGCGGTCCCAGTGTTCGCGTGTGGTGGGATGTACACTCCGATGAGGATGATGGACGTCAACTCTCTCGGAAGAAAGAAGGGTCGACATTTGATCGCGATAAACTCCAGGGCCCTCATTCATCAACGTGGCATAGAAAATGTTCTATTTCCACACGTAAGCACAGAATTTAGAATCAGTGCACGCACAGAAATATTGGGATTCATCAACCGTGCGTACACACAGGTCCTATGCTCCTCCGTGTTGATGAATACCTCTTTGTTCTACCGTCAATGCTTGTGCATGATTATCCATATATGGTCATGAAAGTGATGAAACACCTCCCATGGGATGTGAAATAATGGACTGACCCGAGCGGAACTCTGAGAAACTTCACGGAGATTGTTCACTGCTGTCGAACCAAGAAGACACAACGCGTGTTATGGGATAAATAAAAGGCGGACTTGTAAACGGTGATGTCAGATATCAACGGCTCCCTAAGACCATTGCTGCAATTCTGCCTGGACAGCTCAAAATACTAATAAAGACCGTTCGTTGACCACTGTTTGGCGTTGGTTGTGTGTCATTATAACCGTGCTGTAATATGAATGCCTTTATTAGTTGTGTTCGATTGGCTATATGATTTTTAGAGGCATCTATTTTGTTGTCGGTATTACCGACAACAAAATAGATGCCTCTAAAAATCATATACTATTAGGTACCCTATATGGATTACATATAATAGCAGCCATAGCCTACATTATGCAACAGTAACTTGCGCATACCAGTGTATGCGACGGACCAGTGTATACCTTATATCATATCATATTCATATAATAGTTTACTCTATCAGCATACCAGCATGTAATATGTTCTTTGTTAGAACTCAACTCGTTATTATTTTGCACATAGATTGCAGAAATACGGGAACGTTTTGATTTACATTAAAAGGCTTTGACATTGTAAAACTAAATACGTGGAATTCTGTAAGCATAATACAAGTCATATCACCCACACGATATGCTCTGTGTCCAGAGCATGTATGCTTTTCATTCATTTAAGACACATTATTGCAAGGGTTTTGTAATACACATACACCCTGGTGTCATTGCAATGCGTTTTTTTATTCTTTCTTATACAGTAAAAAGGGGGAAGAACATTATATCGTGGGTGTTCATATGACTTGTATTCTGCTTACAGCTTCGATATTCCACTTGTTTCGGTTAACGTAAAGCCTTTTAAATATAATCAAAACGTTCCCGTGTTTCTGCGGTCTGTGCGCAAAATAATAACGAGTTGAGCTACGCGGAGCGCAGTCAGTCAGTACACCCCGTATATTCCGATAACGCTATATAAACCATGCTGCATTCATTCTGAGAGAAAGATCTATTATTCCAAATGCTATTTATAGGGTTTTGACCATAATTACACTACTGTTGCTATTTTACAATGAACTATAATGAATTACGGTTCATACAGAACATGCCAGTGTTGAAACGAATGCACAGAAGCTCATTTCCTTGTTGTAATAATATATTCTACCACTGGGCGTCAGCTAAGTGTGCTCCGAGCTGTGCGTACACATAAGCACGAAGTCAAGTTCAAGTTGAAATTGATGAATCCCACTCTTTGCTTAGAAATGGTCGTACGCACAGGTTAAGCACATATCTGTGCGTAAGACACGTTGATGAATGAGGGCCCAGGTCTGGGGAGCAGTGGTTAGACAATTCCTTTGCGTTGCCTATATCGCACCACTCCTTGTTTATCATGAAGGCAATGCCGCCTCCCTTCGTCCTTAGTGACTCCACCGTCCGGTCCTTGCGGAGGACAAAGAAGTGGTCTGCCGGTTCTATTGCATGATTCGGGACATCTGGAGACAGCCAAGTTTCTGTGAAACAGAGGACATTACAGTCCCGAATGTCCCTCTGGAATTGGATCCGTGCTCTGATGTCGTCCAGTTTATTTCCTATCGATTGCACATTGGCCAACAATATGCTGGGCAATGTGGTTCTGTGTCGTTTGGACCTCAGTCTGTTCCGGACCCCGGCTCTCTTTCCTCGTCGTCGCGGCTTCTCCTGGCTTTGGCCACGGCCACAACAAAGGATCTCCGCTGGCCACTGTTGTTGTTCAGCAATCCGATCCAGAGAGCAGTATTAATTAGGGAAGCAAATGATGGTTTATCTTGTGTCTCAGATTGGTTCCAGACTAATAAGCTATCGTTAAATGTAGAAAAATCAAATTTTATTGTATTTTGTAATAAAGGTAAAAGTTATTCGAAAAAGGAGGCAAAGATATTGATCAGTAACACCGAAATCAAACAAGTAACGTCAACAAAGTTTTTAGGGATCCTAGTTGATGATAAACTAAATTGGAAAAAACACATTGATCATGTTTGTAAAAAAGCAATGAAGTCAGTAGGTATAATTAGGAAGGTGTGTTCATTGATAAATAGAAGTTGTTTTTTAATCCTGTATTATAGTCTTATCGTTCCTTACATATCTTATTGTAACATAATTTGGGCTAGCACTCATTCATCTCATCTTCAAAAAATTATTTTACTTCAAAAAAGATTTGTTAGACTGGCAACCCTCTCAGATCGATTTGAACCATCTGCTCCTCTTTTCAAGAAACTAAACATTCTGACTGTGTCTGAGGTTAATTCTTTACAGATATGTATATTTGTGTACAAATGCATTCATGATCACAATCTACCAAATGGTTTTAATAGTTTTTTTTCTTTTAATTCAGATGTCCATTCATATGCTACACGTCAGTCCAGGGACCTGCATATACCTTATTGTGGTACTTCACTTAGGCAGTTCTCAGTGAGGTATAGAGGGTCCAATCTTTGGAATGCAGCTGATCCTATGCTGAGGAAATCTCCATCTCTGCTTATTTTTAAAGCAAACTACAAAGAAATTCTCATCCAAAAGTAGTAGATAGATAACAGGTCATACATGTAGGTATGCATTTGGTTATGTGGGTGGGTAGGTTTATAGGCAGGTGGGTGGGTTGTTATATATTATTATGTACACAGTATATCCATGTATGTACTGTGTGTATGTATGTTTGTATTAACACGAATCTTTTAATGTATTCTGGTATTTTATAATATGCATATTCTTGTATTTTTGTATGTTTGATTTTATAAAATGGGGGACGTTCTTGATAAGCCTCTAGGCTTCTAACTTCTCCTTCACAATCGTTATAACTTATTATGTATTGTTTTTACTTCTGTTTAACTGTGTTAATAAACAAACAAACAAAACAAACAAACAAGTGTTACCAAGGTGAGAGGCAAGGAGATGGCCCTGAAAGCAGACAGAGACCTCTTCACCAGGCTTATAGTGGTGGGAACAGTCAGGAAGATTGACATTGGGGAAATGTTAGTCTACAGTCTGGGACCCTTCCCTGCAGCCATAGCGAACATGGATGGCTCTATGGTGAAAACTGATAAAGCCAAGTTAATGCACTTTCTCGAGGGATCAGTAAATCCACCCGCCACAGTTGAAGTCCCTGATGGCTCAACCTGGGTGTGTGATGCAATGGCTCTGATACAGGCAATGAAACCTCAGGATACATTTGGAAGATTTGCAAACAGCGTACTATTGAACCTCATCAACCCAGCCAAAGCAAGTAAATCCAAAGTGGTGCATTTTGTCCCAGACACGTACAAAACACTGAGCATAAAGAACGCAGAGAGAAACCGACGAGCAGCAAGAGGATGTCAGCTGACTACAATATATTCAGCTGACCAGAAAACACCAAAACAATGGTCCAAGTTCTTAGCTTGTGGCGAAAACAAAGAAAACCTACAGCAATTTCTATTTGAGACATGGTCAAAATCCAGCAAAGAGGTAATGCAAGACATCACGTTGATAGTTGGACATGGGTCTGAGTGCCATGTCATCAGAGTCAACAGCAGTGGCACAGGGGTGGAGGTGTTACCACTACAAACACTGTTCTCAATACAGGAGGAAGCAGACACCCGACTATTGCTTCACTGTGCTCATGCCTCTCAATACAGTTCCCATGTGGTGATCAGCAGTCCAGACACAGATGTGTTCATACTAGCCATCGCTTTCTGCAAAGAAATAGGGACAAACCTGTACTTCCACACAGGGAAAGGGGCAAGCAAACGCACAATACATGTCCAGAGGATACACAGCCATCTTGGTGATGACGTCTGTGATGCGCTAATCGGACTCCACTGTTTCACCGGCTGTGATACAGTGAGTGCTTTCTATGGGAATGGAAAAGTCAAGGCAGTGAAAATGCTCCTGTCCAACACAGAGAATTGTGCAACGTTCAGAACATTGGGAGCAGCTTTCGAACTGCCAGAGGAGCTGTATCAAGGCACAGAGACATTTACCTGTGACCTCTATGACCAGAAAGGCTGCAGGGATGTCAATGATGCAAGAAATCAACTGTTCAAGAGTGGGAAGTGCACTGACCGCAGTCTGCCACCAAATCAGGACTCCCTGCGTAAAAACACTCGGCGGGCTAACTATCAGGCAGCCATATACCGGAGGTCCCTGCAGAGCCAGCCAGACATACCTCCACCAATGAGCCATGGATGGAAGATAGAGGGAGATTTCTTCGAGATTGACTGGATGTCACTTCCTCCAGCCCCAGTCGCAATCCTGGAACTTGTATACTGCTCCTACAAAAGAACACAATGCATGAAGGGGCGATGCACATGCAAATCAAACAACCTACCATGTACAGACATGTGTCTGTGTTTGGACTGTCAGAACACTGTATCTTAAGTTTTCACTGGAGTTTTTTTCTTCTTTTTTTCATATATTTTATTTCATTTTTGGAAGATAGGCACAGGTACAGGCATACAATGCACATCGTTGGTTCCAGCTATCTATTGTTTGATAGTTTTCACCATTTAATCTAGCTGTAGAAAGCTCCATTGTTACAACATCAGCTAATAACTGTTTCCAGTGATTAAAGGGCAGAGAATGTGGAGCTTGCCATCAAAGCGCCAATTTTTTTTTTCAGCAGTACTTCCTGCCAGTCAAAATCGTCTCTGAACAATACTTAAAGCTAAAGAATCATCATCATTAAGGAGCAGTAATTTGGGACAACAGGGAATATGTTTTTGTAATACATGTTACTGTTAAAATAAATAACATGTTATTTTCACACTTGTTATTGTGTTATAAATGTTGATTGATTGATTGATTGAAAACGTTATTAACAGATTGCAGAATGGGTACAGTACAGTACAGCTCAATACACACAATTGTTAATGGGATGCAGACCAGAGAAAGACTTTCATCTTGTTTACATCAGGGTCCCCCATTTTCAATTCATCATAACATATTACATACATGACATATAGATAGACAGTAAACAACAGCACAGGGACCATCAAATATCAAACTATTGTTAAAGGGGAACTATTTTACAATTTCTTTCACTATTTGGGCACTTTTACACAATTCCTCTGAGTCTATGGAACACCTCTGTAATATTTTTTTTTTATTATTCATTGTTTTGTATTTCTAATCAAGTCCTCAAAAACAGCATTTTTCTACCTCAAGATCTCGAGCCGTTTTGAGCCTGGGCTCCAACCACTGTGTGCAGCTCATCTTGTACCTCGCCATTATCATGCAGCGGTGTCTTTCTGACATCACAAATCATCACATTTTCAGATGACTCAGTTCAGTGAGGGTGAATATTGTGAGAGGAGAATTGGAAGAATGCGCCAATATGAGAATTAGAGACATAGATCATATTAATATAAGTTCACATAGCTAGGAAACAATGCTAAACACTCAAAAAGGCCATTTATAAGATAGTTCCCCTTTAAGGGGATGCAGACCAGAGAAAGACGTTTGTCTTGTTTACATCAGGGCCCCCCATTTGTAATTCATAGTGACAACAGCATCTAAAACAATATATTTATACTGTCTACTGGCCTGCCTGAGTCAAATTCCCGGTAGGAATTATGGTCCCAGTCCGCGACTGCCGAACACCACACGGGGGGTAACTGACACAGATACTGTCCAACTGGAAGTGATCAGAGAACAAGGTGTGAGTTAACCCTTTCACTACCACACTACAGAAGGTTAACCCTTTACTATCACACTACAGACGGCCGTGAAAGGGGTAAACCCTTTGGTAGTGCGGCAGTGAACGGGTTAACCCTTTGGTAGAGTGGCAGTGAAAGGGTTAACCTGCTGTCGCGTGGCAGTGAGAGGGTTAACGGCGTCTCCCCCCGGTCCAGACATCGGGCACCCCTTCTCTCTGGACGTGTTTGAGGGCCACGTCTACTGGACCACCAAGGACCGCGGAGAGGTCTGGAGGGCCGACAAGTTCGGCCACGGCACCAAGGTGAAGGTGCTGACCATCAACCCCTGGCTGACCCAAATACGCATCTACCAGGAGCACCGGCAGAACCACTCAGGTGAGAACCACACATCTACCAGAACCTACTGTAGAACACATCTACCAGAACCTAGAACACATCTACCAGAAGTTCATGTCCGATATTATCAGCCGATATTGGCATTAAAATGTAATATCGGAAATGATCGGTATCTGTTTTAAAAAAAAATACGATTTTTTTTCTTCTTTTTTATACATGTATTTAACCTTTTATTTATCCAGGCAAGCAAGTAAGAACAAATTCTTATTTTATTTATTGTCAAAAGTATGCATACTGTTGTGTTAATTACATGACGAGATATGTAATGTTAATTACCTGAAATTATTCAGTTTTTTGGGGGGGGGGGGGCCCTGCATATATCGGTATCGGTTGATATCGGTATCAACGGTATTAACAAGGCATTTGCCTAAATGGACCGACTGATGATGCCTTGTGTGTTTTTAATTATCATTGTTTTAGTTTTTTTTTTATCTGAATGTTTCTTTAATTTCATTGGTTGTTTTATTCATTTTAATTGTTTTATTCATGAAATTTGTTTCCCTTTCATGTAGCACTTACACATATAAAGTGTGTTACAAATATAATTTATTATTATTATTATTGTTCTATATTAGATATCTGTCTCCTCAGACCCCAACCGCTGTAAAGACATGTCCTCTCTCTCTGTCTCCTCAGACCCCAACCGCTGTAAAGACATGTCCTCTCTCTCTCTGTCTCCTCAGTCCCCAACCCCTGTAAAGACATGTCTTCTCTCTCTGTCTCCCTCAGTCCCCAACCGCTGTAAAGATATGTCCTCTCTCTCTCTGTCTCCTCAGTCCCCAACCCCTGTAAAGACATGTCCTCTCTCTCTGTCTCCCTCAGTCCCCAACCCCTGTAAAGACATGTCCTCTCTCTCTGTCTCCCTCAGTCCCCAACCCCTGTAAAGACATGTCCTCTCTCTCTGTCTCCCTCAGACCCCAACCCCTGTAAAGACATGTCCTCTCTCTCTGTCTCCCTCAGACCCCAACCCCTGTAAAGACATGTCCTCTCTCTCTGTCTCCCTCAGTCCCCAACCCCTGTAAAGACATGTCCTCTCTGTCTCCCTCAGTCCCCAACCCCTGTAAAGACATGTCCTCTCTGTCTCCCTCAGTCCCGAACCCCTGTAAGGACGTGTGCAGTCACCCGTGTCTCCTGCGTCCGGGCGGATACACCTGCTCCTGTCCACAGGGATCCTCCACCCTCAGCTACAACTCCAACGAATGTGACGCAGGTATGACGACTGGCGCTGCCAGTGACTCAGCTGGGGTCAGGGTCGGGGTCAGGGTCGGGTCAGTCCACTTAGTGACTCAGCTGGGGTCAGGGGTCGGGTCAGTCCACCTCATTTCTGTCTTCACAAGTAACCAGTTTAGCAAATACATTAGCTGCACGCACAGTAGTACGCAGATTTCATCATCATTTAGGGCTGAATAATGAGCCCCGCCCTCTCCCACGAGCCCCGCCCCCTTCCACAAGTGCTGCCTGACCTCCATGCATGCTGAAATACAGTTGTTTTTTGCGGGGCTACCGGGAGCTTGGTGCGTCTGGCGAGAGCTTGTATGGAACGTGCTAGAATTTAAATTGGTGCGCAAGTGCAGCCGCCAGTTCAGTGTTGCTACTGTATGTGTTTTTTTGTTTTGTTGCTAGTATATGGTATAAGAAATTGGTATTAAATTTAGCTTTAAGTGGAATTAAAAATATCTTAAATCTAACTTGTTGAAACCTGCAGATACCCTGATGTTGTTGTTGTTGTTGTTGTTGTTGTTGTTGTTGTTGTTGTTGTTGTTGTTGTTGTTGTTGTTGTTGTTGTTGTCGTCATGGTGTGTCTGTGGCTTTTCACTCCGGCAGCCATCGAGCCTCCAGTCCCGATGCCTCTTGCATGCAGATGCATGAACGGAGGAAGCTGCTACTCTGACGAGGGGGGGCAGCCCAAGTGCAAGTGAGTCTGAGGGGGGGGGGGGGGGGGGGGGAGCGGGGGGGGGGGGCAGCCCAAGTGCAAGTGAGTCTGGGGGGGGGGGGGGGGGGGCAGCGGGGGGGCGGGGGCAACCCAAGTGTAAGTGAGTCTCGTCGTGTCCGTCTCAGTGTGTGTGTGTGTGTGTGTGTGTGTGTGTGTGTGTGTGTGTGTGTGTGTGTGTGTGTGTGTGTGTGTGTGTGTGTGTGTGTGTGTGTGTGTGTGTGTGTGTGTTCAGTGTCAGTGTCAGTGTCAGTGGCTAGGCGCTGTCCAGTGCTGAACTGGGCAGCACAAACCAATTAAACAGGAATTAAAGGCTGGTCCCATATAGAGGCCTGTCTCAAATATAGGTCGGTTGAGTTCAGCGATTTAAGCAAATAAAAGCCTGGGCTATTAACCCTTTCACTACCACACTACAGAAGGTTAACCCTTTCACTACCACACTACAGACGGTTAACCCTTTCACTACCACACTACAGAAGGTTAACCCTTTCACTACCACACTACAGACGGTTAACCCTTTCACTACCACACTACAGAAGGTTAACCTTTCACTACCACACTACAGAAGGTTAACCCTTTCACTACCACACTACAGAAGGTTAACCCTTTCACTACCACACTACAGAAGGTTAACCATTTCACTACCACACTACAGAAGGTTAACCCTTTCACTACCACACTACAGAAGGTTAACCCTTTACTATCACACTAGAGACGGTTAACCCTTTCACTACCACACTACAGACGGTTAACCCGTTCACTACCACACTACAGAAGGTTAACCCCTTCACTACCACACTACAGACGGTTAACCCTTTCACTACCACACTACATAAGGTTAACCCTTTACTATCACACTACAGACGGTTAACCCTTTACTACTACACTACAGAAGGTTAACCCTTTTGCTACCACACTACAGAAGGTTAACCCTTTCACTACTACACTACAGAAGGTTAACCATTTACTACCACACTACAGACGGTTAACCTTTTCACTACTACACTACAGAAGGTTAACCCTTTCACTACCACACTACAGAAGGTTAAACGTTTCACTACCACACTACAGAAGGTTAACCCTTTCACTACCACACTACAGAAGGTTAACCCTTTCACTACCACACTACAGACGGTTAACCCTTGCACTACCACACTACAGAAGGTTAACCCTTTCACTACCACACTACAGACGGTTAACCCTTTCACTACCACACTACAGAAGGTTAACCTTTCACTACCACACTACAGAAGGTTAACCCTTTCACTACCACACTACAGAAGGTTAACCCTTTCACTACCACACTACAGAAGGTTAACCATTTCACTACCACACTACAGAAGGTTAACCCTTTCACTACCACACTACAGAAGGTTAACCCTTTACTATCACACTAGAGACGGTTAACCCTTTCACTACCACACTACAGACGGTTAACCCGTTCACTACCACACTACAGAAGGTTAACCCCTTCACTACCACACTACAGATGGTTAACCCTTTCACTACCACACTACATAAGGTTAACCCTTTACTATCACACTACAGACGGTTAACCCTTTACTACTACACTACAGAAGGTTAACCCTTTTGCTACCACACTACAGAAGGTTAACCCTTTCACTACTACACTACAGAAGGTTAACCATTTACTACCACACTACAGACGGTTAACCTTTTCACTACTACACTACAGAAGGTTAACCCTTTCACTACCACACTACAGAAGGTTAAACGTTTCACTACCACACTACAGAAGGTTAACCCTTTCACTACCACACTACAGAAGGTTAACCCTTTCACTACCACACTACAGACGGTTAACCCTTTCACTACCACACTACAGAAGGTTAACCCTTTCACTACCACACTACAGACGGTTAACCCTTTCACTACCACACTACAGAAGGTTAACCTTTCACTACCACACTACAGAAGGTTAACCCTTTCACTACCACACTACAGAAGGTTAACCCTTTCACTACCACACTACAGAAGGTTAACCATTTCACTACCACACTACAGAAGGTTAACCCTTTCACTACCACACTACAGAAGGTTAACCCTTTACTATCACACTAGAGACGGTTAACCCTTTCACTACCACACTACAGACGGTTAACCCGTTCACTACCACACTACAGAAGGTTAACCCCTTCACTACCACACTACAGACGGTTAACCCTTTCACTACCACACTACATAAGGTTAACCCTTTACTATCACACTACAGACGGTTAACCCTTTACTACTACACTACAGAAGGTTAACCCTTTTGCTACCACACTACAGAAGGTTAACCCTTTCACTACTACACTACAGAAGGTTAACCATTTACTACCACACTACAGACGGTTAAACGTTTCACTACCACACTACAGAAGGTTAACCCTTTCACTACCACACTACAGAAGGTTAACCCTTTCACTACCACACTACAGACGGTTAACCTTCTGTAGTGTGGCAGTGAACGGGTTAATAGAAGTGTTATGGTGTGTTTACATGCACCGGCAGCTATTGGCCATATTCTGGTTAAGGTCTTATTCTGGTTAAGGTCTTATTCTGGTTAAGGTCTTATTCTGGTTAAGATAAGATAAAAGGTCTTATTCTGGTTAAGGTCTTATTCTGGTTAAGGTCTTATTCTGGTTAAGGTCTTATTCCGGTTAAGGTCTTATTCCGGTTAAGGTCTTATTCTGCTTATTCCGGTTAAGGTCTTATTTTGGTTAAGGTCTTATTCTGGTGAAAGGGATAGGTCAGATTTTTGGAAACGACTTACCAATGATGATCGGTGGAGTCCTTTCTCAGCGCAATTGATGCTGTTCCTCACACTAGCTCCGGCTAGTTAGCTACAAACCCATGCAAAGTCAATGGGGTCGAGCTCCTGTCTGTACAAGCGGACTGAAGACGACTGAACTCTACTTTGTGTGACACTGTGGAGCACATTTCAGTCGTCTTCAGTCAGCCCGTTCAGACAGGAGCTCGACCCCATTGACTTTGCATTGGTTTGTGGCTAAATATCTGGAGCTAGTGTGAGGAACAGCATGGATTGTAAAATATGTATATACATTCTAAAATATACAGGTATATTCAGACGGATATGGATGGATATATATATATATATATATATATATATATATATATATATATATATATATATATATATATATATATATATATATATATATATATATATATATATATGCTGTAAATATAAATGTATATATATGGTATATACAGCACTATTATACACGCTATACTGTATGCAGGTGCATAAGTAGGTATATATAGAAGAATTAAACATTATTGTAGAAGAGGCTGTTGGTGTTTTACATGTTATTCCACCAACGCTGGGATATGGCTGTCGTATGGAGTTCAGTATTTAAGAGTGATTCAGTGTTTATCGTGTTTTGTTTCTCCCAGATGTCCGTATGGCTACGCAGGGAGTTTCTGTGAGTCCAGAGGTCCCCCTGCTGGAACAGGTACCGGTCACTCAACTTCTACTTCCTGTTTATCAGCTACCTGTCGCTCAACTTCTACTTCCTGTTTATCGGCTACCTGTCACTCAACTTCTACTTCCGGTTTATCAGCTACCTGTCACCAGTGTTGTAGTCGAGTCAGTACATCTCGAGTCTAGAGTCACCAGTGTTCGAGTCCAAGTCCGATGTCAATCTAGAGTGACGTGAAAGTCTCATGACCTGTATCTGATTCAGGAGCGCAGAATGAAAGTGGCCCAAATCAGAATAGAAAAGATCAGATTCCCATGTGATTTGTGCTGTTCATACTGTTATGGGAAAATCTGATCCGAGTCACATTTGGGCCACTTTCACCTGCACACCCGACTTGTTCTGCCGTTTACTGGCCAGTTTTACTAGAGCAGTTGGACATTGAGTGTCTTTTCTCATGGGGACGACATCAAATATGTAATTTCATTGAATTTCAAACCTTTATTTCAACTCGTAAGACCTAACCTCGTAAGAGGTTATGTCTATATTACTACCTACTATGCTATTATGTCTATATTACTACCTACTATGCTAATATGTCTTTACTACTGTGCACATTCCACAGACTGTAGCACTCAAGTTCAACACTGTTTGACGAACACAGCTCAGCAAAGCGCTACGGTTCAGTAAACACAGAAGACTGTTGTTCCCTGCGTCCAACGTCCCGCTCGTCACTAATGAGCGACGCCAGACGTATTTAAACTCATGTCACGTCGTTATTCTTTAACCTTAAGCCACAGCTCAGCAACTTAATGGGTCACATGTGATTTTAACACGTTAACATGATGATGTTGGGAATAATAATAGAATAATGATTTTTGTTGATTTTCACCCATTTGTATCTGTAGCGAATACACTTCATAGTTTTAGGGGGGGGGGGGTTGCAGGGGACATGTCCCCCTCAATATTGAGAAGAGGTAAATTTGTCCCCCTCGCAAGAAATATAGCTAATAATATGAAAGACAACCCCCTCCCCAAAAGAGGTAAAAAAAATAAAACAAGGGGATCAAAACATTTATATATCCTTCTTACCTGTAACTATACATTAACCAACAGTCTCAGACACCCCTACAGGACCGTACCATCAGACAGACACCCCTACAGGACCATACCATCAGACAGACACCCCTACAGGACCGTACCATCTCAACCCTGATTAGGTGTGAAGTAGATGAGTGTAGCTCAGAGTTCTACTGTGAAGTAGATGAGTGTAGCTCAGAGTTCTACTGTGAAGTAGATGAGTGTAGCTCAGAGTTCTACTGTGAAGTAGATGAGTGTAGCTCAGAGTTCTACTGTGAAGTAGATGAGTGTAGCGCAGGGAGTTCTACTGTGAAGTAGATGAGTGTAGCTCAGAGTTCTACTGTGAAGTAGATGAGTGTAGCTCAGAGGTCTACTGTGAAGTAGATGAGTGTAGCTCAGAGTTCTACTGTGAAGTAGATGAGTGTAGCTCAGGGAGTTCTACTGTGAAGTAGATGAGTGTAGCTCAGAGGTCTACTGTGAAGTAGATGAGTGTAGCTCAGAGTTCTACTGTGAAGTAGATGAGTGTAGCTCAGGGAGGTCTACTGTGAAGTAGATGAGTGTAGCTCAGAGTTCTACTGTGAAGTAGATGAGTGTAGCTCAGAGTTCTACTGTGAAGTAGATGAGTGTAGCTCAGAGGTCTACTGTGAAGTAGATGAGTGTAGCTCAGAGTTCTACTGTGAAGTAGATGAGTGTAGCTCAGAGTTCTACTGTGAAGTAGATGAGTGTAGCTCAGAGTTCTACTGTGAAGTAGATGAGTGTAGCTCAGAGTTCTACTGTGAAGTAGATGAGTGTAGCTCAGAGTTCTACTGTGAAGTAGATGAGTGTAGCGCAGGGAGTTCTACTGTGAAGTAGATGAGTGTAGCTCAGAGTTCTACTGTGAAGTAGATGAGTGTAGCGCAGGGAGTTCAACTGTGAAGTAGATGAGTGTAGCTCAGAGTTCTACTGTGAAGTAGATGAGTGTAGCGCAGGGAGTTCTACTGTGAAGTAGATGAGTGTAGCTCAGAGTTCTACTGTGAAGTAGATGAGTGTAGCGCAGGGAGTTCTACTGTGAAGTAGATGAGTGTAGCTCAGAGTTCTACTGTGAAGTAGATGAGTGTAGCGCAGGGAGTTCTACTGTGAAGTAGATGAGTGTAGCTCAGAGTTCTACTGTGAAGTAGATGAGTGTAGCTCAGAGTTCTACTGTGAAGTAGATGAGTGTAGCGCAGGGAGTTCTACAGTTCTCAAGTTCTCCAGCCGTTAGTTCTCCAGCAGTTGGCAGCAGGCCGTGCCCACGGTTGTGGAGCCCGATGGCTACTGGCAGGAAAGACTGACGAGGCAGTTTGTGGTCATGAGGGGATGAGTCTGCGTGCCTTGGATAAAAGCCTCCGCCACAATGGCAACATGTTGTTTTGTGTAGATCAGGGGTTCTCAAACTTTTTTATACCACGACCCCATTTTATTTAGGATTTATTTTGGCGACCCCACACTTAACTCATTCAACGCCAATCATGGAAAAAAAGTCGGGTTTTAATCGTTATTTCTTTTTTTAGCTATATCCATTCATTTTCATCCATCCAGCCTGATGTTATCATTGGGAATGGGTCTGAGCTTGCAAAAGGGCAAATGCCGCCGATGTAGATGAATATCGAATGAGTTTATGTTTCTGTCTCCAGCTGTGGCCATTCTGCTGGCGGTAATTGTCATCCTGGTCACCGGGGGGCTGGCGGTCAGGGTCTTCCTCAACTACAGGCGGACAGGCTCCTTCATCCCCTCCATGCCCAAGTTACCCAGGTATCATGTTCAATCCAATCCAATCCACTTTATTTATAAAGCACATTTAAAAACAACAAAGTTGACCAAAGTGCTGTACAAGTCCACAACATAAGATAAAACATGAAAACATAAAAGAATTGAATAAAACCACACAATAAAAACATGTTATCTAAGTCACCCAGGTAGCTATCATGTTATCTAAGTCACCCAGGTAGTTCTCATGCCATTTCATTCTTTTTGCACACATGTATATAGTTTAACACGTACGTATAGTGAGAGTAAATGAGTTTGAATGTGGTCACCAGTGATATTGTGTTAGTTACAGCTCAAGAAATGATAAGGCCCCTATAATATGAAATCTACATAATTTCATGCTGCTGTAATCGACACAACACAAGGATACAATGTCCCCGATGACATCACTGGTGGCCATATTCAAACGCATTTACTCTCAATGGGGGGGGGGGGGGGGGGGGGAGGGAGTGCCCATTTAAAAAAAGAAAAATGTTAATGTTATTTTCCAAAATAAAAAAACTTTAAATACGAGAATAAAGTAATGATAACACTTTATTGTTATTGTCTTTATCCAGCCTGAGCAGTCTAGTGAAATCCGGTGACACCGGTAACGGCGTGACGTTTCGCTCGGGTGACAACGTGGATCTGGGACCCGCCCACATCTGGGTGTCATTCATCGACACGGCCATGCAGATGGTGAGTGGCTGAGTGTGATACCATCAACTAGTCTCTCTTTAGTCTCTCCACTGACTGAGTGTGATACTAGTATCAACTAGTCTCTCTTTAGTCTCTCCAGTGACTGAGTGTGATACCATCAACTAGTCTCTCTTTAGTCTCTCCAGTGACTGAGTGTGATACCATCAACTAGTCTCTCTTTAGTCTCTCCAGTGACTGAGTGTGATACTATCAACTAGTCTCTCTTTAGTCTCTCCAGTGACTGAGTGTGATACCATCAACTAGTCTCTTTAGTCTCTCCAGTGACTGAGTGTGATACTATCAACTAGTCTCTCTTTAGTCTCTCCACTGACTGAGTGTGATACCATCAACTAGTCTATTTAGTCTCTCCAGTGGCTGAGTGTGATACCATCAACTAGTCTCTCTTTAGTCTCTCCAGTGACTGAGTGTGATACCATCAACTAGTCTCTTTAGTCTCTCCAGTGACTGAGTGTGATACTATCAACTAGTCTCTCTTTAGTCTCTCCAGTGACTGAGTGTGATACTATCAACTAGTCTCTCTTTAGTCTCTCCAGTGACTGAGTGTGATACCATCAACTAGTCTCTCTTTAGTCTCTCCACTGACTGAGTGTGATACTATCAACTAGTCTCTTTAGTCTCTCCAGTGACTGAGTGTGATACTATCAACTAGTCTCTTTAGTCTCTCCAGTGACTGAGTGTGATACCATCAACTAGTCTCTCTTTAGTCTCTCCAGTGACTGAGTGTGATACTATCAACTAGTCTCTCTTTAGTCTCTCCAGTGACTGAGTGTGATACCATCAACTAGTCTCTCTTTAGTCTCTCCACTGACTGAGTGTGATACTATCAACTAGTCTCTTTAGTCTCTCCAGTGACTGAGTGTGATACTATCAACTAGTCTCTTTAGTCTCTCCAGTGACTGAGTGTGATACCATCAACTAGTCTCTCTTTAGTCTCTCCAGTGACTGAGTGTGATACCATCAACTAGTCTCTCTTTAGTCTCTCCACTGACTGAGTGTGATACTATCAACTATAGTCTCTTTAGTCTCTCCACTGACTGAGTGTGATACCATCAACTAGTCTCTCTTTAGTCTCTCCAGTGACTGAGTGTGATACTATCAACTAGTCTCTCTTTAGTCTCTCCACTGGCTGAGTGTGATACTATTCAGTCTCTCTTTAGTCTCTCCAGTGACTGAGTGTGATACTATCAACTAGTCTCTTTAGTCTCTCCACTGAAAAACGAGCGTTTTTCAAAATGGTATAAAACGGAAATGTACCGATTAAAAAACAATCCGTTTCGACAATGTTGACTGCAAACAAGTCATTGATAAGCGACGGGCATATTAGACACACAGCCATAATTTAAGATATAGTTTATGCGTTCGCAAATGTGCTCGCCCTCTCATTGAATAGAGCGCTGGCACTCAAGTGCTAATTCTAGCGCCCTCAAAGTGTTAATATGTAGAGTGATACAGGTATAAAGACACTATGGTACTAGTAAGTCATACTGGCCAGCAGTGTAACTAGTAGGTAAGGGATATGTACAGATATAGATCAGTATCTACAGATACTATAAAAGCAAACTACAGTAAATAGTAGTACACACTATAGAGATTAACTACAAATACTGTAGTGACTCATAGTATTCATAAATTGCTTCTTTCTTTTTAAATAATAATTAATACATTTGATTATTAAGCACCCGACGCGGTACCTCCCAATAGCGCACTGTCTTTTCTTTTTTCGGCACTATTTTCTCATTTTTTGGCGGAGGGACACCATTTTTTGTGGCCATATTACGAACACCGGCCCCCACACACACAGCAAGTATCACTCCGCAGCTCTCACCAGAAGTCTATAAAAAAAAACGTCAACCGCAGCTCCCGTTTTCCAAACTTTCCCCCAGAGCGAGCGGTCGCACAATGAATTTTCTCCGGGGAATCCGCGCCTGCCTGTACATTTCGAAACGACCGTGTAAGTACTGTTTTACTAATCTGTTGGACTTCTTATAGCATTCGTTAACTTTTATGACCGTCTATAGTGTTTGTGAGATGTTTTTACAGAGATTCTGGTCATATTTTCCATAAAAAATCTTGTTTTGAAATCTACCGTGTGCGACTAGCAATTTCCCCCCAGGGAGAGTTACCTGTGAGTTGGCTAACATTCAGCGCTAGTTGCAGGCTAGCTGCAGGCTAACGGCAACACAGTTGTCGTATTTATTTCGCAAATGCAGTGTTTTCAAATAAGCCACATTGCTGTATTTAGTGTATTCATTAGTGGGTCATATTCCTATATGTAACATATCTCATTTTATCAACTTAGAATTGACGGCAGTGTCTAGATGCTGGAACTAGCTCCCATGCTAACAGCACCGGCTGAGATCCAGGAACAGCGCCGTCATTCCCCTACCCAGGACAAAACCTTCAAGAAGGGCGAGGTTCCGGTTTAGCGTTAGAATGGAGTAGGTCGCATGTGACACAGCTGCTCACCCGTTATTTTTTTTTCGTTTTAAAAACATATTTTTAAACCATTAATGCGTTTAAAACTTGACGCATATATCAACTGAGACTATCAACTAACTATATTGACCAAAAGAATCGAGATGCCAAACACAAGGAAAGACACAGCGAAACCAAAACCAGTCGAAGAGGTCCCGCCGCGGGACCCAGGATTCGTACAGCGGACAGCAGTAAATATAGACTTGACAGAGGCCGCTTCAAGTTCATCCCCATCAAACACCTCCGCAGATACCGAACATATCATCCGGAAAATGGAGGAAAGGGGGAAGACAATAATGAAGGAAATGATCCACCAATCACAACTGTCGGAGAAGATAATAACTCAAAAAGTAGATGCTATTAAAGAATCTATTGAAGGCAAAATTGATGCGCTGAGAGCGGACGCCGACGCACAGAATAAACGCACCGAGGCTCTGGAGAAAGTAGTGGAAGCCCACGAAATCAATTTCACTCGCATCTACAATGAAGTAGATGCTAACAAAGTTAACCTAACTGCTGAGATGAAGGGGAACTACAATGAAATCAAGACGGAGCTCAGCGAAATAACGTTGGAGCTCACGCGAATCAATAAAGAACAGAAAGCCAAAATATTCGAGATGGAATATCAAAAACGCAGGCTGAATATTCGTATTGTCGGTCTGGACGAATCAGTGAGATGTGAAAACCCTGAAGAGTTTGCCACAGAATTACAGAAAATCTTGGGAACAGGAATCCTTCCTAAAATACCGGAGGTGGATCAGTGCTTCAGATTGGGTCCCCGCTCCATTGGCAATAACGCTAAGCCCAGAGTGATATTAGTTATACTGCGCCAAGTCAGAATAAAAGAAATGATTATGCGTGAAACTCGCAGGATGAAAGGCAATCTGAAATACATGGAGGTACCAATACACTGCTTTGAAGATTATTGTCGTGAGGTAGTGGATCTGCGTGCCAAGTTCAAGACGGTGATGTCTCAACTATACCTGGGGAAATACAGACCCCTACTAATATACCCTGCAATACTTCGCGTCGTCGACAAACAAGGAGCAAAGGTTCTCCTCAACCTGAAGATGCAGCCAAATTCCTGTCTGAACAGGAGCAGAATAGTGTATAAATGGCCTTTTAAATCTCAGTTATGCAAGGTCACCATATAGTACAACCTTTAATAACCGAGGATTTGGGACAGAGAGACCTACGTGCTCAGAGTTTTTGAATGCTTTCCCCGACGTGTTTATATTATTGCGGACATATTGGATTTAAGATTGGAACACTCCAGAACATACTGGAACATTCAGACAATGTAAAAATGACATATTGGAATAATCTAGAACATCGAAGCATTCTTTGATATATGGAGCATTCTGGAATATCAGCAATACGTGGTCATTCACTCTACCAGAAGCCCCTCGGGGGAATAATCAACAGCTATCTAGATGCAGAACCACAGAGCCATCATAGCCGGCCGGCTGAAAGATCACTCTACACAACGATCATCGCCCACCCCGGTCGGGGGAAATGCTGCATATACGTATTTAAAAACTGTTTTTTTTAATGGGAAATAATTTCACTACTTCTCCAATTAATACTTTAGATGTTTAAGCATAGCAATGCTCTTTTAAGATCTAAGTTAATGTTCTCTTCCTTTTACTTTTTTTTTTTTTTTTTTTTTTTTTCATCCGCTCTCTCTGATTTATTGAGGCTCTCTCTTCAGTTCAATACCTTCATATTATTCATGGGTTACTATAAATTACTATAAATTACAAGTTCATATAAAATGTAAGTGATTAAGGCATGACAATTTAAGCTTATTTTTGGTCTTTATTTTTAGTTTATCTCATTTAAATTTTTATTTATTTATTTTTTACGGGTAAGTGGCCAAGCCACAGTCGACATTCTACTTATGGTAGAATTTAGAGTGTTAGATCCTATGGTATACATAGGAATGTTAAGGATAATTGGATCATTCTGGGATATCCGGTGGTGCAAGGGAGAGAGTCATACGCAAAGGTTGTGTTCATGGAACACAATCCTGTACGACTCTCGGTGGGAGGGAAGGGTAGGGGATTTTTATTTGTATATATGTATGTTTTTAAGCTCGGCTCTCAACGGGACCTCACTAGTGGGATGTATATCTATTATTGCCTCGCACTCTAGAAGCATTACCAAAAATTACAATGCAACATGTATAGACTATGGCTAGTTTGAATATAATGATATGGAACACCGGGGGAATAAATAACCAACTCAAACGCAAAAGCGTGCTCACACTGATGAAAAAAGAACATGTGGACATTGCTCTGCTAAGCGAAACACACATTCTAGGGAAAGACATAGGTAAATTAGCGGACAACATATACCATAATATCAGTCACTCCTCTATTGGTACGAGAACTCGGGGTGTAGCAATAGTCGTTAAACGTAAGTTGAATATTGTACTAAAGGGAGTATGGTCTGATGTAGAAGGTCGGATAACTATAGCTAAGATTGAACATAAGAACAGGAAAATAGCGTTGATAGCGGTATACGCCCCAAATTTGTACGAAGAAGATTTCTTCACTACACTAACCAATGCAATGTTAGACATTCCCGATTACTCATTTATAATAGGAGCGGATTTTAATGCCATCTGGAACCCAAGGATAGACAAATCTTACCTCGCCTTTTCCAGCGAACAAAAGAATTCATCGAAGGCATTAAAGGATTGGTCAAAGATTACAGGTGTAAAGGACTTATGGCGGTTACTTAATCCCACGACCCGAAAGTACTCTTGTCGATCTGCGAGACATAAGACACTATCCAGAATAGATTATGTCTTTGCATCACAGAGACTATTTGATAATTATGAAGTGGAAATGATACCCAACGCAGATCACTGTTATTTACTCCTTAAAGGTACATTTGGTATACTATCCTCCCGAGCCCCAAGATGGCGATTTAACTCGTTGCTGCTTAACAACAAGGAATTCATTACACAACTCAAAGAAGCTCTTATAGTATTCCAACGGGAGAATGCAAACTCGGTGCAAGACCCCAGAATAATATGGATGTCGGTAAAGGGAATGATCAAAGACTTCACGGATAGCTTTTCCTCCAAAATGCGCAAGAATCAAAACACAAAACTGGATGAGCTGGAAACGCTTTACTCAACGTTATTTAATTCTCTGAAATACAACAACTCAACTCGACTAGAAAATCAAGTTAACGTACTAAAAATAGAGATCAATGCCATATACAGACAACAATCGGAAATACAAATACGCAGCACAAGACAACAGCAGTACTCCCATGGTTCCAAACCCAGCCACCTATTAGCCATGCGATTAAGAATTAATGCAACATTTGCAGATATAACTACCATTAGAGCACAACAAGTACTTGTAACAGATCCTGAAAAATAAACGATACATTCAAAGTATTCTACTCCGACTTATATAAATCAGAAATGACCTTCGATCAAAACAAAATGGACACATTTCTTAATCAAATTATTCTCCCTAAACTTTCAGAGGATGACGCTAAACAGTTAGAAATACCGATCACACTAGAGGAACTCAAGAAGGCCATAACCGCAATGAAAAGTGGTAAGGCTCCAGGAAGAGACGGTTTCCCATCAGAAATGTACCTTTCTTGTTGGGACATAATTGGCCCCTTATTACTAAATATGATCTTATACTCAGTCAAGGAGGGGAACTTCCATAAAATTGACAATATTGCACTCATAACAGTCCTCCTTAAAAAAGACAAAGACCCCAACGAGTGCGGTAGTTATAGACCTGTAAGCCTCCTCGGAACAGATATCAAACTGTACTCTAAGGTATTAGCCATCAGATTACAAAAGCATATGACGTCTTTAGTTCACCCGGACCAAACTGGCTTCATAGGAGGCCGCCTGATCACTGAGAACATAAGACGTATACTGCACGTACTTGATGCCGACAAGGAGGACACCATACCTAAGGCGATGCTGTCCCTGGATGCTATGAAGGCCTTTGACAGGCTGGAATGGTCGTATCTGTGGGCAGTGCTAGAAAGGATGGGGTTAGGAAAAGGATTCATCGATATGATTAAAGTATTATACAAAGACCCATCGGCCATGATTACAACAGGCACAATCATCTCTGAAATATTTCCGGTATCACGCTCTGCCAGACAGGGTTGTCCTCTTAGTCCCGGACTGTTCAATCTATCATTAGAGCCTTTAGCACAATATATAAGACAATCCCAATCCATAGAACCTATCGTAATCAAGGGCACACAACAAAAAATTTGTTTATATGCGGACGATGTAATATTGTTCATGAAAAACCCCAACACCACATTGCCTCATCTGCTCAAGTTGATTGAGGACTTTGGTGATTTATCGGGATTTAAGATAAATTGGCCGAAGTCGGCTTTCCTTCCACTTAACACCCCTGCAAAAAAAGATACAACCCTCCCAGGACAGATACCGATGGTAAAACATTTCAGATGCTTGGGAGTGGAAATATTCCCTACCATAAGACAAACGGTGAAGCACAACTACACAAAAATCCAAAACAAAATCAAAGACGACCTTGATAGATGGGCAAAACTTAAGAACACAGTACAAGCACGGATATCAATAGTTAAGATGGATGTACTACCTAAAATCAACTTCTTCTGTTCAATGCTACCGTTACCCCCTCCAGAGGGTTACTGGAAAAGATTACACTCCTCCACATACAAATTGATTTGGAATAACAAACCACCACGTATAAAAAGATCCACCGCACAGAGAAATAAAGCAGATGGTGGCATGGCATTTCCAGATTTTTTCCTATATTTTAAGGCGTACTCATTAAGTCCATTGACAACATGGTTTGACTCCCAAGCATTAGCATCTTGGAGAAAAATAGAAGAAAACATAGTAGCCCCACATAGACTGAAGGACATAGCATACACTAAACTACCAATCAAGCACTGTGAACGAAAATTTGGCCCCATAATTACTCATGCGATCCGGATATGGCGTGAATCACAAAAAAAAAATCCTAACCCACAAGAATGGCACAATCATACTCCCTTATTCAATAACAATGCTCTCTTAATTGGAAAACGACCTATAAGATTCCCTATATGGGAAGAGCAAGGCATACACTCATTAGGGGATGTTTTTAACAAACAGGGTTTTTGTAGTGATAAAGAAATACGCAAAAAATTTAATCTCACCAAGTCCACATGGCTTTTTCACAAACAGTTAGAGCTATGTTTGAAGTCTCACGGTGTTCCATTAGACAGACCAATTGAACACCACAGATACCACAAATTCTTCTACTCAAGAGAGACATCGAGAGGTTTTGTTTCAGAATTCTATCATCAATTACTAACGTCCTCGTATGAAACCCTCCAACTTGACTCTGTCTGGAGGAGGGATATACCAGACCTGGAAAATGACTTTGATTGGCAAGGAGCCTGGGCAAATGTCCGACTTACATCAAGGAACCCGGATCATCAACAAATCAATCTTAACTATATTCACAGGACATACTTGACTCCTATAAGACTGTGCCGAATGGGGCTCAAACAAGATTCCAAATGCACCCAATGTACAAATGGGGACGAAGGGACATTTATGCACATGTATTGGGACTGCTCACCAGTTAAGGCATTCTGGAAAGATGTGACCCAACAAATATCAAAACTCGTATCTTGGAATATACCTGTACATCCCTCGGTATTGCTGTTGAATGATGTTTTTGAGTTTGCAGTGAATCCACAGCTAAAGAGATTGGTTTTATCGGGTATCACAGTAGCCAAAAAGCTGATCGCATCACGCTGGTTTCAACCGGAAAAAATGTGCCGTAAAGTTTGGTTTCTTACATATCTCGATGTAATTTACCATGAAATATCTACAGCAAGAATTCTGGGTCTCAATGAATCCAAAATGTCAATGTTGTTAGAAGTGGTGGAGAGAATAAAAGCTAGCTTATAATGGTAGTGTCTGGTTAGGTGCGAGGGATAGTGGAGGTACTTCTCAAGGTGGGGTCCGGGAGGGGGGGGTTCGAGCTGAGCATATGTGTGTAGGGTTTTTTTTTTAGATAACAGGTATTATGGGTATATCTTATATAAAACAACTAACCAAAAGGTGATCTCATTGGATGTGCCCTGACAATTAATGCTTGTATATCTTATCGTGTGTTGTCATGTTTGTTTATATGTTTGTTTAAAAAATAATAAAAAAATAAAATACAAAAAAAAAGAAGGGCAAGGTTCTAGAAGGAAGACAAGGCTCTATGAAGATAATGGGGTAAGTTTGAAGAAATTTTTTAACACACACATGAACGTTTTATAATTATCATCACAATATGTAAATAAAAAAAAATATATAATTTCTTTTATCAAATCTAGTTTCATTAATTAATTAATAACTTTTGAACAATAGATGCTATTTCTAATCTGTCAGCTGTTCTATATTGCCAACAAGATTGTCTACATTCCATTCAATATACATAAATCTGATTTAAGCAAGGAAAGTGTAATTTAATACATTTTTATCTTCCAAGTTTAATTTCAACAAGTTCAAGTGCAACTACATATGAACCATAATAATAAAAATTATGATGATAATCATACACTTATTTTATATCATTGGAAAGCCCTAGTTGTTAGCTTTAAAATGGCACCAAATATGAGGTACTTTGAAATACCCAGTAACTAATAATCTATCACAAACCAATGCAATATCATGTTCAGGGATTTCCTAAATACAAGATAGCCCTGGAAGAGTTACATGTAGATCACTTATTTTAACAAATAAAATACCATTTACATGGCATAAGAAATGCGCTATTTTATGGGTCAAGATGTTATTGACTTGTTTTAGATATGTGGATTTGTTGTATTGGACTTTTGCTTTATGTGTTGTTTTATGTTATTTGTATATGTCCTTTGGTCAGAACATCGGGGACCATGCTGGAAATAAGTGTTTTTGCTTTTGCATGTCATCCCTTGGATTTGTTGTGTCTTTGGATCCATAAATAAAATCAATCAATCAATACAGCACCTTTAAATAACGGTTGAATAATATGAATAAAAAATAAATTTATATTCTGTCCTCAGGATGAGAACTTTGCCAGTGAGTCTGGGAGGCAGCCGGTCACCTTCGAGAACCCTCTGTATTCCAGCGGCAGCGCTGGAGCCTCCAGTGACCCTGCTGTGATCCATGCCACTCAGGTACTTATCACATTCACCTCCTGCTGAGTCAACACTCACATGTACCCCCTGCTGAACGCTGTGTCAACGCTCACATAGAGGAGGTATTCACAATGTATTATATCTCTAGTGAAGACAGATTCATAAGATTCACAATGTATTTTATCTCGAGTGAAGACAGATTCACAATGTATTATATCTCTAGTGAAGACAGATTCACAATGTATTATATCTCTAGTGAAGACAGATTCACAATGTATTCAATCTGCTACATCCGACGTCATCACCTTATGTTGTTGTTTTCACTCTCTGGTAAAACAGGTGACGGTGAACGTCTGCGCCGGTGAACAGCAGGAGAATAACTTTGCCAACCCGGCTTACCGCGTGGACCAGAGTGCCGGCTCCTTGCGGACGTCTGCTCTGCCCACACATGTCCAGGTGAGTGTCCTCCGACCGCGACTGCAGATCCTTTAACCCTTTCACAACCACACTACAGAGGGTTAAACCTTTCACTGCCACACTACAGACAGTTAACCGTCTGTAGTGTGGCAGTGAAAGGGTTAACCTTCTGTAGTGTGGTTGTGTAAGGGTTAACCCTTTAGTAGTGTGGTAGTGAAAGGGATAACCTTCTGTATTGTCACAGTGAAAGGTTAACCCTTTGGTAGTGTGGTAGTGAAAGGGTTAAGGCGATGTGTCTGACCCACAACCTGCCTTTTCAGCGCCGGCTTCTGCTGAATGAATGAATGAAAACGTTAGGTTATGACTATAACCAAGTTCTGTTAATTAGGGGTGCCGCTTGGCATCACTCATGCACTCCCTCGCGTACGTGCACGCGCACTGAATAAATTCCACAAATGTACCTTTAATACCAGTATTAGTCTGACCACACCCCTCATCAGCTTACCTTCATAAGCAGGTGTGTGGTCACCTGCTCTCCTCCTTCCCAAGCTTTCACCACAAGTTGAGGTCAAGGGCTGCAGCGGCCGTCGGATGCCAAGCGTCACCCCTAATTAACAGAACTTGGTTATAGTCATAACCTAACGTTCTGTATCATTAGGGGATCCGCTTGGCATCACTCATGCACAAAGGGAGGCCAAGCGGAGCCACTGGCCGACAAATACACCCCGCTGAAGGCCCCCCACAACCAACAGAACAGGGAGGGCCGAGCCCCCCCGACCCTCCCTAATGGAGGGCACCCCCCCTATTAGAGGTTTACCGGGAGGGCGACGGACCCGACCGTGCGAAGAGGCACTCAAGCAACTCAACGCACAGGGTGGGCAGACCGTGGCTTGACCCCACGACTACACACACGCACAACCCGCATGCCACCCGGGAACGAACGGAGGGAAACAACCTCGTTACTGCCCCCAGAATCACGGGGTCAAGGGCAAACCCAACCCCGTGGCAAGGCCGTAGCAGCGGAGCGCGAAGGAAGACCCAGACCCACCAAAAGGACTGGACTCCCTGGAATGGGGGCCCGGAGAAGTCCATGATGCCAGCATCAAGACCCCACCAGGTGGGCACTTAGTGACCCCGCCCCCCACATCGCCAGCGTATTCGGACAAAGGCCCCTCAGCCGAGCGGGCCCTGTCCTCCCCAACAGTACACCGTCTGGCACACTGGCCCTGTAACAGGCAGACAGCATGGCCGTAAACACACAAAGAGGTAACCAACGGAAGCAGGCAGTGCACCGGGGAAAAAGACCAGGCAACAGGCTGTTAACCCTAGCCTGGAGACTGCGGACGAGACAGGCGCCAGAAGGGACAGCTGAACACAGCCGCCCCGGCGGAAGGGGCGTATGCTGGCGTTGTTGCATGACCAAGCCTCCACAGAGAAGGCTGACACGATTGGCAGACGTCATGAACGTGCAGGGGCACCCTCCACCGGTGAACCCGGGAGTTGACACTGCAGCAACACACCAGAGAACCAACCACCCAGGTGTTACCCTACGCGGTGGTTGGTCCCATAACCCCTCAGGAAAAAACCCCAAAACACACCTGCGGCACTGCCGCAACCTGTGTTCCAGTTTCCAACAGGGTTATCCCGGGCCTACGGGTCAACGAAACATTACCCCGGACCGGGCCCGGTGATACGGGGAGCACAGGGTCCCCCGAGGAGGCCAAAACCACCCCAAGGCCCCTCTTCGCTACGCGTAAGAGAAGAGCATAAAAAATGGAAAACCAGCCCCAGCACCCCGCACTTGGTATTCCCAGGAGGTCACCCAACCAAGTACCAACCAAGACCAACCTGCACGGCGGCCGAGATCCGACGAGATCGGGCGCGTACAGGTTGGCACGGCCGTAAGCCATTACGACAGTGTAGAATACAATGTGCCCAACAAGGGTTCCATAGCGCTCAACCCTGTGACACCCGGACCGACCTAGCATTTTTCCCCCTGAAAAAAGCCCAAGTCCCTCAGGGTACCAGAACAGCAGATCTGCATCCCCGGCGGACAACGGGTTTAACTGATCCGGACCAGCGCGACCAGAACCAGTCCCGTGCCCTAACCATGCCGACATGCCAACTCCAGGAGAAGGGGCAGATATGCGTGTTGATCTCAAAACATAAAAAGAAGGCGCCACCCAGACGTTTCGGTGCGAACCGCGCCCGGTGGCCCACCCCCAGGGCGTGAGACCCTTCCCCCTATGTTCAGATCCATTCCGTCATCATCCCCTGATATGAACGGGAACCCATCGACAACCACACAGGGCGTCAGAAGAGGAAAAAACCCCCATCCCAATTGCTTCATAAAAAACGCTGTTTTAACCCCAAGCAATCAAGGCGTGCCAGTCAGCCAATGTCCAACAGAACATCCTGAGCTAGCACTATGTGTGCGTTTTGACATACCCACATCAACAATAGGCTATTTAGACCATCTTATTGAATCCCCAAGACGCCCAGGGGAACGACAAGAGGGGCGAGATGCAATCAACTCCATGAATGAATGAATGAAAACTTTACCCAACAGATTGCAGAAAGGGTACAACCCAGTACGGCGCAATACACACAATTGGTTAAGGGGAGGCAGACCCGAGAAAGACGTTAGTCTTGGTTTCATCAGGAACCCCCATTTCCAATTCATATAGACACATCCAACTCTTTATAATAATAAAGAAAAAGCATCACCCGTATGAACCAACGGCACAGCTGGGAGTAAAAAACCCGTTTTCACATGATTTCAAATCCAGTCACTCTTTTTAATCAGAGTGTAAGACCAGACCCTCCCAGAAACACCTTCCCACATGAGTTTATAGTCATGAAAAAGATATGCCAACTGTGAGTCACGTGACCAACCGACTCAAGTTTACACATAAATCGGGCGTAGCAGAACCGTGAGCCCTACGCCCTAACTCGACACCTTTAAAACACCGTAACTCATGGAAGGCGTCGCCATAGCAACACCGCTACAACGGGCGGGGAATCCTGCCGGCTCCTGTCTTGTAATAGGAGTCGGCAGAATAACCCTCCCCCCCCTGCCAAGACGTCCCACCGGCTCGGCCCTGACTGGCTCAGCAGAAGAGATCAAAAATCCCCTAAACCAATCAAGTGGGAAAGGAGGGGTTTATTCGACACCCCCTCACGAAAACACACTTCGTTCCCTACACACAGAAAAACAACCGTAGCCATTTTGAAAACCTCCGGTAGAATGCAATGCATAGCATAAGCTAATACAATGCCCGCTACCCACAAAATGTGAACAGGATTTACAACAAAACACAAGTCGCATGTGTGTGAATCCTACACCCGTTGACTATGTCGTACATAGCAAAAAACGCTGACCGAGAGTAACGGCTAGGCCGTGGAATGTGCGTGTACGAGTATTACTGCAACTAAACAACACAGCATTGTGAGACACATATACTTAGTTCAAGCAATGGAATAACACCAGTTTCTACCTGCATGTGGAGCATCAAGCTAATAGAACCTGAATTACTGAGTGTATGTTGCAGACCTTGCTTAACCTCGTAACACAACACGACTCATCTCACAACGTAAAAGTGCAGATTCATATATACACAACCCCACCATATGAATTGTTGAAGAAACACACAGTTTGTTCGGCCAAAACACAGTCCCCCTTATGTCGGGGAACTTTTTTATTTATAATGTTTTTTAAGGCACAAAATCATAGAGGGGCCGGGGAGGGTGTAAAAGAGAGGGGATACAGAGGGGAAAAGTCACTCAGCGGCGTCTGCCACCTCGCGCCGCTCGAGTCTTGCCACCCCGAGGAGCCCCGGAGGGACGGTAGGTTACTGTCTGCTGGACACGACGTTCCCTACCGTCTCCTCCGGTCGTGGATGGGCCGGCGGTGGCAGAAGCGCCGTCTCTTCTCCTGGCCCTCTTGGAAGGGCCAGCAGCGGCGGCGGAGGCAGTGGTAGCGGCGACGGAGACAGCTCGACGTCGCGGAAGCCTTCTGACTCCACCGGCAAAGACGGGAGGCGGAAAATGGGGTTGGAGGATGGATCTCTCCTCTGCCATCTCTCTGCATGTCGAGGTCATCAACCGCAGCGCCTTCCCGAACAGACCAGCGTCGGAGAGGGCGGCCGTCAGAAGAGGGGCTCTCTTCTTCTCTGGCACACGGGCCTGCTCCAGCCAAAGATGACGCTGGCCCAGGGTGGCCAGGGCGCGCACTCTCCCCATGGCTATGGCCAGCACCTGGGAAAGGTGCAGGACAGCTCCTGCAGCCTGGGTGATCTGATCGCATTTTACCTCGTTCAGATCCGTGCCGCCCGTCATGATCCCCGATACAAATCTAGCCAGGTGGGCGATGTTAGACGCCGCAGCCAGCGATTGTGTACCAGCGATGAATGACTGGTCACCCCAATAAGCCAATCGCCTAGCCGATTTCCCCTGGAGGACCGGCTTGCATAGGGGTTCCCACACCATATCCGGACAGAGGAGAGCGGCCATCGGACTGTCAAGCCGAGGCACGCCCTCCCCCATACCTTTGACTAACCCCGACACCCGCGTAACTGGTACGTAGGTGGGAGTTAGTCCCATGATGTTGGACACCGCCTGACCCCGACGAACATAGGCTCCCATCGAGGGGAAAAATGGGTAGACAACGTCCACCCCTCTCACTGGGCGACGCTGCCAGGGATGACCTATGAGATCATCAGGGACAGGTGCAGGCAATGGCAGCGGCACGCCGTTTGCGGCGGCGGCTACCGCCATGAGCTCGGGAAACAAAGCCTGCAGTTCCCCCTGCGGACTTTCCTCCACCGACCCCGCATCCCTCACATGCAGCAGGCTGCGACTGGTTAAGGAGCCACAGTCTGATGTGGCCGACAGTAGGGCATCCTGCTGATGAGGCCAAGGTGGTTCCTCGACATCCTCGAACAGGGAGCCCCATGGAGCCATTTCTCCCCCCTCCGGGGTCTCCTGAGGAGGGATACTCTCCTCCACGGGACCATCATACAAGAATCCGTCCGCCTCTTCCATAAAGTCCTCAGTTTCCATCGGAAATCCAGAGCCAGACGCATCCTCGCTGGTCTCCAGCAGTTCCCCAAACCCAGGCCGTTCGCGTCTGCATGCTACCATCTTGAGAGGTGAACGGGCAGACGCGAAAAGTTTGCGTCGCAAATCCTCTGGCTCCAAGACAACCCCCCGTTCACCAACGGACGATTCCCCGGAACCAGAAGAACCAGAGTCGAGATCAGGCCATCGCCGGAGCGACGACACCGACTCCTCGGCTCTTCGGAGAGGCAAACTATCCATCGGCTGTCTCCTGGGCTGGGTCGGCAACCATGAAAGTGGCAACAGCCCAGCACCAAAACGCACGACGGAGGCGGGAATGGAGAACCGCTGGTGAAGAGTAGGTCTAGCGGGTCTACTCTCCGCGGAATACATTATGACCCAAACTTTTTCTTTACAACAAATGTGAGAGAAGAAAAAATTAAGCACAATGTAAACTCGTCACAACTCTTTTCAACTAACAACACGTCAAGTGGGGTACTACCGGGCACTTCCTTGTGGTGAAAGCGAGAAGGAGAAGAGCAGGTGACCACACACCTGCTTATGAAGGTAAGCTGATGAGGGGTGTGGTCAGACTAATACTGGTATTAAAGGTACATTTGTGGAATTTATTCAGTGCGCGTGCACGTACGCGAGGGAGTGCATGAGTGATGCCAAGCGGATCCCCTAATGATACAGAACTTTATTTAACAGATTGCAGAATGGGTACAATACAGTACGGCTCAATACACACAATTGTTAAGGGGATACAGACCAGAGAAAGATGTTTGTCTTGCTCCTCCATTTGTTTCCATGGAAACGCTGCATTATTGCCGGTGCCCGACAGCACCGAGAGCTTGAAATAAGTATTTTACAGCCTCAAAAGTAACGTAACACACATCTTTAGCTGTCATATTATAGGCTACCGTCATTAATTATGTCAAAAGGCTCCAACGATACATTTAGAAAAAAGGTCTTCAATCCAGTAAATCACTATGAAGCAGATCCAGTAATAATAAACTTTATTTGTACAGTAGTGAGGCAACAGTATTTCAACAGGGGGCACCTTGCTGCCGTCACAGATCATTGACTCGATCATCTCTTTCTTTCTCTCTCAAATCTGATTTCTTTGCTCATATGCGACTTGGATCAAAGGTCACAGACAGCGTGACCAAAGAATGATGACCTCTCGGACGCCAAAGGGGCATCGCCAGCAGACCTCTCGTCCTACAGATATTCCTGTGGAACCACGCCCCATTCGCCCCCCCTCCTAGATTCTGGTCTGGGTACAAGAATACTCAACGACAAGATGGCGAGCCAAGACGGAGAAGACCTTTCAACCCTGTGATGCCATACTCTAGAAAGCCTGAATAATAAACATATATCTGTTTAAATCTAAGTATGTATTTTAAGCTTGTGCTTGAAATAATGCCATTGATTAAGGGGATGCAGACCAGAGAAAGACTTTCGTCTTGTTTACATCAGGGTCCCCCATTTTCAATTCATCAGGACATATATGACATACATGACATACAGATAGACAGTACTGCTACATCTATACATTTATGACATACCAGATTTGCAAATACAGTACTGTTTGTGATACAAAAAGAGTCAAGAAAAGGGAGTATATACATTTGACGTAGAAACTGTACATTGGAGGAGGTTGGGTGGGGGGGTTGGGTACATTGGGATATTGACAACCATACTGGGTAATTTACATTAGAGGTGGTTGGGGGGGGGGGGAGAAACACTGTATAAACAAGCAAAACTGTACATTGGGATATTGACTAAACCATACTAGGTAAATTACTGTACATTGGAGGGGGTTGGGTTAGGACATTTACAGGGGCCAGTTTCGAATTGCAGTCTCCCGTAGGTGTCCCTTGAGAGTGGTTTTGAAAGTGGGTAGTGATTCACATTCCTTTACAGTTTTGGGTAGGGCGTTCCACATTGATGTGGCATAATTGCGAAACGTGTTTAGTCCCTTGTTTGAGCCGAATCTGGGTTTAACATGATTTGTGGAGTTCCCTCTGGTGTTGTGATCGTGGTATTCACTGACCTTTGGGAAGTATTTTGACATGTACATGGGTACCTTGGTTTCAAGTTTCAAGTTTCTTTAATAGTTGTCATACAGAAGTACAGAATACTTTTGTACAAAATGCTTCTTACTGTTGCGCTCCAGAGACTGTGCATGACAAGATAAGTATGAAATAAAAACATAGTAAAAATTAGAAGTAAAAAAAGAGGTCACAGTGTTCAGTTTAGACATATGTACAATGTTCGTAGACGTAGTTACCATACAATATACAATACTGTGCAGT
Organism: Notolepis coatsorum; assembly: GCF_963971535.1. Lineage (NCBI taxonomy): Eukaryota > Metazoa > Chordata > Actinopteri > Aulopiformes > Paralepididae > Notolepis > Notolepis coatsorum. The sequence continues at coordinate 163,696,838 of NC_140169.1, read as the reverse complement.
GTACTAATATACAATACTATATAGTGCAAGGCATAAATGGACGAGGTGCAGTTTAGGTACAATTCACAGTAGGTGTACGAGTTGTAGTGCAAATCCTTTATCAATAAATATAAAGTGTAAGTGTGTTTGTGTGATCTAAAGTGTGGAGAGTGGGTGCTGCAGTGTGTTGTTTGTTTGAGTGAGTGTGTGCGTGTGGGTGTGTGTGCTGTGTGCATTTGATGGTTGTTGCATAGTGATTATTGTTCGTTTAGCGATTATTGTTCGTTTAGCAGCCTGATGGCCTGGGGATAGAAGCTCCTTCTGAGTCTTTCTGTGCTCGCCATAAGACTCCGGTATCGCTTGCCTGACGGCAGCAGTTCAAAGAGGCAGTTGTTCGGGTGGCTCGAGTCCTTAATAATTCTCTTAGCCTTCCCCTTGCACCGCTTGTTGTAAATGTTCTGGAGGGTGGGAAGCCCCCCTCTAATTGTGCGTTCGGCTGAACGTGTCACTCTTTGTAGTCTGCTACGGTCTTTTGCAGTGCTATTCCCAAACCAGGAGGTGATGTTGCCGGTCAGGATGCTCTCTATTGTACATGAGTAGAAGTTCCTAAGGATCTTCTGACTGACTTGGAACTTCCTTAGGCGCCTGAGGAAGTAGAGGCGTTGTCGTGCCTTCTTCACAACACTGTCAATGTGTGTGGTCCATGTCAAGTCCTCGGATATGTGGGCTCCGAGGTACTTGAAACTGTTCACTCTCTCAACTGGTGCCCCGTCGATGCTGAGGGGGCTGTAGTCCTTGACCCCCGACCTCCTGAAGTCCACAATCATCTCTTTTGTTTTGCTGACGTTCAGGGAGAGGCAGTTCTCCTGACACCACTGTGACAGGTTCTCTACCTCTTCCAGGTAGGCCCTTTCGTCGTTGGCAGAGATCAGGCCCACCACTACTGTGTCATCAGCAAATTTGATGATGGTGTTGTTGTTCCGCTGTGCTACGCAGTCATGTGTGTACAGGGAGTAGAGGAGGGGGCTCAGAACACAGCCCTGGGGGGCCCCTATGTTGAGCGTGATGGATGAGGAGGTGCAGTTGCCGGCTCTTACCACCTGGGGTCTGCCCGTCAGGAAGTCCAGGACCCACTGGCACAGGTCATAGTTCAAGCCCAGGTCCCTGAGCTTGGCTATGAGTTTGGAGGGGACTATGGTATTGAATGCTGAGCTGTAGTCGATGAACAGCATTCTCACATAGTTCCCCTGCCTCTTGTCCAGATGTGATGCTGCTGTGTGCAGCACATGGGCTATGGCGTCCTCCGTGGACCTGTTGGGGCGATATGCAAATTGCAGAGGGTCCAGGTTGATGGGGAGGGAGGAACAGATGTAGCCCTTCACTAGCTTCTCAAAGCACTTCATGGCTATGGAGGTGAGGGCTACAGGGCGGTAGTCGTTGAGGCAAGCGGGCGTAGATTTTTTGGGTACAGGGATGATGGTGGACTTCTTCAGACATGTGGGGATGACGGCCTGTTCCAAGGACAGGTTGAAGATGTCAGTGAATACCGGGGCCAGTTGGTCGGCACAGACTTTTAGGACGCGGCCGGGGATGCCGTCCGGTCCTGCTGCCTTCCTGATATCCACTTTTTTAAAGATCCGTCTCACCTCATGCTCTGTTACCCTGAACACTGAGTCTCCATCAGCAGACCCCCCCCCCCCCCATTGCCGTGGTTTGTAGGCTGGTGTTGTTATTCACAGCCTCAAACCTCGCATAGAAGGAGTTGAGATCATTTGCTAAGGAGATGTCACTGTTCAGTTTGAGGGGGGTTCCTTTGTAGTCTGTCATTGTTCTGAGGCCCTGCCACATGCCTCTAGAGTCAGCCTGTTCAAACTGAAGTTCAACTTTATCCCTGTAACGCCGTTTTGCCTCTATTACTGCTCTCCTGACGTTGTATCTTGCCATCTTGCCATCTAAGTCAAGTTCGACTTAGCTTAATGTGAAGTAAAGAGTCGTTAAGTGTATCTTGTAGACCAGGCCCATTGCAAGTTGCTGTACTCTGTCGTCTACTCTAAGCCATCCTAGGTTGGCAAAGTGGGCAGGGGTGAGGTGGGTTCTAGGAGTAAGGTCAAGCAGTAGTCTGACCAGTTTGTTTTGAGATGTTTGTAATTTTGTTTTTAGCGCCTTTGAGGTGCAAGCATAGTCGTAGTACCCTTGAATGAGTGCTCCTGCCAGAGTCTTCAGGGTATTCTTGTTTACCAGAGAGGCGATCCGGTACAAGAATCGAGTTTGTTGGTTGACTTTTTTTATTACATTGGATGCCATTTTGTCACAGGAGAGATTAGCCTCTAGGATGGAACCCAGGTAGGTAATTTCATCTTTCCTTGTGACAATATTGTCACCCACTGTAACTGAGAAGCCGTCGGTCTTGCTGAGTTTGTTATTTGAACCGAAGAGAATGGACTCTGTTTTGCCCATGTGTAATGATAGTTTGTTATCAGCGAGCCATATGCAGATTTTGCCTAGTTCCGAGCTGAGGGTTTTTTCAACCTGTAACTTGTTCTTGTCAGAGACCAGCAGGGCTGAGTCGTCCGCAAACAGGAACAAGTTGCAGTCACAAGCTGACGACATGTCATTTGCATAAATTAGGAACAGTAGCGGTCCTAGTATGCTTCCTTGTGGAACACCACAGCTCACTGTGAGGGGGGGGGGATAGGGTACTGTTTACCTCCACCATCTGTTCCCTCCCCTCAAGGTAGGATTGCATCCAGCTCACTGATAGACTATCAAAACCAATTGCTTTTAGCTTGTCAATCAGAATGGAGTGATTGACAGTGTCGAAGGCCTTTTGTAGGTCCAGCAGTATTTGCCCGCGTCCACCTCTTGTTTGATGTGGTCGTTCAAATAGAGAAGGCATGTGTCAGTGGAGTGGGATGTTCTGAAGCCAGATTGGAATTCGTAGATTAGATTTTTTTCCGCTAGGTACTTTTCGACCTGTTCGTAGACAATTTTTTCCATGACTTTCGAGATGGAGGTGAGAATAGAAACAGGGCGGTAGTTGCCTGGGTCTAATTTGCTGCCCTTTTTGTGCAGAGGGGTCACCCTCGCAATTTTGAAGTCCTTGGGGACGTGTCCCTGTTTTATGGAGAGGTTTATTATGTGTGTGATGACTGGGGTGATGGCGGCTGCTGAGTCTCTGAGGAATTTGGAGGGGATGTTGTCATGGCCAGTGGCCTTGTTAGGTTGGAGGGCGCTCAGTTTTTTGAGTACCTCATCTGTTGTTACCATTTCCAGCTTGAAGTTGTCCTTGCGGACCCCTAGGTTTTTGTAGTAAGCTACTATGTGTTCTACCCCATAAAGCCCTGAGTGGGAGGGTAGTTTGTTTACCAGTGTTGTGGCTATGTTTGTGAAGAAAATGTTTAAGTAATTGGCTACATCCAGCTTGTCTGTGATGAGCGTTGTTGTGAAGGGCCAGATTAAAGCTGAGAATCTACATTTATTGTTTTATATACCTTGTATATTATTTATATATATACACGGTATATCCCTTTAAGCCTGCGTTTGAATCATAGTAATATTCGCTTTCCTTATTGGATAACGCTAGCGGCGCCAGACCGCAAGCCCCCAAAGTCAGGTTCATGTCGCAACATGCCCGGAGACAGCGCATTGATTCGAGACGAGAACTGAGGTTCGGCACTAGATAGCCACTTAAGTATATATACAGCGACAGGTGCGAACAGTAGCGGTTCATCAAGTTCGGTAAAACAGTGAAGTGAGAAGCAGTGCGTCTAACAGAGCGTTGAGAACCACGTGCGTAGTGAATAGTAAAAGTGTCAGATTTAATGCAGTAACGTCAAGTTCGACTTAGCTTAATGTGAAGTAAAGAGTTGTTAATTATTGTGTATCGTGCCAACAGCAGTTCGTTCGTGTGTAGCATTACCCAGCAGTTCGTTCGTTTAGCTAGTGGACCTTAGCCAGTGCGCGTGGACTAAATACATTGGTACCAGCACACGAGGAGGCCTAGTCGGAGAACCTACTGGACATGTGCACAGGAGAACCGACGGCAGCGATTGCAGAACCAGTATTGGTTGGATTATATTGATTGTGGAACGTACTACCTGGAGAAGAGCATCGTTAATCTCCACTGTCGTTTGGATTTAAACACCTTGAGGATCTACATTCGGGCTGGCCTCATGGACCGAGGCTAGCTGGCTATTATCATTGCTATTGGGCAATTGGATTACAGTTATTGCTTTTGATGCTGAGCTTTGGATTACAAGGACTGGCTTCTGTACGTGAATCCCCTTCTTCTTCAATTGATCAGACTGAGTATCCGAACATTCCTCTCTCCTCCAGAACTTACAACTCTGGGAGGAACCCATTGTCTCCAGCGGTACCAGTGTTGCCCTCTATAATTGCCATTCTACGCCAGGCGGCGTTAGCCTAGTACCCCATCGTAGGAATCATTCTATTCCCATTGACTTATGCTACTGACTGACTTTATGCTTATTCTTCGCCAAGCGCGACCCTAATTCTCATATCTGTAACATTTACTGCATAATAATAAATACCCTCAAATGATATTTCTTTGTCAGTGCCGTGTTATTATGAGTGTCCACCATATATTAGATGTACTGTCTGGCCAGTAATTAAAGTACATACCTAGCAGTGGTTTAATCTATCACAATCTTTAATACAGTCAGGGTTTTGTAACCCCTCAGTTACAATTGGTCCTTCGAGCCGGAGGGTATCAGTAATCTTTAATATCATATTAATATTGATATGGCCAGCGGTGGACACTCTCCAGACGGCTCTCCCAAACTAGAGCGCCCTCGGCGCAAACGTCAGCCACCTCCACACCTGGAGGACTACGCTTTCGTTTTAGCTCCTAGCTTATCTAAAAAGACGTTAAGCACGGATAAAACTGATAGTTTAAGCATGCCCAATCCTATCGACTTGTCGGCCCCACCAGTAGAGACCCCAGTGGGTTCAAACGAAACTGACTTAGCTCACGGGGGGGAACAAGCGGGACATGACGTGACTATACCCCAAGACAGCGCCACCGGGATAGACCCCGGAGCGCCCCAGGATAAAGAAAGCGCCACGGGATAGACCCTGGAACGCAAGAGACCCAAGAGCGCGCACCCGAGACAGACCTCGGCGCGCAACCAAGAGAAGAGTACCGCGCTCAAGAGATGGACCTCGGGGCGCGGGAGAAATCAAGAAGCAGCGCTCAAGAGTTGGACCTCGGAGCGCGCCAAGAGAACAGGTCTCCACCAAGCCCTGTCAGCGCCCGATCACCTCCATCAGTGTCATCCCCCAGCGAGGCTGACCAGAGACTAGCGCAAGCCTTAATCGCCACGCTGACAGCTTCAACCGAAAGAGACCGTATCCAGGGTGAGCGCGACCGTCTCCAAGCACAGACACTTAGTGAGCGCGAACACTCTGCAGCGGAACGAGAGCGCCTCCAAGCGCAACAACAGAGTGCGCGCGAACAGTCTGCAGTGGAGCGCGAACGTCTCCAAGCACAGGCACTTAGTGAGCGCGAACACTCTGCAGCGGAACGAGAGTGCCTCCAAGCGCAACAACAGAGTGAGCACGAACGCATCCGACTGGAGGAGAGGCGCCTCCAGACTGAAGAGAACATTCAGCGAGAACGCGCCAATGCACAGCGCGAAGCGGAGAGCGACCGTCTGCAGGCGCAGATTATAGAACAATTGATCCAGAGGGCGACCCCCCCCCTCCTCCACACGGAGCTCCCGGAGATCATCACGACACGGGTCTAGGGCACCTTCCCCTACCCGACAAATCTACACAGGACCCGGCCAACAGGAAGAACCTGCCTACGTCGCCGAGCCCCCTCCCCGACCGGTCTATACGGGACCCAGCCAACGGGAAGAACCGGCCTACGTCGCCGAGAGACTAACTAGAAGACTCCAAGACCTAGCGGAGGAAGAGGAGGGACATCAAGCCCACCAGCACGAACCTACTTTGGACCAGGAGGCCCAGTACAGCCCCGACCTCAGCCCCGAGTCACTGCGCTACAAACCCCCGACCCAACCCATGGGTGAGTTTGATGCACAGTCAGCACCGAGGAGCAGCACCTGGGGGCCCGGCCTCTGGTACCCACCCAGCACTAACCCACTACCACCCGTACGGGGAGACTCGCCCAGGAGGCCTCTCCCCCTAAGCTCATCGGTGTCCCAGCCTTCCATGGCGTCTTACCTTGGAACACAGACGTTCCCAGACTTTACGCGCGAGGACAGAGCACAGTACACAGAATTACGCATGTGTTTAGAGACTATAATGTCCGATGTCCACGACGAGTCTTATAAATATGCCATCCTCCTCAAGCATCTCAAAGTGCCCAGAGCGCATAACATAGCGCTGGCATATTCGAACTCAAGAACCCCTTACTCAGATGCTCTGGTGGCCCTCGACGCGCGCTATGGACGCATATGGGATTACGTGATCCAAGAAATACGAGATATCGACCGCCTCCCCCCAGCCAAAGACAATAGAGCACTAGATGACCTCGTGGGGATGCTGGGGTCACAAAAGGAGAAGGGGAGATATGAACTGTATGCAAATTCCAACGTGGAGCGGATACTGGAGAAGCTCCCTCCAGCCCGTCAAGAGCGTTTTCGGCGGCAGAAAGACCGCCGTGACGCCAACGGCCCAGAACCATCCCTCCTAGACCTAGCTGATTTCCTCGCCAGGGAGGTCAGCTGTCTATGATTGGACACATTCGTGTGGAGTGGCTCTAGCCCTAGAGATGGACCGCGGAGGTTCAATGACAACCGCCGGTCAGTGACAGTTATGCACCAGGCCGAGTCAGTGCCGCAGCACAAGAACCACAACACCCCCCACGCGAAGGGAAAGTGGAAGATTTCCTGCCAGTACTGCGAAAATAAACATTGGCTGTCTCAATGTGACATCTTCAAGAAGTTGACTGCTGACGAAGTGAGTCAGTGGATCAAAGCAAACCGCCGCTCCTTCCGCTGCGCGCGCAGCCATATGGCAGCTGAGTGCCGCCTGAAGAAAAGATGCAGCAAGTGCGACGGCACCCACCTGGAGGTCCTGCACGACAGCAACAAGAGGAGACCCGTACCACAAAGCAGCTCGAGAGTAAATGTCATGTATATAGACCCTGCGAAGAGCGGGAGCTCCCGAGTGCTCTTGAAGGTGGTCCGAGTGCTCCTAAGCTACGAGGACAAGGTCCTGGACACTTACGCCGTCCTCGACGATGGGTTGGAAAAGACTCTCCTCCTCGCTTCCGCCGCAGCCCAGTTGGGCCTGCGGGGTACCGAAGAAACAATGACAATCCGTACTATTCGGCGAGACCTAAAGACCATAAAGGGTGAAAACGTCTCATTCACAATAGCAGCGGTCGAGCAGCCCGAGATGCGGTACAGCATCACTAACGCCTTCACAAGCCATGACATAGGTCTGTCACGTTATACCTACCCCATCACACAGCTGACGGAGAAATACGTGCACCTACGTCAACTACCTATACCGCTCATCGGCGGCGCCACCCCGACCCTGCTCATACGATCCGACCACACAAACCTCATCGTCCCAACGGACCAGGTCCACCTCGGGGCCAGAGGCTGCCCAGCAGCGGTCAAGACCCGCCTGGGTTGGACGCTACAAGGCCCCCTCTCCGGGTCTTCCAACCGACCGACAGCCACCCGCTGCCTCCACACGAGGATAAGCGAAGACGACACCACCCTCTTGCAGCACGTCGAGAGACTATGGACATTAGACTCGATGCCCTTTAAGAATGAAAGGAAACTAGTTCGTTCAAAGGAAGACACGTATGCCATAGCTCTCCTCGAGCAGAAGACAAAGAGGGTCGAGGTCGACGGAGTGATGAGATACGCAACTCCACTCTTGAGGCGAGAGGGGATGCCCACCCTCCACGCCTCAAAAGAAGCGACAGAACGCTATCTACTGAACACTGAGCGGCGTCTAGCAAAAGACCCCACTCAAGCCACTATATACCGCGCTGAGATCGACAAACTGATCACAGCGGGACATATCAAGAAAATTGACAATCAAGAGGCAGACCAGACGACTCCTGGTACGTGCCCCACCACAAGGTCCACCACAACGGCAAGAACCGCATTGTATTCAACTGCAGCTACCAGATCGGACTACAGAACCTGAATAAATTGCTCTTGCCCGGCCCGACACTCGGCCCCTCCCTCCTCGGCATACTACTACGTTTCCGCCAAGACAAGGTGGCCATCAGCGGCGACATCAAAGGGATGTTCCTGCAGGTGCGACTGATGGAGGAGGACAAGCCCCTGCTGCGGTTCCTGTGGAGAGAGAGGATCGACGATGAACAACCCTCCATCTATCAATGGGAGGTCCTCCCCTTCGGCACCACATGCAGCCCATGCTGTGCCACGTTCGCACTGCAAAAGCACGTGACCGAAGACCCTGGAGCTGACGAGGAGGTCAGACAAAGCGTAGAGAGGAGTTTCTACGTGGACAACTGTCTACAAAGCGTATCAACGCCAGAAGAAGCCGAAGCCATCCTACTTAAGCTCCGAGCCTCCCTGATCAAAGGCGGCTTCGACCTTAGGCAGTGGGCCAGCAGTGACCCTCAAGTACTTCGCAGCCTCTCCCCAGAGACAAAGGCAGCAAGCAGCGAGACCTGGATGGCGACCACCCCAGGTGAAGCACAGGAAATGACATTGGGCCTCATCTGGCGCTTCAAAACAGACTCGCTCCATTATAAGCACACACCCCTGACCCAGGAGCAGGGAAGGTCGACCCCTCTACCGACCACTCGACGGAGCGTATACAGAACACTCGCAAGCCAATACGACCCGCTGGGGTGTATCCTACCTTACACCACTCGAAGATGCTCGTGCGAGAACTGTGGGACAAGGAGCAGGGCTGGGACGACCCCATACCCGACCACCTAGCTTCCACCTGGAGAGAGTGGGAGAGAGAACTCAGCTCGCTCCAAAATGTGAACATTCGCCGGAGCTACTTCCCACCCACAGTGCGGCTGGAGACGTGTCAGATGGACCTGCACGTCTTCAGTGACGCCTCGGAAGTAGCCTACGGTTCGGTGGCTTACTTGCGAGCCCGAGAGGAGGGAGGAGAAGTACACACAGCTTTCGTCCTGGCTCGCTCAAGAATAGCCCCCCGCAAGCAACAATCTATCCCGCGTCTAGAGCTCTGCGCAGCTCTGGTAGGCGCGCAACTCGCCACGCTGATACAACGTGAACTCACCATAACGGTGCAAAAGACAATCTTGTGGTCAGACTCCATGACTGTACTCACATGGATCCAGTCCGATTCTTGTAGATACAAAGTCTTCGTGGGAGTCAGAGTCACCGAGATTCAAGACTTGGTAGGATCAGCGTGCTGGAGGTACGTTGACACCAAGCAAAACCCAGCAGATGTCATCACACAGGGGATGTCTCTAGACGACCTCACACGTCCCAACATTTACAGTGACGGTCCTGAGTTCCTCAAGCTCCCGGAGGAGGAGTGGCCTACCCCCACACCACGGGAGGCTAGTCAAGAGGAGGCAGAGATCAAGAAGTCTATGTTCTGCGGGCTGACGCACGTCCCAGCCCCCACGGACCCTAACATAGACGACTGCTTAACTTTTGAAAGTGCTCAGATAAAGACATTCTTGTGGCACCACCCTGAGGTCCCCCCCACCACAGACATTGACGCATCGAACTACACAGAGGCAGAACTCCTTCTGCTACAGCGAGCCCAAAGAGACTCATTTCCAGATGAGCTAGACTGCCTGCAGGGGAAAAAGCCAATCCCTTCAGACAGCCGACTGCTCACCTTGGCCCCCGAGCTCGACACCCATGACCTCATCAGGGTGGGTGGTCGTCTGCGACGGGCCCCGGACTTAACGGATGACGTCAAGTATCCTATCGTCCTCAACAGCCGACACAAGGTCACCGAGCTTATCATAAAGAAGTACGACGAGGATGTGCACCACGCGGGGGCAGAGAGAGTCTTCGCTGAGATCCGACGCCGTTACTGGATACTGCAAGGGAGAGAAGCAGTACGTCGCTTTCAACGGACTTGTCTAGACTGTCGCAAGTGGCGAGCACAACCCAGTATACCTATGATGGCCGACCTGCCTCCCTGCCGCCTCCGACTCAGCGAGAGGCCCTTTCACTCCATGGGCGTGGACTGCTTCGGCCCGCTCTACGTCAAGAAAGGAAGAGGGACAGAGAAGAGGTGGGGCATTGTATACAAGTGTATGACCACACGAGCTGTTCATATAGAAATCCTTCAGACCATGAGTACGGATTCATTCCTCATGTCCTTCCGGAGATTTATATCAAGAAAAGGAAAACCGTCTGCGTTGTTGTCTGATCAAGGGACAAACTTCAAAGGCGGAGAAAGAGAACTGAGAGAGAGTTTCCAGGCCATGGGCCCAGAACTTAAGACCCACCTCGCTCCCTATCAGGTCGCATTCCAGTTCAACCCCCCGAACGCCCCTCATTTCGGGGGAACCTGGGAAAGAGAAGTCCGTTCTATAAAGACAGCTCTGTACGCCGTGCTTGGGGCCCAGACCGTGGCGGAAGAAGTCCTCACGACAGTCCTCACGGAGATCGAGGGCGTATTGAACTCGAAGCCCCTCGGTTACGTCTCAAGTGATGTAGCAGACCTCGACCCAGTCACCCAAAACTCTCTCTTGATGGAGCGGCTGGACCCTGCCCTTCCACAGGCGGTGTACAGATGCTTTATGCTTATCTTTAATACAGTCAGGGTTTTGTAACCCCTCAGTTACAAGCGTGTTGTCCGTTTTTATGTTTATGTTTGAGAATCTGGTTTTAAGTTTTTTACTGCATCCTAGTTGATTATTGAGTAATTTCCAAAGTTCACATGGTTTGTTTTTGTTTTCCTCAGTTTTGTCATTGATGAAATTCTTTTTTGCAGTTTTGATCATGGAGTTTACGTCGTTTCTTAGTCTGTTTCTTTCTAGTTTGAGTTCAGTCACGTGGGCTTGGAGTTCACTGCTCGTGCTTTTGGTAAGCTTTGACTGACTTTTACGAAACTCAGAGCATTTTTTGTCTCTGGTTTTCATAGCGGCCAGTATTTCGGAGTGCATCCACGGCTCAGCGCGATTTTTTACCCTGGTGGTTCTTAGGGGGGCCATGTCGTTTAGTATTGTTGAAAATTTGGTTTTGAAACCAAGCCATGTTTCTTCAACCAGTGTACCATTGAGTTCATCTGACCAGTCCAGACTCTCCAGTTCAAGGTTAAAGGCCTCACTAGAGTAGGTTTTGAGGTCTCTAGATGTGACTGTTTTGTGGCAGCCAGCCTTTTGTTTTAGCTTTTTGCGGGTACAGAATATCATATAATGATCACTTAACCCGTAAATGCCATAAATGCCGGGGAGCTCCAGTAGCTCACCACGTACCGCGAGTGCTATTTCAGCGCCGTGGACAACCGCGCTCGCACGGATCTGGGGCTGAGCGCGTTCGAATCCCGGACGGCAGCCGTGCCTTTCCCAGAGTGTCTTTCCCCCCCATCTGAACCCTTTCAGCCTGCTTCTGTCGGTCGAACTTGACCAAGTATGAATGCGAAGAAAAAGCGATAAACGCTAAAAGAACCAGGTGACTGGTCAAAGTTTAAAAAAAAAAAAAATGTCATAAATGCCATGTGCTTGAAGTGATGCCATACTCTCTACGTTAAAGGCACATAACCAGTTCATTACATCACAATGCTTTAGAAAAGCTATTGTCTACCTACTGAGAAAAGACCATTACAATAGTCTAACCTACTGGAAACAAAGGTGTGAATCCGTTTTTTGAGGTCTTGTTCGGCCATGGAACCTCTCATTTTTGCTATATTTTTAAGATGATAGAAGGCTGTTATAGACTTGATGTGAGTTTAGGTCTGAGTGGATAATAACGGCATCATCTGCACCTTTGATCACACTGCTTACTTGCTCATATGCTTATACATTCAGAGTGAATTATATTGTTTACTGCTTATTTTTATTTTTACTATAGTTGTATTTCCTATATTTATGTCTTCCACTATTACCCTGCCCATACCTGGATCAATAAAGATTCAGATTCAGATTCAACTTTACACCAATAACTGAAGGACACATCTGTTTAAGTGTGGTACGTGCAAACAGATTTTTTATTTCCTCCTACTAAACTCACTTTCTAAATTAAAAATATTTTGTAACTTTTCTGGCAGTGTCTTATTTCTTGCCCTAAACATAATTAACACTGTTTGAAACTTAACCAAGGAAGATGTAAGACTTCTGACCCGGGCTCTGAGCTTCAGATGTATGGAGTCAAGAGGCAGCAGCTTTCAGCATTTCTTCTTTTGCCCCAAATATATTACATTTTACATTACATTTAGTCATTTAGCTGACACTTTTATCCAAAGCGACTTACTAGTTCTGTACGACAAGTCATCAGGAAGGGCACAACTCTATCAGCTGAGTAACAATGTTCATCAAAGTGTTGAGTGCTACAGTGTAGGTTAGTTTATTAGGACAAGTGCTGCATGACAGTAGGCCTAAGGTTAGTTAGGGTTAGATTTATTTGTATTATAATTTTTTATTTTCATTTCAGAAAATACAATTATCTCTGTTCAGTCTTAGTTTAGTTGTGTTACATCCAGTCATTTCTTTGTCACAGTGAGTCTATGGGAGCCTAGTCAGCTGATGGCGGAGCTATGTATAATTGAACGTTGTCCGCATAGTAACTTTAAGCTTTTTTTTTTTTTTTTTTTTTTTTTTTTTTCCTCCATTTTCCTCCGATTTTCTCCCATCCCAATGTTAGTCGTATGCCAATTCCCAGTCCCTTCCTGGTCGCTGCGCTTTACCCCCCACAGTCAGATCATTTGGGAGAGTGGAGGCTACCACGTGCTTCCTCCGACACACGTCCAGCCAATCACCGCTTCTTTTCACCTGGCAGCGCGGATTCTCATTGAGAGGGCGTAGCGTGTGGGAGGACCACACTATCCCCCTCACGTCCAATCCGCGCTTAGCAGGCGCCCCGACCGAACTGTAGGAGTCGCTGTTTACAACGACCCGGACCCACCCCGCCAGCTTCTCCCACCCTCTGATACAGCCAATTGTATCAGTGCAGATGGCCAGCCAAGCTGGTGACAACCCCGGAGCTGTGAGCTGGATTCGAACAGGCGAACCAAGCTCACAGCTCCGGGGCTGGTGACGAACGCAATCTCCGCTCGACCACCTAACCGCCTGTACTTTAAGCTATTTGTAAGCTATTATTCTTTTGCATAATTAGGCCGAGTGGGAGCATGTAAAGAAAGTCCTGCTGGTTCGCTCAGATACATTACATTTACATTTAGTCATATAGCTTTTTTTTTTTTTTATCCAAAGCGACTTACAAGTTCTGTACGACAAATCAGCAGGAAGGGCACAACTCTTTCAGCTGAGTAACTATCTATCTAGGTCGTCCTCGGACGGGCCCTCCATCGGTGCTTCCAGTCATCCCGATCCTCCATGCATCTGGCTAGTTCGCCGGTGCTTTCTGTTCCCGCATCTCTCCTGAGTACGTCCACGTAGGTTAATGTGGGACGTCCTCGTGAACGATGCCCGTGTGCAGGGTGGGCTTCAAGGTCCAGCATTCACTGCCATACAAAAGGACAGACTCAACTGTTGCATGAAAGAAGTTGAGCTTGATTTGACGGGGGAGGTTGGATTTCCACACACTGGTCATGCCAACAGTGCTGAAACGTGGGTGCTGCAGTGTTGAGTGCATATAGTAGAGACATATTAGTATAGTATAGGTAGTAATATAGCAGCAATGAAGTTTATTTAGTGGAAAAGTGCATCATAGTAGAAGACGGTGCGAAGGTTTGTTTCTTTTGTTTAGCTTTCTTTTTTTCATTTCAGATATTGATTGAAGAAGGTGTGTTTTTAGTCAATGGCGAAAGATTGGTCGGGTTTCGGCTGTCCTAACTGTGTTGGGAAGTTCGTTCCACCATTGTGGAGCGAGAATAGCCTGCTTCTCTTTGATGACCCTCCCGGAGCTCGGATAGGAGTGGGTCTGAGGCGGCCAGAAGATGCAGAGCGTAGGGGGTCTTGAGGGTGTCTAGTTAGAGACCATTAACCGGAGGTAGGGGGGGAGCCGTTCCCTTCACTGCGCGATATGCCAGGTCAAGGACCTTGAAGCGGATTCGTGCGGCGATGGGGATCCAGTGCAGCTCTCTAAGGAGATACGAAGTTGCAAATGAAAACAAAGTAGTCCCTGTCTTGCAGATACCTGTAGGACCTAAACCCTCAAGACTGTGCCTGAGAGTCCAACCCATGCTCTCCAGTCTGTGATATATAGAGGGTCAACAGTAACAAAGGCCTAGGATCTAGTAACACACTAGGACTGACATTTTGCCAGAATCTGTGAGTACCTTAATAGGAGCACTCTCTGTGCTGTGGTGGGGTTGAAAACCTGATTGAAATTGGTCTAAGAAATGTTTTTATGTTAAAAAGTAGTTGTTTTTAAATTATTTTGCTCTTAAAGGGTATATTTGATATTAGATTATATTCAAATATATTGTCATCATACAGCACAAGTACAGTACAACGAAAAGAAGTTTGGCATTTCAACCAGAGTGCAAAAATGATTTGCTACTACAAAATTGGGAGATAGTATATAAAGAGGATGACACTGATAAAGCATATAAAACATTCTTATCTATATTTAACTTACTATATCACAAACATTGTCCAATAAAAGAATATAGCAGTAAACATAAACACTCAGACAGCCCATGGATCACAAGGGGATTACAGAATGCATGTAAAAAGAAAAATACACTATATAGAGAATTTATAAAACATAGAACTAAAGAGGCAGAAAATAAATATAAGAAATATAAAAACAAGTTGACTAATATTATGAGAAGATGTAAGAAGGATCATTATAGTAGAATATTAGATAACAACAAATATAATATTAAAGGTGTTTGGAAGATATTAAATGGTATTATCAGGAATGGATCAAGACAAATAAACTATCCTCAGTATTTTATGGAAAAGGATCAAACTATTAGCAATATGGATGATGTGGTTAACAACTTTAATACATTTTTTGTAAATATTGGACCAGAATTAGCGGGAAAAATCCCAGATCCAGTGACTCCTGAAGACATAAAAGACAATTACATTGAAAGAAATCCTAGTTCAATGTTTCTGGAAGCGGTAGATGAAAATGAAATTATAGAAACTACTAATAAATGTAAAAACAAGACATCTACAGACAGTAATGAAATAGATATGAAAATAGTAAAAAATGTCATTATTGGGATTTCAAAACCACTCACGCACATCTGCAATTTATCATTCAAAACTGGTCGATTTCCGAATAAAATGAAAATAGCAAAAGTCATACCTCTGTTCAAGACTGGAGATAAACACCACTTCACAAATTATAGGCCTGTTTCTCTACTTCCTCAGTTTTCAAAAATATTAGAAAAACTCTTCAACAACAGATTAGATAAATTCATTGATAAACATAATTTACTCACCGATAGCCAGTATGGATTCAGAACACACCGGTCAACATCACTAGCGTTAATAGAACTCATTGAAAAAATCACAAATTCCATAGATAAAAAAAAACATGTAGTAGCTGGAGTATTCATTGACCTAAAAAAAGCATTTGATACTATTAATCATGATATATTAATCAGGAAATTGGAGAGATATGGGATCAGGGGGGTAGTATTGGACTGGGTAAGAAGCTATCTAAATAAAAGACAACAATTTGTGACGATGAGAGATTATATAATCTGAATGTTTGGACATTGCTTGTGGTGTCCCCCAGGGGTCAGTGTTGGGTCCAAAACTGTTCATCTTGTACATTAACGAGATATGTAAAGTATCCAATATATTTAAATGTATTTTATTTGCGGATGACACTAATCTTTTTTTTTCTGGTGAGAATGTCCAGCAGCTTTTAGAGGTCATCACATCTGAAATGAAGAAATTGAAGGAATGGTTTGATAGAAACAAATTATCATTGAACTTGAGCAAAACTAAAATTATGTTGTTTGGAAACTGTAGATTGGATACTCAGGTACAAGTTAAAATAAATGATGTGATTATTGAAAGAGTTTATGAAAATAAATTCCTAGGTGTAATAATAGACCATAAAATCTGTTGGAAACCTCACATAAAACATGTCCAATCTAAACTCTCACGAAGCATTTCAGTCATGAGTAAAGTAAAGCACATCCTGGATAGAAAATCACTCTACATTCTCTACTGTTCACTAGTTTTACCATATTTAAATTACTGTGCTGAAGTCTGGGGAAACAATTATAAGTCTACACTACAACCACTTTTTATACTCCAAAAAAGGGCCATAAGGATAGTTCACATTGCAGGTTATCGTGATCACACTAACATATTGTTTCTGGAGTCAAAGACATTGAAGTTAAATGATCTTGTGGAATTTAAAACGGCACAATTAATGTATAAAGCAAAAAGTCATGCACTTCCAAGAAACATTCAAGAATTGTTCTTTGATAGGGAGGGGGGTTATAATCTGAGGGGAGAACACAATTTAAAGGTGCTAAACGTACGCACTACCATGAGAAAACACTGCATCTCAATATGTGGAGTGAAACTGTGGAACAGTCTAAATGTGGTGCTAAAGCAATGTCCAAACATGAGACAATTCAAACTGATGTATAAGGAAATTATGTTCACAAGGTACAGGGATGAAGAAGGGACTTGATATTCACGGGTGTTTACATTTTTATTTTGTTTTCTATTTTATTTTATTTTATACATATATAGTTTTTGTTTTTTGTTTTGCATATATATATATATATTTTTTTTTTTCTTTTCTTTTCTTTTCTTTTTTATGTTTAAAATAGTACACTCATTTGAGTAGTGGAAAAGGGGTAGGATTAAATAAGTGTATACTTCTTCCTACTCCTTTTCGAACATGCAGATTGAGTTGTTTTTCTTTTTTGTTATTGTTTGTTGTATTCATTGCATGTTCGAAATAAAGACTTCAAATCAAATCAAATCAAATCAAATCAAACGTTGTATAAAGCAACAGCAATATACAATGTACAGTGTCTCATATTTATTAATTTATTTGCACAAGCACTAGATGCACTTGGGACAATGATGGTATGTTATATATTGGGACATTGGGACATTGATACTCTATTACTTTATTACTATATTACTATTATTATTGACATTATTATTTTGCACATGTTATATCTTATGTTGTATGCCAGTGGTGATGTTCCTAACAAATTTCGTTGTACCAACAATGACAAATAAAGATCTATTCTATTCTATCTACAGGCGGTTAAACTGTGTGCAAAATATACAAGTTAGTACTACTGAGTTTATTGCTAATCAGATGTATGTACAGAGTTGTATTATATAAATTGATACAGTATGACTACTACTGTAGTCATTCACTATGAATTGAAAATGGGGGACCCTGATGTAAACAAGACGAAAGTCTTACTCTGGTCTGCATCCCCTTAACAATTGTGTTTATTGAGCCGTACTGTATTGTACCCATTCTGCAATCTGTTAAATAAAGTTTTCATTCATTCATTCATTCTGGCCAGCTGCGTAACTAGTAAGATCAGGATATGTACAGATATAGACATAGTAAAGGACTATGTGCAGGTAAGTACAGACAGGTGAGGATAGGTATATATGCGGTGATTAAAAATAAATATGGTATATACAGCATTATAGTACATGCTATCATACAAAACGAAGGGATATGTGCAGGTGTACAAGCAAGTATATGAGGGGTTATATGCAGGTTCAGACAAATATAGTGTAGTGGGAAAATAGGGACGTAAAATGATGATGATGATGATGATGATGATGATGATGATGATGATGATGATGATGATGATGATGATGATGATGATGATGATGATGATGATGATGATGATGATGATGATGATATAGATCTATAGTTACTAATTACAGGTGTCTAGAGGCTACACTTTTTCAGTAGGAGCTCTGCAGTTTTCAGGACCTGATATACCTGAAACACCTGATAAGAGGGAGCTGTTAACTATTTCCAGTAAGTTGCCAAACAGCTGTAAACACTTTGAAGGAGATGCGTTGGCAGGGCATCAAGGCAGCGTGTTGAGAGGAGCTGTACCTTGTGCCTTTTGACTAATAGCGTTGAGCTGAGTGTTTTATTACATGTATATGTACATGCTTACCAACTGTTTCGCCTGTTTTATTGCAACACTACTATCACCGACATCTAAGAAAGGAGATCCCCCCTTGAACGGCCCTATAAGGTTTCTCCCCTCCACATTGCCTGTGGTGCTTTTTTGCTAGGTTTTTCGTGAGTTTGACCTTACCTTCGTATGGGGTATGTCTTGGAGTGTAGCATTCATTTATTTTATTTGTTTAAAAAAAAAATGGACCGTCACTTACTTACATCTTCGTATGAAGTCCTTCCCTTAGACTCGGTTCGGAGGAGGGATATACCAGACTTGGAAGTAGATTTTGATTGGGCTGAAGTCTGGGAAAACGTTCAGCTATCGTCACGTAACCAGGATCATCAACAGATTAATCTTAATTTTATTCATAGGACTTACCTAACTCCTATTCGACTGAACCGTATGGGGCTTAAACAAGACTCTCGATGTTCCTTATGTACAAACGGTGATAGTGGTACATTTATGCATATGTATTGGGAATGCCCGCCGGTTAAGATATTTTGGGAAGAAATAACCACACTATTATCAGGATTTTTGTTTTTGACAATACCTGTAATGCCTTCTGTATTGTTGCTGAATGATGTCTCTCAATTATCACACTCTGTACTTATAAAAAGGATAATCTTGTCCGGTCTTACGGCTGCCAAAAAGCTAATAGCATCACGCTGGATTCAACCTGATCAAATGTGTCGGAGGGTATGGATTCTTACCTATCTTGATGTGATTTACTTAGAGATATCTACCGCACGAATTCTAGGTGTTAATGAAGCCAGCATAGCAATCTGGTTAGAAGTGGTGGAGAGGATAAAGCATTATATGAACTTTTAATCCTTGGTATCAGGCGGAATAATGGATGTATTCAAGGGGGGTCGGGTGGGGGAGGGAAGAACGAGCAAGAGCATTTATGTGTTGTATTGTATTGTAATTAATCTGTGTATATCTTTAATCTTTAATCTACATCTATTTTAATTTTAAAAACCGGGCTGTCATGGTTGTTAGTATTATGTCGGTAATAGCCCTGTGATTTATAGTGGATTTCTACTGTAAATGTTTGTATGTCATGTCAAAAAATGTAAAAAAAAAAAAAAAAAATCACAAAAAAAAAATTGGACTTCATGGTGTTTTGTTTTGTTCTTGATTTATTGTGATGTTTCTTCTTGACTTGTTTAAAGAAGATGTGTCCGGCCCATGGGGACATTAACGTGTGTTGTCGGGCCTTACAAATAACATTTATTTTATTTTATTTAATCTGAGTCACGTTTAGCAGGTTACTTTTCAAATCAAATCAAATGTATTTGTATAGTCCAGAGATCAGATGGAATAGCCCCCCTGGGGCTGTACAAGTCTTCTTGTACAAGTCAAGAAGAAACATCACAATAGATAAAATAAACACCATCAAATCCAAATATATTTATTATATTTATATTTACCCCTTTGGATTGAATGAAACGCATGGAGAAAAAAAAGTCCTGCTTCCACATTTTACTTGTCAGACAAGTAACCGGAGACTATCGAAGTCATTGCCCACCACCAGAACAACGGAGAATGTGTGTTTCCAGTACCCAGCGTTGGATCAATAAACGCGATCGATATTGGGAATGGCGATCAGGAATTGGAATAATCTTTTTGGAGAACATCTGATCTGAGGTAAGGAATCTATTTTACCAGTCTTGGCATAATCAGAGCTATTTTCACCTATATATCAGCGTGTGCCATATGTGTGTATGTGTATGTCTGTGTGTCTGTGCGATCAGGAAATAAGATAATCGATTTTTCAGCCCGCTTCTATAGCGTGCATAAACTTACACATATACTATCGATAATCTAGCGTTTATTTGAAAATGATTCACGAATAGGCCGAAAAATGACAACGTGTTTTGTGTATTCCAGTAAAGGGCGTTTATCACAGAATCTTTATTTTTTTCTGAAACTTTCAAAAAACAAGCGTTTTTCAAAATGGTATAAAACAGAAATGAACCGATTAAAAAACAATCCGTTTCGACAATGTTGACTGCAAACAAGTCATTGATAAGCGACGGCCATATTAGACACATAGCCATAATTTAAGATATAGTTTATGCGTTCGCAAATATGAGAGCTCTGTCATTGAAGTGGGTTGTGGCACGCAACAGGGTTCCGGGGCACCGCATGGCTGGCACTGAAAGTGTTAGTTAACATTGTAAATTGTATATTGGATAGTAGTGTATATAAGAACCAGTTTCTCAGGAACCTAGCATGTCTTTTTTCGATGCCTATTTTATTATTGTATTTTGCACAATCAATGCGGGCAAGACCAACCGCATTTCACTGTATGCCCTGGTATGTATGTGACAAATAAACCTCTTGATTCTTGATCGTTTTGAAAATGGACAAATTAGTGTGCGAACCATACCATGGTCTTCGGGGGAGCTCTTTTTGGGGGGGGGGGGGGGGCGCAGCGCGAGGACTTTAGTGTGACGCTTGCTGTAGTAACGAGTAACGTTACAGAACCTATAGTCCACACAGGTCTGCATGCATGATGAAGACGCACATATTGAAGTACACATGCTCAGATTAGCCCATCTGATCCAACACTAGAAGACATGAGACAAACACAACACTAGGGGCACACCACCACATCTTAATATAATAGGCTCTGTAATTAGAGCAACGTTATGCAAATTTTTCCTACCGAAGCCACGGACGGCGGACGGAGCAATAGAGAGACAACTGTTCCGTTTTCAATCATTATTTTCTTTTGGACAATAAACCTTACAAACTACATCAGCAGCAGCCTGGATAATCAATTATGTCAACATCTACAACTTTTGTTACCCGACCCGAGTAGCAACACAATATAGGAGCAATCATGAATCATATATTTTGTAATTTTACGCATTATGATGATGACGATACAGAAAATTGAGAAAAATAGAAATGCATGGCAAAAATAGCATTTATTGTCAGTATTTTAGAGACCCCCCAAAATTTCACAAATCATGTTTTCAGGGGAGCTGATGTCTCATTAAGGGGAGCTATAGCTCCCCTAGCTCCCCCATGGTTCGCACCCTTATCCCCTCACTACTTATAAGGACTCTATCGCAGAGTTGTTTACACACACCTGCAACTGTCATTTGTCTGTTCTGCTTCATGTTTTACTGTACATACCTTGTCATTTAATTTGATTGTTTGTTTGATGCGTTTGAATGATTTCCCTTTTCCTGTTACCCTTCGAGAGACCATTTTGTCCTCTCGCCAGGCTGTCACTGTGAATAATACTTGTTGTTAATTGACCCGCCTGGTTAAATAAAGGTTTTACTCTCAGCAGGGTTCCCATAGACATGGCAAAATGAAATTTCAAGTACTTTTCCAAGCACTCTTTTTTATTTTAAAAGGGCATTTTAAAAGGATACAATTCACTTTTTTTTTTTATTATTATTGCAAAACAAAAATGATTAAAAGTCAGTACTCAACACATAATCATAATGAAACTAACAGACAAGGTGGCTAAAATGACATGCAAGTACAGAACAGAAAACAAAAAAAGTCTATAATAATATTTTAACGTATATAGTGTATATCCAACGAAATTACCAATTATACAAATGCCTTATACAGGATATACCCCTAATACCTATTTTCTAAAACCCTACACACATATGCTACAGCTCGAACCCCCCCCTCCCGGACCCCTCCTTGGATAGTACCTCCATTATCCCTCACTCTAACCAGACACTACCATTATAAGCTAGCTTTTATTCTCTCCACCACTTCTAACCACATTGACATTTTGGATTCGTTGAGACCCAGAATTCTTGCTGTAGATATTTCTTGATAAATCACATCGAGATATGCAAGAGACCAAACCTTCCTGCACATTTTTTCCGGTTGAAACCAGCGTGATGCGATCAGTTTTTTTAGCTACTGTGATACCCGATAAAAACAATCTCTTTAGCTGTGGATTTACTGCAAACTCAAAAACATCATTCAATAGTAATACAGAGGGGTGTACTGGTATATTCCAAGATACAAGTTTTGATAATTGATGGGTCACATCTTTCCAGAATGCCTTAACTGGAGACAGCCAGCAGCCTCTTTTCACCTGACAGCGAGGACTCTCACTGGGGAAGTGTAACGCGTGGGAGGATCACACTACTTTACCCAGTTCCTTCCCTGAATGAATGAATGACTTTATTTGACAATATAAAAATAAACATGTGACAGAAGAGCACAGTCAGGATATACTGCCAAGGATAAAACACAAAAAAGCTCAGAGCTTATTTCCATTGTGGTCCTTGTAGGGGGGTGGGGGAGTGTGATGCTTAATACATGCATCATACAAAACGTGACATCACAACACATCAAATATACCATTTAACATTTATATACATACAGACTCATACAACATGCAAGGGTGCCTTAAGCTAAGTGACTAGGTCAAGTATAGTCCCTTTTGAGATCTAACGGCATTGTCTATGATTTTCAGTTCACTGGGCAGACTATTCCAATAGACAGCTGCTGAATACAGGAAAGACTCCTTCCCCATACAGCTCCTGAATCTGACTGGCACAAAGTCAGTTGAGCTGCGCCTAGTTTGGTATGCATGGGTGTCTCTGATTCGGTTGAAGTAGTTGTTAAAGTACACTGGCACTACCCCGTGCACTATTCTGTGAACTAGGCACATCCCTATCTGATTTACTCTGTCTTCCACCTTAAGCCATCTCATGATCTCAAAGTGAGATGGGTCTAGGTGGGTTCGGGCAGGTAGCCTTAGTATTACCCTGATTAGCTTGTTTTGTGATGTCTGTAGTTTTATTTTCTTGCTGTGCAGGCGCCCTGACCGACCTGTAGGAGTCGCTGTTTACAACGACCAGATTACCACCCACCGGCTTCCCACCCACTGACACTGCCAATTGTGTCAGTATGACGACCGCCCAAGCCGGAGGTACCGCTGACAGCCGGATTCGATACCAGTGTCTCTAGACAGACGCTTTGTTCGCTGCGCTACCCGGCCGGCCCCTAACTTTACGTTTTTAATAATAAATGGGTGTGTCCTAAATCCCAAGAGTGACAACATCCGATTTGCTGCTTGCTAAGCTAAGCTATCCTGGTGCGGTACAGGGTTTCCGTTAGAATTTTTTTTTGCAGGTCTGAGTGTCCGGTAGATTTCAATCTACCGGACAAATGGGATAAATTCCGGTCAGAGTTTATTGAGCTTAAAAACAATTGATATGCCTATATAAAGAATGACATCATCAAGGCATTTATAATATTTTAACTTAAAACTAGGCTACTTTTGCGTATATACAGTCATTAATATATTCCAAATAAAATAAGTCCCTCGAGACTTCGTGCTGCTGCCGACTTGAGGTGTCGGTGGGCAGTCTGCCCGACCTTAATAAACAGCAGTCTGTTATAATCACATTTTTATGAGCTAACGAATTCCGTTATATTGGACATTTATATTAATTATATCAAGCGAAGAACTGAACATTATCGTGGGTTTGCGTGATTTATATCTCCACCTCCCAACGACTTGGTGCTGGTCATAATGTCCGGTGAAAATAATTCCCTCTAAACACAATTTGATTATTTGAATTGTATTAAAATAGGCTAAAATTAAATAGCCTATGCGATGAACGAAACAATCATTTGTTTCATCGTTGCTTCACCAAGCAGCCGGTCTAATAATGACATTCTGTTGTCAGCGCGAGCTGGCTGCTGATATATTTACGTGAAGCATGGAGCAGCAGTGTTTTTAGGTCCGGTCTGGAAACCGCTCAGCAGCGCCCCCACCCAACAGCTGAATTGCCAATGGCTGAATTGGAGTACTGCACCCTGCCGGCCGGCAGATGGATGCTTCTCGCAAATATATCAGCAGCCAGCTCGCGCTGACAAGACAATGTCATTATTAGACCGGCTGCTTAATGATTGTTTGTTTCGTTCATCGCATAGGCTATTTAATTTTAGCCTATTTTAATACAATTCAAATAATCTAATTGTGTTTAGAGGGAATTATTTTCACCGGACATTATGACCGGAGAGATTAAATATGTCGGACTTCAACAGATTTTGCCGGTCAAAAACCGGTAATTACCGGCTAACGGAAACGCGACGTCACACAGCCAGACACGTTACAAGGTACAACTCTGACCAATTGACAAGGAGCACTTATGTCCCCCGCCCCCAGTGCCTAAATAACCATTTAGAGCCAAATCCACACCCATTTTCCCTAATATTGGAACTTTAACCTCTTTAAATAATAGGATAATAGGTTGGGTGTAATTGGCTACCAAATTAAGAGAAAAAAATCAGATACAAATTTATGAAAAAGGTAAATGTGGGAACATAGGGCTGTGGAACCATTGGGCTGTGGGAACATAGGGCCTAATTTTGTGTGAAAAAAAGTCTTAGAAATGTGGGAACATAGGGCTGTGGGACCATTGGGCTGTGGGAACATAGGCATCTTCCCGTTCAATTTAGTTAAAGAGGCTAGCTCAGTTATAATGTGCTGTAAATGTCATTCTAGAAAGCATTTCATTGGACACAAAATCTGTACACGCCCGTGTGCAGGATGACTCATCAACATTTTTATTATCATTTTCCAGGAAATGACAAACTCTAAAATACCATTGAGAATAAAACAACTTGTTTGTCATTGTTGGGACAATGGACATATACTGTACTGGTGTATAAGTGACAGTCAGTGCAAGACATAATGTGATGAAAGAACATAAATATCCATTTTGATTTGGGCCTTTAATTTCCGCCAAGCAGATTCCCCATCTACTGGCATGTCTGCAATGAGTGGCATTCATACCTTAGATGCCTTTGCTTCGCAAGTGTCATTAAATATGTATGATGAGCTACAGATGGTTTCAGTGGAATTTCATTGCTAGAAAACAGGTTGGGACCGCAGTTACAACGGACAGGAAATCAAACGTAGCCTGTTCTTAGAATGCTTGTTAGTTTTCTGCTGAATCTGTCTATAGTATATACACAAAGGAATATATAAAAGAAGTCGGCCGACAGTTGAATGGGATCAGCCCTCTCCTCGTTTGTGTATCCTTGCTGTCATTTAAACAGGTTATTATTACGTCAGATGTCAAGAGTGATCTGCAATTTTGTTTCTTTATTTCGAACATGTAAATACAAACAATATAAAACAAATCATTGATCTCTAGCAATGAAATGAAACTAAAACAAAAACATAACTAAATTTACATGTTCGAAAAAGAGTAGGAAGAAGTATACTCATTTAATCCTACCCCTTTTACACTACTCAAATGAATGTACTAATTTAAAAACTTACAAAACAAATATATATATATATATATATGCAAAAAAAAGAAAATATATATACCTATGTAAACACCCGTTAATGTCAAATCCCTTCCTCATCCCTGGACCTCGTGACAATTATTTATTTATAATTCAGTTTGAATTGTCTCATGTTTGGACATTGGGGGACCCTGATGTAAACTAGACGAAAGTCTTTCTCTGGTCTGCATCCCCTTAACAAGTATGTGTATCGAGCTGTACTGTACCCATTCTGCAATCAGTTAATAAAGTTTTCAATTTTCTTTCAATCAATCAACATTCAGACTGTTCCAGTTTCACTCCACATATATATACCGGTATATATATATGTTAACTACAGTAGCTAACGTTTGATGTATAAATTTCCTCAGATAGCTGGTCTATTTTTTATTTGAATACAGGCTTCAATAGAGCTGCCACCAAAGTCTGGCACCAAGCAGAGCATAGAACTCTGTATTCTGACATGACTCTTCCTTCTTTTATAGTTTCCTTGGTCTACAGTATACTAGGATGGCCATAGAATGTCCATATTCCCCCGCTACCAAGAACGGAATATTTCATATCATCGTCACAAATCTTGCAATCTTTCCTCCGATTTAAAACCTGTGTGCTTTAGACGTGAGCAAAGCCAAACTATACTACAGTAATTGACCTCCTATATCTCAAGCCCTGCCTTCTTTCCCTTGATCCTCCAATCACAACAGTTTTGCTTATCCGAGGACAAGCGTTGTGATTGGAGGATCGAGAAGAGGGGGCAGGGTTCCAGACGGGTCCTGTGTGTTATCGGGTCCGACAGGGTTCAAAGGTTAATTCAAAAGGGTTTGTAATGTGTACCTGGGTTGTTGTGTAAATGCATTGTCATTCGGTTTCTCAACTCGACACAGAAGTTACACAGTATCCAAAGTCAAAGTTATTTTTTTTAAGTATCAGTTTATTTGTTATTACGAAAAGCGAAAGACTTAAAAGTCTAGACAATCCTGTGAAATCGATATCAAATATACAAAAGGTTTTAAATGTATGCGCTAAATTGTTATTTTAGTCAGAATCACAAAGCATTTTAACGCAGTGAGAAGAAGGCACATTACATTTACATTACTTCACCGTTATGTCTATCGAGGCACGACTCCCCGCTTTAAAGCCCCAGTCCGTACATGAACTCACGCTCAGAGCACCGACTGGGTCTTTAACGTTCTGCTTTAAAGCCCCAGTCCGTATACACACATACATTAACTCACGCTCAGAGCACCGACTGAGTCTTTAACGTTCTGCTTTAAAGCCCCAGTCCGTATACACACATACATTAACTCACGCTCAGAGCACCGACTGGGTCTTTAACGTTCTGCTTTAAAGCCCCAGTCCGTATACACACATACATTAACTCACGCTCAGAGCACCGACTGGGTCTTTAACGTTCTGCTTTAAAGCCCCAGTCCGTATACACACATACATTAACTCACGCTCAGAGCACCGACTGGGTCTTTAACGTTCTGCTTTAAAGCCCCAGTCCGTATACACACATACATTAACTCACGCTCAGATCACTGACTGGGTCTTTAACGTTCTGCTTTAAAGCCCCAGTCCGTAGACGCACACATACATTAACTCACGCTCAGATCACCGACTGGGTCTTTTAACGTTCTGCTTTAAACCGATCCGCCGGTGGGGGGGGGGGGGGTCGGGAGCTAGAGGGAGATTTTGGGCCGGACACTGTCTTTGAGGAAAATTCTGTCCACGATCCAGGTGGGCAGGTAGGATATGGGGATCCAGAAGAACTTGGCGTCCCAGCCGGGGGTGTAGCGCGTGCGGGGGTGGACGGCCGAGATGGCGTGCTCCATGCAGCCCACCACCTTCATCAGGTCCCCGTCCACCATCACCGTGAACCGGTTCTCCAGTTTGGCAAACGCTGGAAGACAAACACACACACACGTTGCCTTTTAAAATCAACAAGGTGTCTTTTACTTCCATCTTCGATCAAAACAATGGCTACTCAAAGTATTAACCCTTTCACTGCCACACTACAGAAGGTTATAACCCTTTACTATCACACTACCAACGGTTACCGTCGGTAGTGTGATAGTAAAGGGTTAACCTTCTGTAGTGTGGCAGTGAAAGGGTCAACCTGCTGTTGTGTGTGTGTGTGGCAGTGAAAGGGTTAACCTTCTGTGTACTGTCGCAGTGAAAGGGTTAAGCGAAAAGGGTTAAGAGCGATGCACTGCTCCGTTATAATACACTTTTTACTATTTCATAATTTTTTCCCCATTTTTTAACTGAATCAAACCGCACTTTTTTTACTCTGTCTATTCTATTTTATTACTGAATGAAACCGTAAACAGAGAGGCCTATTGGGACGCTAGACCCTAATGTGAAAAACTGCGATTTACCCATCTTGTTTATGCTCGCTTCGCTTATGCCTGTATTTTTTACTGCTGTGAAGCACTTTGAACTGCAATTTCTGTATGAAAAGGTGCTAGATGCCAAGCGATTTAAGCGTTTTTACTAGGGCTGTGCCTGTCAGTTTAGCGCGTTTACATTAATTAATTAATTACACAGCTAATTATCACGTTATGAAAATTTACCGAATGTCATTTTTTTATTTAAAATAAACCTCAATTTTAATAAAGTGATTAATCTGATTAAATTAGTAGTTTTTTTTATTGAATCAACTTTCTTTAATTAATATAACTCATCAGTTTCGTCAAATATAAATAAATAATCCAATAAGGGCACGGTTGGTACGAAAGTGATGGTGATGTCTTATAGTATAATATTATAATATTAGTGTAGCCTAAACTTTATCTGCAACTGTGAAGAAAAACCCCATTAGTTTAAACAGATTGAATAGACATGTACAAAAGATTAAAAAGAAAAAAGTGTTGATTTAGAATTCGAATGTCAACATTATGATCGAAGCTTCGAAGCATTCGGTACAGCCCTAAAGGCAGCGACTCCAAACACTCAAGCAGACAGACTCAACAGCAAGGCAGCGACAGCGGTCAACCGAGAACACATGCAGAACCACGGACAATCGATGGCACAATAGATGTAGATGATTCTGTATGAAGGTGCCATACAAATAAATGTATTATGATAATAATAAAAATAACTTTATTTATATAGCCCCTTTCATATATGGATTGCAGCTCAAAGTGCTTCACAGCAAATAGCATAAAATGAACATAGGCATAAAATGAGCATACAGTTGACAGAATAAAAGCAATGCATAAAGTGCAGACATAAGAATAGGCATAAAATAAGTACAGTGTTACTCGAAGTAGGGCTGGGCGATATGGCCAAAAATGATATCGCGATAACGATAACAATATCATATCACTCGATATTATTATAAGTATTTTTAAACAACAGATGTATGTTTATTTTGCAGCAATTCTTTGTTGGTGCTGCCATCTTTAGTGTTACCGTACATCCCCTCACACTCCAGTTCTCAGGCTGCAGCTGGTTTGAAAGCTAAAGTAAACCAGCTTCTCTGCTGGCTGTGGCTCCAGGGGAGTTGGAACAGTTCCGACTCTGCTAGTTTCTTTTCTATCTTTTGGCGCTTTTTTGGTGGACAAACCACCGCACATGTGCACGTGACTCACGACTGGAGACTAGCTCTGCTAGCACACATAGCCTACTGTGTACAGACGGTTTCAAACTGTATTTTAAATTAGAAAGCAAACAAAATAAATGGACAAGAGAAAAATAAATCTCAATTTGGTCAGTATTGTCATTTGGACAAGCAAAGCCATTACTTTAAGTTGCAGCCAAGAAAGACAAGTCTGTCCACTGTCTCTGGTTTTAAAACTGCCCTGTTGCAGGTACAAAAAATAAAAAAATATCTTTCTTTTATATATATATATTTTTTCAATATAGATTAAAATATATCACGATAATTATAGTTATTGTTATATCGCCCAGCCCTAACTCGAAGTAACTTTATTTTTTCCCCCCAAATGTTGATTTAGAATGTCAACATTATGATCGAAGCTTCGAAGCATTCGGTACAGCCCTAAAGGCAGCGACTCCGAACACTCAAGCAGACAGACTCAACAGCAAGGCAGCGACAGCGGTCAAGTTGGGTCAACCGAGAACACATGCAGAACCACGGACAATCGATGGCACAATAGATGTAGATGATTCTGTATGAAAGGTGCCATACAAATAAATGTATTATGATAATAATAAAAATAACTTTATTTATATAGCCCCTTTCATACATGGATTGCAGCTCAAAGTGCTTCACAGCAAATAGCATAAAATGAACATACAGTTGACAGGATAAAAGCAATGCATAAAGTGCAGACAGGCATAAAATAAGCACAATGAGTACAGTGTTACTCGAAGGCATGTGAAACAAAAGGAACATGAGACCATGGGGGGGAACAGGGGAAGACAGCATGGGATAGCACAAAAAGACAGAGCGACAGGAGACAGACATCAATCGGGTTGGAGGGGGGGGGGGGGGGGGGGGTTATGGGTGGGGGGGGGGGGGGGGTTGAAGGCAAGGGAGAACAGGTGGGTTTTGAGGAGAGCTTTGAAGGTGGAGAGTGTAGGAGAGTCTCTGATGGACTGAGGGAGGGAGTTCCAGAGTCGGGGTGCAGTGCGAGAGAAGGCCCGATCACCAACGTTTTTGAGTTTGGATGTCGGGACAGTGAGGGAGGCAGTGGAGGAGGACCGGAGGGAACGGGTGGGGCGGTAAGGGAAGAAGGAGATCAGTCAGGTAGGGGGGGGGGGCAGGCTGTGGAGGGCTTTGAAGGTGAGGAGTAGTGTTTTAAAGTTTATGCTGCGTTTGATCGGGAGCCAGTGGAGAGAGTGGAGGACAGGAGTGATGTGTTCACGGGACCGGGTGTTAGTGAGGAGGCGGGCGGCTGAGTTTTGGACCATTTGCAGTTTGTGGAGGGAGCGGGAGGTGATGCCAGTGAGGAGGGAGTTGCAATAGTCCAGGTGGGAGGAGATGAAGGCGTGTATGAGAAGACATGCAGAACCACGGACAATCGATGGCACAATAGATGTAGATGATTCTGTATGAAAATGATTAATAACTTTATTTATATAGCCCTTTCATATATGGATTGCAGCTCAAAGTGCTTCACAGCAAATAGCATAAAATGAACATAGGCATGAAATGAGCATACAGTTGACAGAATAAAAGCAATGCATAAAGTGCAGACATAAGAATAGGCATAAAATAAGTACAATAAGTACAGTGTTACTCGAAGGCATGTGAACCCCCCCCCCCCCCCCCCCGGAACAACCAGTCCCCTAAACACCCCACACATCAATCCACCACATACCCATCCAAGACACACCACCTGATAAAGCAAGTCATGATTGAAGGAAAACACAAACAGCCCGCGTGTGACTCACACCACCATGCACGGGGCCGCCCCATCTCCCCTGGTCCCGGTGACCCCGCCACCACGAGGAAACCAGAGAAACCTACGCTGTTCTAAAAACACTGGTGTCTGGTAAGACATTCCCGGCAAAATTATCTGGCAGACAGGAAGTGACATGTTTTACGTCACCAGCAGCAACAGCAGTTTGTTTGGAATTAACAGAAGACTAACTCCGTAGTTATCATGGATTTTCAAGACTGAAAGAAAGTCAATATGGTGCAAAAAAACACAACAATAACCATTGCTCATCACCAACAGAACTAAAATGCTGAGCTTGCAGATTGCCACTTTAAAGCAGACCCTTTTTAAAAAGCAGGTAAACACAGTTCCACTCACAATAGTCCCAGAGGGAATCGCACCCACAGCCCCGTCAGAGAAACTCACCTCTCTTTAAGTAGCATTCTCCATAGTCATCTTTTACATCCTGAGGGAGTTTGTCCCACTGGTTCTGTAGGTTTCTTTGAAGCATCGGTATGTCGGTGACGGCGGTCCTGAAGAAGCCCGGCTCGATGCACAGGACTTTGACTCCAAACGGCGCCATGTTTATCCTGAAACGCATCGGGGAAATAAATAAAACTGGTTTAATCCCAAGTTCAGTTCAGGTTGGGTCCGTTGTGGTTCAGTTCCTTTATGGTCTTGAAGTAGATTCTTTGAGAGTGGGTGCTGGTTTCAAGAAGAATTCAGACTGGAGATGGTTTTCATAGGCAATGGCTCAGGTGATGAAAAAGGTGATTTAATGCAGCATACAAGCATAGTATATAGGTTTCCACAGCATAGTAACAAATGTCCATCCATGACCCAGCCTCGACTAGACTGAGTCCCTTACAATGGTCAAACCCGGTTCTTATATCTAAATTGTTGACCCCTATTCTCATCAAAAATTAGCTGCTCTAAATCACATGTATTACAAAGGTTTATTTGATAAACAGGTTTCAACAACAATGGTCTTGTGATCAGGGGTGGGTCAGGGCCCCACCCTGGGTTTCTGTGTGTGTGTGTGTGTGTCTCTCGTTAATCAGGTATACAACAAAACGGGTTCCTGGGTGGGGGTGAGCTAGTGTGTGGGTGTGTGTGTGTCAATCAGGTTTGCAAGGTCAAGCCAAACCGTGGTCAACTTAACCATTCTGAACAATGCTATGATACTGTTGAAATAACTATTACTAATCAATCAAAAATACACTATAATATCAAATCTATTGGCCATATGAACATAAATTGTTACTACAGTCTCAAGAGGGACATTAAAAGGAGCCACTGTCTAATGTCACAGACCTCCTCCTCCAGCCGGTCACCGCGGTCATCCCATCAGGAGCTCCTGGTGGTGCCCAGGACCAGACTCAAGACTAAAGGGGGCCGAGCCTTTGCGGTGACTGCAGCCCCAAGGCTCTGGAACGGCCCTCCCTTTAGCCCTGAAAACCGCTCCCTCAGAGATCACTTTTAAAAAGGCAGCTAAAAACCCACTTCTACAGGCAGGCTTTTTAAAACACTCATAGCTGTTGTCTCTTTGTTCATGTCCGTTTTGTTCTTGTTTTGTTGTTGTCTATTCTGTTATTTTTATTTTTTTATGTTTTTTTTCCCTTTCTCTTCACTTGTATTTTCTACTGATGTTTTAAAAATGCTGTGACGGACTCTGTGCACTCGTGCTGAGAAGGGCACTATACAAATAAAGTTTTACTTACTTACCTCAGGTCAGATGGTATCGGGGACTATAAATCTTAGTAGTCGTTTTAACCTGTGTTGAATGTTATTGAGTTGTTCAGTGTTCATGAACATGACCTTCATTACCTTTGGCTGCTACATTTTTTAAAAGGTAGAGTGGGCGATTTTAGAGAAATGAGCAAGACTGAGCGTACATGTCTGGTAGCAATAGCGCCACTTTTCAAGGCCGGACAAAGCCGGTTTTCCACAAACTCCCAGAGGCACCAGCGGCTTTAAGATTCATAAAAATAAATGTGTTGGCCCGCCAAGCGGTGTTCCTGGGGTTGCATCGGATAACCAACACCACCATTGTGTTAAAAAAAAGGTACACAGCCTGTGGCAGACGCCTGTCAATCAGTTATTATTTTTTTTTATTTTACTGGTGCCTCTGGGAGTCTGTGGGAAGCCTTTGTTGCCTGAGCATTTTATCGCAATTACGGAGCCCGGCGCGAAAAGGGATGTAGAGCTTCCTCTATTGCTACCGGACAATCTCTGAAATCACCTACTCCACCTTTAGTCTTGCAGCCAAAAGGTAATTAAGAAAATATTCATGAACAGGGAGAAACTCAACAACATTTAAATAAATAAGAATTACAGTTCCCAATACCATCCGACCTGAGGTCTGTGATATTAGACAACATAGGTCTGTGATATTAGACCGATATTAGACAACATAGGTCTGTGACATTAGACAACATAAGTCTGCGACATTAGACAACATAGGTCTGTGACATTAGACAACATAGGTCTGTGATATTAGACAACATAGGTCTGTGATATTAGACAACATAGGTCTGTGATATTAGACTGATATTAGACAACACAGGTCTGTGATATTAGACTGATATTAGACAACACAGGTCTGTGATATTAGACAACACAGGTCTGTGATATTAGACTGATATTAGACAACACAGGTCTGTGATATTAGACTGATATTAGACAACACAGGTCTGTGATATTAGACAACACAGGTCTGTGATATTAGACTGATATTAGACAACATAGGTCTGTGATATTAGACAACACAGGTCTGTGATATTAGACTGATATTAGACAACATAGGTCTGTGATATTAGACTGATATTAGACAACATAGGTCTGTGATATTAGACAACACAGGTCTGTGATATTAGACTGATATTAGACAACACAGGTCTGTGATATTAGACAACACAGGTCTGTGATATTAGACTGATATTAGACAACATAAGTCTGTGATATTAGACTGATATTAGACAACATAGGTCTGTGATATTAGACAACACAGGTCTGTGATATTAGACTGATATTAGACAACATAGGTCTGTGATATTAGACAACACAAGTCTGTGATATTAGACAACATAGGTCTGTGATATTAGACAACACAGGTCTGTGATATTAGACTGATAGTAGACAACATAGGTCTGTGATATTAGACAACACAGGTATGTGATATTAGACTGATAATAGACAACATAGGTCTGTGATATTAGACAACATAGGTCTGTGATATTAGACTGATATTAGACAACATAGGTATGTGATATTAGACAACACAGGTCTGTGATATTAGACTGATATTAGACAACATAGGTCTGTGATATTAGACAACACAGGTCTGTGATATTAGACTGATATTAGACAACACAGGTCTGTGATATTAGACTGATATTAGACAACACAGGTCTGTGATATTAGACAACACAGGTCTGTGATATTAGACTGATATTAGACAACATAGGTCTGTGATATTAGACAACACAGGTCTGTGATATTAGACTGATATTAGACAACATAGGTCTGTGATATTAGACTGATATTAGACAACATAGGTCTGTGATATTAGACAACACAGGTCTGTGATATTAGACTGATATTAGACAACACAGGTCTGTGATATTAGACAACACAGGTCTGTGATATTAGACTGATATTAGACAACATAAGTCTGTGATATTAGACTGATATTAGACAACATAGGTCTGTGATATTAGACAACACAGGTCTGTGATATTAGACTGATATTAGACAACATAGGTCTGTGATATTAGACAACACAAGTCTGTGATATTAGACAACATAGGTCTGTGATATTAGACAACACAGGTCTGTGATATTAGACTGATAGTAGACAACATAGGTCTGTGATATTAGACAACACAGGTATGTGATATTAGACTGATAATAGACAACATAGGTCTGTGATATTAGACAACATAGGTCTGTGATATTAGACTGATATTAGACAACATAGGTATGTGATATTAGACAACACAGGTCTGTGATATTAGACTGATATTAGACAACATAGGTCTGTGATATTAGACAACACAGGTCTGTGATATTAGACTGATATTAGACAACATAGGTCTGTGATATTAGACAACACAGGTCTGTGATATTAGACTGATATTAGACAACATAGGTCTGTGATATTAGACAACACAGGTCTGTGATATTAGACTGATAATAGACAACATAGGTCTGTTACATTAGACAACACAGGTCTGAGGTCTGTGACACCAGACGACAGGGGGGGGGGGCTCTCTCTCTCCTCTCACCGCAGGCTGTCGTTGAACGACTCCACCCCATACTTTGACACACAGTAGGGTCCCCCGAAGGGGCTGATCCTGCCGAACACGCTGGCCACGTTCACCACCCGGCCGTGGGCCTTCTTGATGAAGGGCAGCACGCTCAGCGTGGAGCTGATGACGCCTGTCAGGTTGACGTCCAGCATGGACTTGAAGTCGTCGATGGTGAGCCAGTCGGTGGGCGCGGTCGGCACGGAGACCCCGGCGTTGTTCACGATGGCCCAGAGTCCTGGAACACGTTCACAAGCATGCTCGAGATCAACGTCTACGCCGACGAGAGGAGGCTACATTTCCATTTAGATTCAAGAGGTTTATTAATCACATACATAGCAGGGCATACAGTGAAATGCAGTTGGCCATGCCCGCTTCAATTGTGCAATAATAATAAAAAGATAACTAGAATAGACATGTTAATAAATCGGTTAAAGGCACTGGATCTTATGTACGTTCCTATACAGTGTGCAGTTTTACTTCAGAGTCCTGGAACGTTCACAAGTACATTTGAGATCAACTGATTAAATAAGTAAATTGATGAGAAACTTTTTTTTTTTTTTATATTCTTACAAGCTTATATTTGGTTGTCTCGTCTTATTTATATTATTCAGGTACTCCATTCCCAACGAATAAGAGAAAAACCCCTGGAGCCCTGGATAATGGCGGAAAAGTCGGGTGGGATTATTGTTGGAGCCCACTGTACGTGTATCATGACAGGGCCTGGGAGAGACTTGCACACATGTTGCTGCAGCGTTGTTTCTCATTGAAGCAACAGTGAAGTTGAGGGACTCGGAAGACGGTGACGCAGGAAAAGGCGTATTGGCCGTTGCCTACTGCAATGTCAAAGGTGGAGTACAAGGAATGTCGAAAGATTGACTTCACTGCAGCAAAAACATAGAGTAAAATAAGGGCTAAGAGCGACTGTGCTGATCATGTACAGTCACTTGAGAAGGAAAGTGCTAGTTATTATTCTACTCGTAACCCTTTCACTGCCGCAGGTTGACCCTTTACTATAACTGTCGTTAGTGTGATAGTAAAGGGTTAGCCTTCTGTATAGTGTGGCAGTGAAAGGGTTAAGATCGACGTCTACGACAATGAAAGGAGCCTACATTTAGTAATTTCCATTTTCCATTTCCATTTAGTCATTTCTATTTGGTCATTTAGCTGAACGCTTTTATCCAAGGCGACTTACAAGTTCTGTACGACAAGTCAGCAGGAAGGGTACGACTCTTACAGCCGAGTAACCATGTTCATCGAAACAGTGTTGAAACGTGGGTGGTGCAGTGTCGAGTGCATAGTAGCAGAGACATATTAGCATCGTAGGTAGTAATATAGGCAGGGACGATTATTTAGTGGAAGAGTGCATGATAGTAGAAGACTAGTGTTTTGTTTTTTTCAGTTATTGATTGAAGAAGTGTGTTTTTAAGTCGACGGCGAAAGATAGGACATGTCCCAACTGTGGTGGGAAGTTCGTTTCACCATTGTGGAGCGAGGACCGAGAATAGGCGGCTTCTCTTTGATGACCCTCCCAGAGCTCGGATAGGAGTGGGTCTCTGTTCATACATGTTCATACTAGACTGTGTTCATATTTCACTGTTCTTACTTCACCGTTCTTACTTGTTCATATTTCACTGTTCATACTTCACTGTGTTCATACTTTCTGCATAATACTGCTCAATTGCACAGCCTGCAACATATTCTATCCCACTGCATTTATTTTATTCTAATTTAGTGTATATACACTCGACTACATCATGCACAATTGTACAGCTCTGTCCTATTTGTATTATTAGATTATACCTTTATTTTAAATTTAGTTTATATATTTTTATTCTACTTTAATTGTCTGTTAACACTTTGACTGCCGGGAACTGTCTTTAGACGTCTTTGCTGGCCATGCTAAAGTTGCCGGAGGACGCGTTACGTCGTCCTTATATCAATATTTCAAAAATCTGCGATCGGATTCATATGTCCCCTCCGCTGGCCTGAGATCCACCAGCAGGACCCACTGAGCTCTCTGGCGGTTCAGGAGCGCCATCTGAGAGAGAGAACAGCAGCAAGATTTGTGAGCTGCTGTGACAAGAAAAGGACATCCAACGGAATACAACCACCATAAAGACTGTCAGTCACGCAGGCAGTTTGTCAGACACTTAACCCAGAACTGCTCCCGGTGAGCAGGTTGGCACCTCGCATGGTCGCCTCCGCCGTCGGTGTGTGAATGTGTGAGGAACAAAATTGTAAAGCGCTTTGGATAAAAGCTGTTCTATAAATGCACCATTTACCATTTTTTTTATCTGATCTAATCTGATATTATCTTATCTTATCTGATCTGATCTCATCATATATTATATATATTTGTTTTGAAATGTTTTAAAATAGTACACTCATTTGAGTAGTGGAAAAGGGGTAGGATTAAATAAGTGTATACTTCTTCCTACTCCTTTTCGAACATGTAAATTGAGTTATGTTTTGCTTTTGTTTAGTTATTTATTTTGTTTGTATTT
Source organism: Notolepis coatsorum (assembly GCF_963971535.1). Classification (NCBI taxonomy): domain Eukaryota; kingdom Metazoa; phylum Chordata; class Actinopteri; order Aulopiformes; family Paralepididae; genus Notolepis; species Notolepis coatsorum. Next base: position 163,659,200 of record NC_140169.1, on the reverse strand, counting down.
GTATTTATTTACATGTTCGAAATAAAGATTTCAAAAAAATAAATAAAAAGTCTTATCTGATCTGATATTATCTTATCTTATCTCATCATATCTGATCTGATCTGATATTATCTTATCTGATCTGATATTATCTTATCTCATATCTAGGGATGTCCGATATTATCGTCCGATATTGGCATTCAAATGTGATATCGGAAATTATCGGTATCGGTTTGTCAAATTTTTTATTTAATTTTTTACATTTATTTAACCTTTATTTACCCAGGCAAGCAAGTAAGAACAAATTCTGATTTTATTTATTGTCAAAAGTATGCATAATGTTGTGTTAATTCCACGACAAGAGATATGTAATGTTAATTACCTGACATTATTCCGTTTTTTGGGGGGGAAACCCTGCATATATCGGTATCGGTTGATATCGGTTTAGGAAATTAAGAGTTGGACAATATCGGTATCGGTAAAAAAGCCAATATCGAACATCCCTAATCATATCTGATCTTATCTCTTCTCCTCTTACTCACCCTTGTCCCCGACCAGCGCCTTGATGGCGGCGGCGGCCTTGCGGACGCTGTCCTTGTCCGTGACGTCCAGGTGGACGGTGGTCAGTCTCTGGGAGCAAGCCTTCCTCAGCCCGTCCTCCCCCCTCTCCGTGAAGCAGCCGGCCACCACGTTGAAGCCCAGCGAGTCCAGGTGTCGGGCCAGGAGGTTCCCGAAGCCGGAGTCGCAGCCGGTGATGTAGACGTACTTCTCCGACTTGTTGGGCACCCTCTTGGTCTCCAGCATCCAGCGGTAGAGGTACCAGAGGGCCATGAGGCCGAGGATGTACTGCAGCATGGTCCTGTGTGACGACGGAGAGAGAGGTGTTCTTCAATCAATCAATTCAATTATCTTTAATGACCACCCAGCCAGGCTGGTGGAATCAGCGTCGTTTGGGACATTTCAAACTACAAGACTGTCAAGTTTTAAATGGTGGATACCAAACAGAGAAGGTAAAGACGACTTTGAACCGTTGAACAGTAATCCAGAACTATTTTATTGCACTGCACTGTCAAATATATATATTTGATCTATTCTACAATTTTATTGCACTGCACTATTTTACTCTGTCTATTTTATCTTACTTTTTATTATCGTCTATTTAAAACTGAATCAAACCATAAACAAGGTGGCCTGTTGGGATGTTAAGATCCTAATGTGAAAAACTGTGATTTTATATTGTCTGCACTTTATGTGCTCATTTTAGGCCCGTCTTTTTTCTGTTGTGAAGCACTTTGAGCTGCAGTTTCTGTATGAAAGGTGCTCTACAAATAAAGTTTATTATTATTATTACATTTCAAGCCTTTATTTGAACTCGAAAGGCAACGGAGGTTTCCCTCACTTACAGACAGTCACATACGGAAATGAGCAGTGATATAAAATCACACCGCATATAAAATCATAACAAGAGAACAAGGCGAGACTAAGAGCAAGGATAACAGATCAATTAAAACAGGTACAGCTTGATTGACAACGGTTGGAGATTGAGGTTTTAAACTCTGCAACAGAGGGGAGAATCTCAAGCTGTAAGGACTGTTGGAGTTCATTCCCTGAGCTAGAGGGGCATCATAGAGAAATGCAGACAACAATAACTAAAATGTAAAGGATGTGTTTTTCTCAGGTCAGCAAGGAGACAGCGTGAGGGAACTGCAGCATCATGCATTAATTAGACTAAACTAAACATTTAATATTGGTTCATATATAAAAGAAAAGAATGAGGACACCGAATACAAATTAATGAAGGATACGCTGATTTATAGAAGATGAACTATAATCTATGGTCTATAATGCATAACTGCACTGTATTTTTTATTCTAATTTAGTGTATATATTATATTCTACTACGATTCTGGACAATTGTACAGCCCCGTCCTATATTATTTTCTATTGTATTCTAATTTAATTAAAAAATATTCCATTTTATTTTACTTTAATTGTCTGTTAATGTTGATGCACCAATGACCAAGGCAAATTATGTGCAAGCTTACTTGGCAATAAAGACATTTCTGATTCAGATATATCAAATGCGCATAATGACCTTGATAGTAGCCTAAATCCTATTCTGACCTGGCTATAACCATACCTAAATGAGTAAGATCTCGTATACTATCCTACTAATCAATAGAGAACGTGAAGTGGGTGGGGAGTCAGGGCTGCCGGCTGTCATCTTGGAAGGTTCACTTACTGTTAGGGCTGCAACTAATGTTATTATGAGAGTAATATTATTAGTCTCTAATATATGAAACATAATTATTATGTCGACTAGTCGTTGCAGCCCTACTTACTGTATTGAGGAATCTAGTCTCTGAAAACCACACACACATGCAACAGAAGACAGATAGGTTACAGACTAACAGTGACCAGCTTGGACTCAAGATCAACACCGGAAAAACCAAGACCATGAGGTTAAATCTAAAAACACATGATCCAATCACACTGAGGGGAGAGACCATAGAGGACATGGAGCACTTCACCTATACCTAGGGAGTAACATCAGCAGGGATGGAGGAGCAGACAGGGACATAGAGGCACGCATCAGCAACGCACATGTAGCATTCAGGATACTCAGGCCAATCTGGTTGTCCAAGCAACTCTCCCAACAACACCAAGCTACGGATCTTGTGAAGACGGTCCTGCTCTACGGCTCTGAGACGTGGAAGACTACTGAGGGCCTCACAAGCAAGATCCAGGTGTTTGTCAACAAATGCCTGCGCTACATCCTCAAGCTGTGGTGGCCCATCAAAACCACAAATGAAGAGCTGTGGAGGATAACCAACCAGGACAGCATAGCTACCACTAGGGCTGTCTTAAATGCTTCGAAGCTTCGAACGTTCGATTCGATGGCACAAGCTTCGAACATTAAAAAAAAAATCGAAGTTAAAAAAAAAAAATTAAAAAAAAAAAATTTAAAAAAGATTTAAAAAAAAATCGATTCGATTTGTGTGTGTGTGTAGGTGTGTGTGTGTGTGTGTGTGTGTGTGTGTGTGTGTGTGTGTGTGTGTGTGTGTGTGAACTACCCATCCCAGTTAGGACAGCCGAATCCCGTCCAATCTTTCGCCGTCGACTAAAGACTCACTTCTTCAACCATTATCTGAAATGATAAAAAAAAAAAAAAAAAAATATATCTAACCATGACTAACCTTACTGTCATGCACTTGTCCTAATAAACTAACCTACACTGTAACACGCAACACTTTGATGAACATTGTTACTCAGCTGATCGAGTTGTACCCTTCTTGCTGTCTTGTCGTACAGAACTTGTAAGTCGCTTTGGATAAAAGCGTCAGCTAAATGACTAAATGTAAGTGTGTGTGTGTGTGTGTGTGTGTGTGTGTGTGTGTGTGTGTAGGTGTGTGTGTAGGTGTGTGTGTGTGTGTGTGTGTGTGTGTGTGTGTGTGTGTGTGCGCGCGCACGTTGTAGAATTCCACACATAAGAAAGAAAGATACTGGGATGAATAAACAAAATAGGAAATAAAATGTAGAAATGCATGCAATACACAAATAAATATGAATCTCCATATATGAAATATAACATTTAGATAAGGTGCTACTGAGATGTTTTGGTGAGTTCTTTGTTTTTTTGTGGAAGTTGCCCTTCTTAAAAATGCATGAACATTCACTGATAATTGGTCTGTAGTGGAGTCTACAAGGTCTACATTGCCGGACCATGTAGAATCCGGACCTTGTAGACTGACATAATTCTGTGCATAGTTTAGTCTACACAGGCCATATTTCAAATAATCTAAATCTTACTTCATTCATCTTAAACATTCTTGATTTGGGGGATTGGTAGTTCCCATGAAATCTGAAGTTGTTCAAACGACAACAGCGATCCACCTTGAATTAAATCACACAGCCAAGTGAAACCTTGTTGGATGCGTCAGTCACGAAAGGGGCTACTTAATTAATTAATCCAACCCACTTTATTTATAGAGCACATTTAAAAACAACAACGTTTACGAAAGTGCTGTACAAGTCCCACAACATAAGATAAAAAAAAAAAAAAAAATATTAAAAAAAAATTTAAAAAATATATATTTTTTTATTTTTTTTTGTTTTTTTTCGGGGCTTCGAATTAAAATCGAAGCTCGGCCCCGAAGCTTCGATTGCCAAAAAAAGCTTCGAAGGTCAGCCCTAGCTACCACCATCAAAAGGAGAAAGTAGAACTGGATATAACCTCGTTCCCAGCTTTATCTCGAGAGATAATTAAGCATTACATAACACGCAGGAGTGGTTTGTGACCAATAAACCATGCCTAGGGGTGGTCGTTAGGCCCGAGGCGCAGCCGAGGGTCGTTAGACCCCCCTAGGCATGGTTTATTGGTCACAAATCACGACTGCACGTGGTGTAAAGCTTTTATACAACTGCCAGATTCATCCAACCTTATTTCTATACAATAAACACACATTAATCGAAGATTTATTGAAAAAACCATCCGCCAGAAAAAGTTGTTCCCACAACTACAAAAAAGACAAGTTGCCTCCATGTGGAAGCAGCTTGAAGTGCATCCAACCAAACTAACACATCCAACTGTGTATTATTGGAATGATTGAGAGAAGTTGCCTCATGTGGAAGCAGCTTGAAGTGCATCCAACCAACTAACACATCCAACTGTGTATTATTGGAATGATTGATTGAAAATTTTATTACCAGATGCAGAATGGGTACAATACAGTACGGCTCAATACACACAATTGTTAAGGGAATGCAGACCTACTTTCCATAGAACTTCATTCTTAGATGCTTCTATATAAAGTAGGTAAAACAAATTAAAACGTTTTCTTTGCCCTATAGGAAAAAAACGTTTTCTTCGCCCTATTTTTTTATTTATTTCTTTTAGCCTAAACTTAACCAGTTGGAAACCAGGGGTACAGTAATAAAATTAGCAATCAACCAATCAATCAATTCAATAGACCATGCTCACTTAAAACAGCGCTGCTTCTCTCTCAGTCTGACTCCCCCGCTGTTGCAGACAGGAGTGTGTGTGTGTGTGTGTGTGTGTGTGTGTGTGTGCGTGTGTGTGTGTGTGTGTCACAGTGTGTGTGTGTGTGTGCGTGCGTGTGTGTGTGTATGTGTGTGTGTGTGTGTGTGTATGTGTGTGTGTGTGTTTGTGGGTACGCCAGCGTCGGACAGTGTGAGAGAGAACGCTGCAGTCAGTAGAAAGTAGGAAGGAAGAAATTTAAATCAATCAATTAATCTATCAATCAAACCGCGATTTTTCTTTTGTTCTAGATTGACTCAAGACCCATCAATTGCATCATCCAACATTGTTTAAAGCACTAACACATTCCCCTTGACAGAATCGCTTCATATTTAGTCGTTATGGTGCTTTCAACATAACCATTTGTTGTCCGCAATCTTGTTTTCTCCCGGAGTGAGCCGGGGAGGGTTATGTGATTCGGTTGTGGGCGGGTCCTGAGCCCAGGACCGTGGATTGTTGCCAATAAAGACGTGTGAATGGCCAATCAGAATCGAGAAATTTGCATGCCGTTGTATAAAGCCTGGTAAAGCACTACGGCCGAAAGTGGGAATCAGTTAGGAAGTCCCGCCCCTGAAATCACGACACGGTGCTCATGAAAATGTATTCCCCCCAGAAACAACCTCGTTATCGCCTCCCTCGACAGGCTGACAGACCTGCTTGTGGTTTGTTTCGCTGGGGACTATAAACAGATCGTAGGGGTGGACGGTATAAACGGTATACGGTATAAACTGTATTAATTTGCTCTACGGTATGGATTTTGACTATACCGTGTAACCGGTAGTGCAGCTCTAAAATAGCAATGACGTCATGTAACCACAGCGCGACTATTTCAATCGCATTTGCCCCTAAAAATAGATAGAATTAGTCATAGATAATAGATATGTGCAAACTGGAAAATGTTATTTAGGAGGCTTCGCGCAGTGGGCTTGTCAACACGCAATTGTCATTTCATAATAAACACATATCACCGCGACGCACAGCAAGTTTCAATTTCAGTTCCTGGCATTTTTAACCAGTGGAGAAAGGTAAGAGATGTCCCTATCGTTTTTCTTATATGAATTATTCTACGTTAATAAAACATACCTGGTGATCAACTACAGTTTGCTGTAAACATTATGATATGCGTGTAGTGTTATGATAACGAGAGGACGGGAGAACAGCGGCAGCAGTGGATTTGCGAATAGCATGCAGCTGCAGAGCCGCAGAGCCAGCGGCGCTTTCAGGTCTCACAGGCCCGCTCAACAGCGCCCCCCCACCCAACGGCTGAAAGCTGTGACCAGACCTGAAAGCGCCGCTGGCTCTGCGGCTCTGCAGCTACATATGCTTCTAGCAAAATCCAGCATCCAGCCCGCTGTTTGCAATGGGAGCAGCACGGACTCGGGACTTATTTTATTTGGAATATAATGACTTTATACGCAAAAGCAGTGGGTAAAATAACAGGGGAAGCCAAAAAAAAATTATAAAAAAAAAAATTAAATATTAAAAAAATTTTTTAAGTCAAGCAGTCACCATGTACACTACAGTATGGCTCGGCGGCCAGTCAAACTTTCTTTTTATTTATTTAACAGATTGCAGAATGGGTACAATACAGTACGGCCAGGGCCGCCTCAGGGGGTGTGCGAGCAGTGCGGTCGCACAGGGCCTCGCGGGAAGGGGGGCCTCGCAAAATTAAAAATTAAAAAAAAATTAAAAAAAATATTTTTTATTTATTATTTTTTTTATTTTTTATTTTTTTTTTGCGAGGCCCCCCTTCCCGCGAGGCCCTTTTTCATCACAGACCTAAAATCTAATTTTGCTTATATGCTTATATATTTCACATTAGACACGTTTGTAGAATGTGTCTGACTTGTTCCTGGGTCTGCAGTGACATACTCACTATTGGAGCTCAGCCTCTGGGGCTCTGCAGCAGACATACTATTGGTTTCAACGAAGGGAGTGGTTAAACTTACATCATGTGTAGTACGCCGGCGTGAGTCAGCTGCGTTTGACTATTTCGCGCATGCAGCTTTTGACTATTATGCTTAGTTATGCCAGCCAAGACGAAGAAAGAGGTCGGTCACCAAGGAACGTTGACGAAAGGCCTCTCGCTGGCGGGACAAATGGCCGGAGCCTTGTCATGGTATAGCCATGATGATGTCGGCTAGTAGCTAGCTTAGCTAAAGGCTAACTAGCGTTAGCTAACCTAGAGACAGCGCATACAGCCAAGATGAAGAGGATGGTCGTTTGGCAGATGAACTTCATCAACTCCACGCGGTTGTCTCCATCCTCTTGGACGTTTGGTGAGTTTTTAACCTATTCTATTAACTCTATTCTATTCCCGCCGTGGACATCACTCTCTCTCTCTGGAGCTAAACTGGCCGACTAGCTGTTGTAGTACTACTAGTAGCTAACGGTGTGTGGCATGGTGTCAGCACCTGTATGTAGCCGCATAGCTTGCTTCTGCGTTAGCTAATGGTTAGCGATAGCCTGGTTGAGCTAACTGTTAGCCAGTTAGCTGATTAGCTACGACGTTAGCTGCCGGCTGCGCTCGGCTGGGAACGTTCGTTTGATGCTATCAGTTAGCCTTGAGTTAGCTGTTAGCTTGTGCTACGACCATTGACATTAGCCGTGAGAATAGCAGGGGGTTATTTTTGTCCCGCCAGCAAGAGGCCTTTCGTCAACGTGGAGACCTGTGTTGCGGCCTTTCGCCCTGTGTTCCTTGGTGCAGTTAAGATTAATGAAAATCATGACATTACCCCACTCTTCCTTCCTTCCCCTCCCGAATGTTTTGTTAATAACGATGTTTTTTTCCAGGCAAAACATATGTTACTTCACAACATTTGGAGATACGACATGTGCTGTGTGTGAATTCATTGTCTTGGTCGTTTGTGTAGCTTGGGTAGTGTTGGGCCGTTGGCCAAAGCTGTGTGTGGCCTGGGCCCCGTTCCCCGTACCTGGATAACTGAGTTAGCCGGATAACTTTCGGTGAAGTCTGACTTAAGCCGGACTTTCCCGTTCCCCGTACCTGGATTGTCCAAATCACCATGACAACAGATCCAAAAGTTTGAGCCTGGTCGAGAGCAGGGTTTAAGTTCAAGTTAGCCGGATGAACCATCGCCACGCCCCCGCAAAGAAATGACAGCCCGTTTCCTGAAATTATTCCCACAGTCTACGATCTGCATTATACCATTCTGAATTACGTTTGTGCTCCATTCTTCCAGAGGGGGCTTTTGAAATGTAAAATAGACCCAAAATGCTGATACTAAATTCACTTTGTCCTAAATAATGCACGTTATATACCGTGGCGCTCGCTCGGTGCGATGTACACATTATGTGGTTATTTTAATTGTAACTGGGATTAAGATGTCTGATGAGATGCGCTGTTTGACGGATTTGAGAAATTGAATGAGCCGTTGACGTCACATTAATGAATGAGCATAAAGAGATAAAACTTCATTCAAAATAAAGAATATTCTAAACACGGGTCTCTCGTTCATTAATGTATAAACAATGAATTTATCCCATCTGGCACAGTGGCGCAGCGGTAGTGCTCAATCCTGGCAACCCGGCGACCGGTGTTCGAAACCCCGTGTTTCCAATATAATTTTTTGGAATATAATATTAATGATTATACACCAAAGTAGCCTAGTTTTAAGTTAAAATATTATAAATCTACATGCATTGAGGATGTCATTCTTTATATAGCTCTCAACGTGCACCAAATTGAATTATTCCTACATCGCAAAAAGAAGGAAAAGACTAGGTTTCGAACCCCGGTCGTCTGCGTGAAAGTCAAAAGAAGAACCCGTTACACCACAGTGGAGATAAGTAAAAGATCGACCATACATCAATCAATGGGTAAGAGAGCCGTATCGTTATTCTGTATAACAGTTTAACTAATTATTTTCGCTAGCAAGATCTCATTCGATTATTCAATCCAGCAGGCAAGTTTAAAGAAATATAATCTGATTGATTGAGGTAATGAGGGACTTAAAATTAGCCTATAGATAACGCATTTAACTTGTCGGCGAGGCGATTGAGCCGTACTGCAATATGTTAATAAAGTTTTAAATCAATTAATCAATCAATGCCGCTAGAGAATCAGGATCTCTGCTATCGATACGTGCTGGCTTTTCAACTGGCCGCGCGCACTTATCCTGGGTCTCAAATCTGGTTTGAGTTAACGAGACTGAATCCACCTTCGAGGAACAGGAAAATCCCGGCTTCAAACATCGGGTTAACTGAATCTGGATAATGACATCTTGATCGACTTAGTTGAACCAGGTACGGGGAATAGGGCCCTGGTGTCAGTAGCCTACCTGGCTAGCCTTTAGCTGTCGGCCATTGGCTCCTTGCTGCTTTGTTTTCTCTGGTATAGACCCTCTTCTCTTTGGATTTAAGTGTTGATCTTTGTCCTTTTGGATCTATGTATATTCATGTTGCCTTTGTGAAGTTATCTTTTCCTTCTGTTTTGTTCTTTCATTAAAAGTTGAATATCCTTTAGGGGGTCATCTTTGCTTATCTCTCTCATACATGCTCTCTCTCTAACACACATGCTCTCTCTCTCTTTCTAACACACACAGTCTGCCTTTCTCGATGGCTAGGCTGTGCTCGCTGAGTCTGTACCTAGTCAAGGATCTTCAGTCACAGTGCTCAGGTATTCTGCCACTGTGTACTCTCTGTTTAGGGCCAAATAGCATTTCAATTTCTTTCCAATGTGTCTCTCTCTCTGTACACTGTATATTGACTGTAGAACGGGAGCTCTCTCTCGCTCTCTCTCTTGCTATATGTTGACTGTATCATGCCCAGCCTCGGGCAGCGCTATTATTTACGAATATGTTGACTGTATGAAAAAATATATATATATATATATTATATAATTTTTTTTTTTTACCTTTTGGGGGGGGGGGGGGGGGGGGGGCCTCGCGTTTAAATCTCGCACAGGGCCTCGCATTTCTCCCAGGCGGCCCTGAGTACGGCTCAATACACACAATTGTATAAGGGGATGCAGACCAGAGAAAGACGTTTGTCTTGTTTACATCAGGGTCATTAATACTGCTGGAGCATTGGTTCATTTTTGGTCCGATCTTTCCTTGCACGATTTTGCGCGCCGCGTGGGAGCAAATTCGAGACACATATTCGGTTGCAAAAAGGTGTCCCACGGTCTCCTCTATGGCCGTGAATATTTTCACGCGGATCGGAATCACGGCGCGCCCGTGGGCCACTTTTCCGTTTCGGCGAGTTTATTCCACGCTTACTGTTTTCCTTTTCTAAGCATTTTCGGGGCTACATGTGAATGAGTAAAAGTTGCGGGACGCCCAGATGTTTCCACGATAGAAAGCTCGCGTGGATCCCATAATAGGCTCACTTAATACAGCGTTTTTAAAATCACAACATTTTCAGGGTCGCGAGCCGACCTTTTCCCCTCGTTTTCGATGATGGAAGTGATTTAGGAAAAGCTTCGGCACGCCGAGAGGTCCCCGTGTATTTAATCTTGCGAGGATCGGGGCAATATTCGGCCCGTGGGAACAGTTACGGGTTAATACAATGTTCAGAGTGCAAAGGGGAAAATATGCTGAGTGTCTTCCTCTCAGCCCCGTTTTAAACTTTTAGGGTGTGGCAGTCAGCTCGAATCTGATTGGCTAGGATCGGATTTGGACTCTATAATGCTGGAAGCCTGGAGAAAGAGACCTACCCCCTGCCTCTCTCCTATACTAGCTGCAGTGAGCACAGTGAGTCTGACAGTGTGTTAGAGGGAGTGAGAAGGAGAAGAGGGAGACATTAAAAAAAAATATAAAAAAAAATAACAGATGCACAGATGAAAAAGAATGTAAACTATATTAAAAAAAATATATATATATATATATATATATTTTTTTTTTCATATTTCATATTTGATATTAATTCATATTTTAATATTAGGGAGGCATGGCTTCCGTTGGCTTCCATAAGGATTCGCCACTGCGCAAAAGTAACCTAGTTTTAAGTTAAAATATTATAAATCTACATGCCTTGAGGATGTCATTCTTTATAATATATTATTATATTATAGCCTGCCTATCAGGCAAAAAAAATTATTCTAATGGAAACACTGATACCGTGATATATACCGTTACCGTCTATGCTTCAAATTATACCGTGATATACATTTTAGACCATACCGTCCACCCCACTGCCCGGAAACCGGAAAGCCTGTATTTCTGTATTTCCGATTCACATTTTAGGAGGCATAGCTTTACCAGCCTAAACTGGATAGGGCATACCCTTAGGAAGGACTCAAACAACATCACTGGACAGGCCTTGGACTACAACCCGCAGGGGAAGAGGAAAGCCGGTAGGCCGAGAAACACCTGGAGACGTTCCACACTCCAAGACCTAAAGAACATCGGAGTGAGCTGGAAAGAAGCAAAGGCCCTGGCCCAGAAGAGAGTGAGATGGAGAGCTCTGGTGGACGCCCTATGCCCCCCAACGGGGTAAAGAGGATTAAGTCAAGTAAGTCATTGAGGAATCACTAAAACTGCAAAATGTCAAAAAACAGAGGAAGGGATAGAGATGGAGAGACAGGGGGGAGAGGGATAGAGGAGGGGAAGGGTGGAGGAGTTTCTCTCATCACACCATCTTTTATCCCAAAAAACCTGTCTGTCGACACATACACAGAGTGATCCTCTCCGCCCACATGTCGTCATCTCCACATTCTCTGTCAGAAATAAGCTTTTTTTTGTGGAATGTTAAGGTGCAGTGAGCGATTCTAATAAAATACAATTCAAATTCATTGAATGTCCCCTCACGGAGTCACGGTCCACTAGCTGTTCTGTGTGTGCACTGGGGAAAAACAAAATTGTTTGTACACACAGCCCTGGCTCTGTGAATGGAAAACAACCCACACTATTCCAGCCAAACGGCACAGGACAGGGGGAAGGGGAGGGGGGAAAGGGGGCAGTGGGAGCGAGAGGGACAGTAAATCTGGCATATACTAAATATCAACAATCTTTCTCCAGAATCACAGACTCCACCTTTAATGTCAGGGGTGTTGTTTTTCTCAGCTTCAGATGTAGCATCGGTTTTGTTGTAACTGTTTTAGTGCACCTTCTCCGAGCACATCAGAATGCTACCGAGAGTCGACCACTCAAGCGGGAGTGAGTGGCCCCCTATTCACTGAAAAGAAATGTGAAACTTTCAAACGACTCAACTCGTCAGAACTTGTACAGTAATTCGCTTTGGACAAACACTTCGGCTAAATGCAAATGTGAAATTAAGCCATGTGTCCCCACCCCGCCTACCCAACCCCTCCACCCACCCAACCACCTCCAATGTACAGTTTCTTCCCCCTCAAATGTATATACCCTCTTTTTAGACTATTTTTTTTACTCAAACAGTACTGTATATTTGTAGATCTGGTATGTCATAAATGTCTAGATGTAACAGTGTCTACCTGTATGTCATATGTTATGATTAATTTAAAATGGGGGACTCTGATGTAAACAAGACGAAAGTCTTTCTCTACCACTACAAGTAACTCAATTGTAGAAAAGTAGTTCAATTACTTGTTTGTGCACTAACTGGCAGCTGATATCCTTCACACAGGTAGTGACAGTGACTATGTCTATGATGAATTGAAAAGGGGGGACCCTGATGTAAACAAGACGAAAGTCTTTCTCTGGTCTGCATCCCCTTAACAATTGTGTATATTGAGCTGTACTGTACCCATTCTGCAATCTGTTAAATAAATGTTCAATCAATCAATCAAACAAACAGTGACTGACGGGCGAATTAATTAGGGTGACGCGAGGAGATGTAATCACTCCGAGGAAGCAGCTGGTATGTCTGAAATTGTTTGATCCTGTATATCCATGTGTTCATGTGTTCTGTTAAAAATGCAATGAGATGCGAAAACAACATTGTGCACCGAGTCGTTAAATGACAGATATAGCACCAGTCCAGCATGCAATGCTATTGCGCAATGGTATAATAATAAATTAACCCCGATTGCATTGAACGATAACACTGTGTTTTAGAGCGAGATAAGAGAGATCATATTGATATTCACTTCAACCACTGAAGTGGAACGATATCTTGCAGCATGCACGGAGAAAACCAAGTGTGGAAGAAGAAGTACTTACTTCAAATGTTTGTTGACGAGCGCCTCGGAACTGCAGCCTCCTCTCTCTCTCTCTCTCTATTATACCTTCCGGTGCTTCAGGGAGCACATCAACTGACAGCCTACCCTCCCTCTCTCTCTTTCTTTCTCTCTTTCTCTCTTTCTCTCTTTCTCTCTTTCTCTCTTTCTCTCTTTCTCTCTTTCTCTCTTTCTCTCTCTCTCTCTCTCTCTCTCTCAACTTTACATTGGAGCAGGTCTCATCATGTAACGTGTAGGGTCTCCATCTGCTGGACACAACGCAACACTGTGGAGGGAGAGAGGGAGGGAGGGAGGGAGGGAGGGAGGGAGGGAGGGAGGGAGGGAGGGAGGGAGGGAGGGAGGGAGGGAGGGAGGGAGGGAGAGATTATATGTGTTGTCATTTTACAGCACAAGTACAGTACAACGAAAATAAGTTTGGCGTCCAACCAGAGTGCAAATGTGACAGTAAAGTGTGATAGTAATATACAATGTACAGGTGATTAAACTGGGTATAAAATATATAAATTAGTACTACAGAGTAATAGTGCTAATCAGATGTGTGTACAGAGTTGTAGTATTATGAACAGTGATACAGGTATAAAGAGGACCGCGGAACCGGTAGGGCCAGTAGGGCCATGGCCCTACCAACTTTGGGGTGTATCAAACATCAAACATTATGTAAACATTAATAATAATAATAATAATAATAATAATAATAATAATAATAATAATAATAATAATAATAAGCAAATACATTTACGTTCTTAATGTATTGCACTTCCGCGCGCTTCCCGGGTATAATTTCCACTATCTGTAAGCCTACGTAAAAAAAAAAATTATAATTGAACTAGCCTATCACAAGCAACAAATTCTGTTTCCTAATGATTGATTGGCTATTGTGTCATGTGAGCACGGTGTCGTGTAATGTGTTCCTATACCTCAATGAGCCAGTCAGACAGTAGGTACCTTTGGTTGTAGCTTTTACTGTACGTCTGTGTATCACAATACAACATGCCGTGAGCATACACAATTGCACTCTGAACTCTACTCAAGTCCTGCCCACTCCCTTAGGCTATTGGCTTACACCTCATCTCCCTTTTTGAACTGTTAGAATAACATTAACATTTCCCAGTTCCACATGAACATCTTCACATAACATTCACTTACAGTATAAATGTGTTTATGAAACTGGTTAAACAATGCACTTTTTACATGTACATTAGAACATCAAACAATGCACTCTTTACGTGTACATTAAAACATCAAACAATGTTCTTCTCACAGATCTAGTCTATGAGGTCTGACTACCTCTCTGCCTGACCTTGTTCTGACCGTGTCAGGGGAGACCCGAGGTGAGTCCATACTAGACAGTACTGGTTGAGGAGAACCAGGCACAACAGGAATGTCCTCCTGTGGTGTATGACTGTGTCGGGCTTCGCGTCTCTGTTCAGGCATAGGCACTAGGTGATGACGGTTTCGTCTGATTGTGCCATGTGGCCCGCTGACAAGGTAGGACCGTGGTGTGTGATGTGCGGCTATCACTGTGCCTGGTGACTTCATATCGGTGACCCACACCGGATCTCCTGGTGACAGCGTTGTGAGATTCTTCACCCTGTGTCTCTGGTCGAAGTGCTTCGAATCCATCCATCTCTTCTCTCTTTCCCTTTGCTGAAGTCTCCTTAGATCGGGAAGTGCTGGCTCCAACACCGCTGGGAAGGTAGGCACTGTTGTGCGCAGACGGCGTCCCAAGAGCAGCTGTGCTGGGCTGAAACCATTTCTCAAAGGCGTCGCCCTGTATGTGAGCATGGCTAGATATGGATCTGATGATTTCTTCAGTAGGTTTTTAATCGTTTTAATCGTCATTCGATTGGGGAAATCTCGGACTGCTGGTTGTGTGCACAAAGCCATAATGTGCAGCGAAGGCTTGCATGTCCTGTCCCGAAAACTGGGGCCCGTTGTCGGATATCAAAGTCTCTGGAATTCCATGCCGAGCGAACATCGTTTTGAGGTGAACTATGACATCTGATGATCTTGTTGGGCTTAGTTTGGCTATCTCCACATACCTGGACACATACCTTAGGCTATTGGCTTACACCACACACGGCACGCTGCACACAGAGTTAAGCTCATATTAATGTGCATCCATTTCAAAATAGCGCTCTAGTAGACAGCCTCTATCTATACGAGAGATTGCATTCTTAACGATGAAGCGTCGAAAAATCACAGATTTCTTCGGGTCAAACTCAAAGTTAACCACGACCACCGCCACTCCAGCGGCAGCCAACGAAGAGCTCTCCGAGTCTGAGGAACCAGCACCGGCAGCAGTAGAAGAATTTCCAATTCCAGAATTTCCAATTCAAGCTAGCCCCTCTGCCACTCCTGCCGGCGCCAACGTTGCCCCAGCGGGACCAGAGCATCCCCGCCCCCAAGTCAGTGCACCTGCCGCGGCTGCTGCTCCCCCCGCTGCGAGCCTAGCAGACGTCCACTGTTCCAGCGAGTGCTGCAGCAGGGATCTATCAAAGTCCAATCAACCAGACGACCCCGCTGTTCTTGCAGGTACAAAAAGGATACAGGGAGAAGGTACATCTCAGAGAAACCGGTCTGTTCATCCAGCACAACGAGAGACGGAGGAACTTCTTTGGGAATTAAGACGGGGTGAGTGTTGACATTTTTTTAATCCTATAACTGGTTGGTTGACCGCCGTGTCACATTATTTACGCTTTCTAATCATACTGGTTAAGTAATGCATATTATGATGCTATTTGTTTGTAACTAAATGTAGGCTATAATCAATAAACAAATGCGTTATGAGCAGTGGTGCGTTGTTGAAATCATCAGGGGTTGCACGCACCACGTGCATGCGCGCTCCCGGTGCGTGCGCGCGCTCCCGCAAATGCGCATTTAATGTCCCCTCGCTTGAGCACAGACTAAAGACAGTGCCTAATGTGCCTACGAATGGAATGTAACACATGTCTTCACAACAAGTTAGGTGTGAATGTATCTGAGAACGTATTTAACACACCTGACGACCGGCGCTATTGATATGCAAATAGCGAGTACTTATCATGGGGTGGCACGGAGTGCAACCCCGTCCCATGAAGAACGCATGCCTGGTTATGAGCATGTGGCTTGGTTTGGGCGGAGGAGTAACGTCACATAATTGGCCCTACCCATTCCAAATGCGTTCCGCGGTCCATGTAGAAGTCATACTGGCCAGCAGCGTAACTAGTAAGAGTAGGTAAGGGATATACACAGACAGGGACGTGCACAGGACTTTAGAGGGGCAGGTGCTCAAAGGCTGAAAAGGGCACTACACTTGTGTGTATATTATTAAGCGAGCGCGTGTAGCGCGATTTTTAAGGGCCCTTTTCGGGCGGGGGGCCCCCTTTTTATGCTTTTTGGGGGGTTTTGGTGATCAAATATTGAATATTGAACTATAATAATCAGTGCAGGAGCTCACTTATCCTTGAAAGACACTTTTATCACTGACTTAAAAGGCCCATACATCTCCAT
Source organism: Notolepis coatsorum (assembly GCF_963971535.1). Classification (NCBI taxonomy): domain Eukaryota; kingdom Metazoa; phylum Chordata; class Actinopteri; order Aulopiformes; family Paralepididae; genus Notolepis; species Notolepis coatsorum. The sequence goes on along the minus strand of NC_140169.1, from coordinate 163,642,575 downwards.
AAATGTTCAGGGGGGAGGGAATCAGTGCTTACCCTACAGACCCCAAGAAGTGCATTCTGTATTGTTTAATATAAATGCATTTTTTTATTCCAATCCCGATTTGTATTTGAGATTCCCAAATCCCATCGGACTTGACTTCTTTGTGTCCCTCAATGAGTGTAATACCAGCATTCAACAGCGGTTTCTATCATGATCATCATCACCACCCACGCTATGCATTAAATATAGGTCCGCGGAGAGGCATGCTGAGGAGGCCGTGCAAACTGCAATGGAATATGGGGCATCTCTCTCTCTTTACTTAATATTTTGATTCTATCCTGACATTTTCAGTTGGAAGGGCAGTCTATATGCGTAACAGTAAAAAAAGAAAAAGAAAAAAAAAAGGGGCACTTTTTTGATGAGGCTCAAAAATGCAGGTGCTCAGGCACCCCTTGGCCTCTATGTGTGCACGTGCCAACACAGATATAGATATAGTATCAGATATGTAAAGGATTATATGCAGGTATGTGCAGATAGATGTGGATAGATTGATATATACGGTAAGAATATATCCTCTCTACGTCGCCCCATACCTCAAATGGATCCGTCATCAGCTCTATTCTATTTTCAATCTTTCAAAATGTTCTTATGTACCCCAGTTGCTATTGCATGTACATATTTGTGTTTCATTACACGTATATATGTACATACGTACCAACTGTTTCACCTGTTTTACTGCAACACTACTATCACCAACATCTAAGAAGGGAGATTGCATTTATTCATTTTACATTTTATTTTGGATTTCATGGTGTTTTTTGTTTTGTTCTTGATTTATTGTGATGTTTCTTCTTGACTTAGAAGACCTGTCCGGCCCATGGGGACATTAACGTGTGTTGTCGGGCGCTACAAATACATTTTATTTTATTTTATTTTATTTATTATTGTACATGTTATCATACAGAGTTATATGGGTTATATGCAGGTGTATAAGTAGGTCTATAGAAGGATTATATTCAGCTATATTCAGACAGATATGGATGTGCTATATATGCTGTAAATATAAATATATGGTATACTATATACATCATTATTGTACATGCTATCATACAGAGTTATATGGGTAAACTATAGTATGAGGTAGGTAGTAATAATTATTACTACAATTACTATGATTACAGTGCAGTTGTAGACAGTGAAAGGTGCAGTATAATAGTAGGTATAAATTGAGTATAGGCAACAGATACAAACTAATATAGTGTAAAGTAATGGCCATTTCAGTTCTCAAAGTTCATGGAAGATGCCAAATAATTAAACAAATAAACAACAATAAACAAAACACAGGGAAGACCATAGCATAGCATTGTTGTGGAGTAGTTTAACTAGTAGTGCATTACCCCATGTTGTCATTCATCGGAATGCTGCCCAGCCAGCCAATCACAGTGTGAGGTGTTGCATACCTGGTTTACTACTTTAACGGCACATTTCTATGAGTTTCGACCCTGTTCCTATCCACCGTTAAACACGTTTCACAGGGTTAGAGATGAGTATGTGTGTGTATAGGGGAGGGGTTGCTGATAAATACACAGTACAATACAGTTACTTTTAGATCACAAGAAAACAAGTTTTCTATCGACAGATCAAACTCTTCAATAAGACACGTGAATACCCTTCACTTACATGTTAGAAAACATTTAGTGGATTGGGGCTTTAATCATCAGGGCCCAGTAGTTCAAAACCTTTAATCTCAATCGGATCCGATCAGATTTTGAAATCCCATATTTTGTGATCCAGGATCAGACAACTCGGCCAGATTTTGTCCCGGTATAAGCAATTCAGGATAGGATCACCCTGATCCAGATTCAGACTTTTCAAGATGACTATAGATTCTGAATATCAGTGCTTTAATCCTACCGATCTCCATCTATAGTGAAAAAGAATACAAGGAAGACAATAGACCACATTGCAGAGACATCTATAATGTATAATTATATTGTTAAATACATAAAGGACATACAATTTGAATGGAATTGTAATAAAACAAAATACTCCCGCTAGGGTAAGAACAAAAAAACATGAATTCAAAGGCAGCTGGATCATCCATGGCGTGCTTTGAGGAGCTGAATTCTAAGTGAGGTTTCAGTTTGCTGAAGGTGATAAAGATATTTTTCTAAATTGACAATCTTTGTTGTGATACTTTTATGAGCATAAACATTTATGTCATTAACATTTGGTTGAAAACAAAATAGGCCACCACAAATGTGACCAATTTTTTTTTATAAAATGTATTTGCCATGAAGGCAAAATATTTTGTATTATTTCAGTTAACAAACTTTGCCATCTTATTTATATTGAAACATATTTTTAAATAAATTGTATAGTACATTTTGCTCTGGTAATCCACTGGAAATCCACCCCTCTGGTGGGATCAAGATAATCCAGTTTTTTGGGATAAAACTGGATCCCAATCCTGTGTTGTCGGTTTGAACTACCCGTTTTGAAGATTTGATCCAGATTAAAGCTTGGATTTGATTTCCTGATCTGATTGGATATCAAAGTGATCCTACTGTAATCCTGTTTTTTGGTTTTGAACTGCCCAAAATCCAAATCTGTTCCGATCAGATAGGGATTAAAATGTGGTTAAAGTAAAGTTTAAATTGGGGGGAAATACTTCATTGTTTCCCTCTTTTAAACAAGTGGATGAACAATAACTTCCTAAAATTAAACGAAAGCAAGACCGAAATCCTATTGATCGGCCCAAAAGCGAAAAGGGAAGTGCTGTGTGAAAATCTGGGGAGTCTGTCAGCCTATGTAAAGACTGAGGTTACAAGCCTAGGTGTCATCTTGGACTCAGACCTGACCTTTAAGTCTCATATTAATAAGACCATGAAAACGTCATTCTTCCACCTAAGAAACATAGCGAAAGTAAGACCTTTCGTAAATAAAAAGGATGCAGAGACACTGATTCATGCTTTTGTCTCAAGCCGGCTTGACTATTGTAATGCACTGTTCACTGGTCTTCCCAAAGCAATCCATTGGGAAGCTTCAGCTTATCCAAAACTCTGCAGCTCGATTACTAACTCGTACAAAGAGAAGAGAACATATCACTCCAGTCCTAGCCACTCTGCACTGGCTTCCAATAACTCATAGAATTGATTTTAAGGTCCTTTTCCTGACATATAAAGCTCTTAATGAGCAAGGCCCAAAATACATAGCAAATTCCCTAGTTAGTTATCTGCCCTCAAGAACGCTACGGTCATCCACTACAGGTTTACTAGACACACCCAGAAACCAAAAGAGGATAGGAAGTATGGCATTTGCCAACTATGCCCCAAAACTATGGAACACACTACCAACACACATCAGAAACGCCAGCTCCATACACATTTTTAAAGGAAAATTAAAAACGTACCTATACAGTCTAGCTTACAAATAGTGTACCATGCCTTAGGGAAAGCGAGTATCTTATTGAAATGTTTTTATTATTATGTTTATATTTTTTATGTATTGATCTTTTACTGAAATGTTATTTTACTGTACTTTGCCTATTGCCGTACTTTTATTACTGTTGTCTTAATAATGTGATGCTTTATTTTTAGTACCCGGAGCTGCTTACTGGCTAACGTTATGAGAGCTAACGTTGCTACCTGCTGTACCCGGAGCTGCTGGCTAGCTGACGTTATGAGAGCCAACGTTGCTACGTACTGTACAAGTGCATTGGTTTAGTGCACTTCCTACTTCCGGTTGCTGCTAAACAAGTACAAGTGCATTGGTTTAGTGCACGTTATGAGAGCTAACGTTGCTACCTACTAGATATTGGTTTAGCATTGGTTTAGTGCACGTTATGAGAGCTAACGTTGCTACCTACTAGTTATTGGTCTAGTGCACTTCCTACTTCCAGTTGCTGCTAAACAAGTACAAGTGTCAAGTCAAGTCAAGTCAAGAGTTTTAATTGTCACGGCATACAAGTATACAATGAAATGCGGGTGGTCCAGTGGCGAATCCTTATGGAAGCCAACGGAAGCCATGCCACCCTATTAAAATATGAATTAATATCAAATAGGCCTGCCGCGATAATTAAAATGAATGCAATGATTTTGACGGGCGCGATTAATTGCTATTTGCGCATTTGTTTTAATGAGGCGGAACCAGTGCCCCTTGTCAGTCACTGTCCGTGTTGGGAGGCGGGCCGCTGACGTTACTAGAGTACAGCACGGGAGCTCCGTGGGGCAACGCCACATAGGCATAGCTTAACTACATTTCTCAATAGTGTTGCTCCTTTTAACCAAGTAGCATTATTTGTAGTGTAACGTTAGCTATTTTTAGACCCAAGTAGTTACTCGCTACTGCCCGGAGAAACTGGACTGCTAAATAAAGATGAAAGATAGAGCTTTGATTCTCATTCCATGCTAACAACATTAGCTAAATAGCTAACAAACGAAATACAACGTATAGCATAGCTACAAGTACAACACAGAATAACGTTAATACAATTACATGCATCATTGTTTACAATGAACAGGTGGGGCTTTGATTGATTGATTGATTGAAAAGTTTATTAACAGATTGCAGAATGGGTACAGTATAGTACAGCTCAATACATACAATTGTTAAGAGGATGCAGACCTGAGAAAGACTTTCGTCTTGTTTCCATCAGGGTCCCCCATTTTCAATTCATCATATGACACACATGACATACAGATAGACAGTACTGCTACATCTATACATTTATGACATACCAGATTTTCAAATACAGTACTGTTTGTGATACTAAAAAAATCCAGAAGAAGAGTATACATTTGACATAGAAACTGTGCATTGGGGGAGGTTGGGTAGGTGGGGTGGGGCTGTACATTGGAGGTGGGGGGGGGGGGGGGGGGGGGGGGGGGGTTGGGTAGGGGGGGGGGACACTGTACATTGGAATACTGACATACATTTGACATGGAAACTGTACATTGGAGGAGGTTGGGTAGGTGGGGTGGGGTTGGGTGGGGCTGTACATTGGAATACTGACAAAGCCATGCTTGGTCTTTATTGTACAACTGGGTTAGGACATTTGTAGGGGCCAGTTTTGAATTGCAGTCTCCCGTAGGTGTTCTTTGAGAGTGTTTTTGAAGGTGGGTAGTGATTTACATTCCTTTACAGCTTTGGGTAGGGCGTTCCACATTGTTGTGGCATAATTGCGAAATGTGTTTAGTCCCTTGTTTGAGCCGAATCTGGGTTTTACATGATTTGTGGAGCTCCCTCTGGTGTTGTGATCGTGGTATTCACTGACCTTTGGGAAGTATTTTGACATGTACATGGGTACCTTGGTCGTGTAGTGTATCTTGTAGACCAAGCCCATTGCAAGTTGCTGTACTCTGTTGTCTACTCTAAGCCATCCTAGGTTGGCAAAGTGTGCAGGGGTGAGGTGGGTTCTAGGAGTCAGGTCAAGCAGTAGTCTGACTAGTTTGTTTTGAGATGTTTGTAATTTGGTTTTTAGTGCCTTTGAGGTGCTTTGGTACCATGAGGTGCAAGCATAGTCGTAGTACCCTTGAATGAGTCTTCAGGGTATTCTTGTTTACCAGGGAGGAGATCCGGTACAAGAATCGAGTTCGTTGATTGACTTTTTTTATTACATTGGATGCCATTTTGTCACAGGAAAGATTAGCCTCTAGGATGGAACCCAGGTAGGTAATTTCATCTTTCCTTGTGACAATATTGTCACCCACTGTAACTGAGAAGCCGTCTGTTTTGCTGAGTTTGTTATTTGAACCGAAGAGAATGGACTCTGTTTTGCCCATGTGTAATGATAGTTTGTTGTCGGCGAGCCATATGCAGATTTTGCCTAGTTGGCTAGTCAAAGGACTGGACACGGGGACAAGTTAAACGTGAATTAATTTATTATAACACTCCGGTAGTTTCGAGTCGTGCTGCAGTGCTTACGCACCACAGCTATTCTATTATATACTGCTTTGACGCTTCCTCCTCATCGTTGATTGCCTGTAGTAGCTGCATCTAACGTTAGTAGCTAACGTTAAAACTAACCTAAAGTTAGTTGTTCACCAACAATTTGTTTTATCATTAGCTCAAAAACAGAACCGGACGAGACAAATTGTCGGCTCATAGGTTCTGCTTAGGATAATCACAACAATACTTCCGGTCCGGTCGGTGGGCTTCAAAATAAATATCTAAAACACAGGAAAAGACGGAGCGGTGGGCTTCAAAATAAAAGTTTTGGGAAATAAATTTCTCAAAAAAAATTCTCTAACCGGTCGCAATAATATCGCTTATCGCGATATTTTCGGGGGCCATTAATCGCCCAGCAAAATGTGTTATCGTGGCAGGCCTAATATCAAATATGAAATATGAAAAAAAATATATATATATATATAATTTTTCTTTAATATAGTTTACATTCTTTTTCATCTGTGCATCTGTGTTATAATTTTTTATTTTTTTTTAAATGTCTCCCTCTTCTCCTTCTCACTCCCTCTAACACACTGTCAGACTCACTGTGCTCACTGCAGCTATAGAGGAGAGGAGGCAGGGGGTAGGTCTCTTTCTCCAGCCTCAACCATGTGATTCATGTATCTAGAGTCCAAATCCGATCCTAGCCAATCAGATTCAAGCTGACTGCCACACCCTAAAAGTTTAAAACGGGGCTGTGAGAAGAATCCTGAGTGTGGCCTCCCCTCTGCACACCTGCCCTCTGCACTCTGAACATTGTATTAACCCGTGACTGCTCCCACGGGCCGAATATTGCCCCGATCCTCGCGAGATTAAATCCACGGGTACCTCTCAGCGTGCCGAAGCTTTTCCTAAATCACTTCCATCATCGAAAACGAGGGGAAAAGGTCGGCTTGCGACCCTGAAAATGTCGCGTGATTTTAAAAACGCTGTATTAAGTGAGCCTATTATGGGATCCACGCGAGCTTTCTATCGTGGAAACATCTGGGCGTCCCGCAACTTTTACTCATTCACATGTAGCCCCGGAAATGCTTAGAAAAGGAAAACCGAAAGTGTGGAATAAACTCGCCGAAACGGAAAAGTGTCCCACGGGCGCGCCGTGATTCCGATCCGTGTGAAAATATTCACGGCCATAGAGGAGACCGTGGGACACCTCGGAAAAGTCGGACCAAAAATGAACCAATGCTCCAGCAGTATTAATGACCCTGGTGTAAACAAGACAAACGTCTTTCTCTGGTCTGCATCCCCTTATACAATTGTGTGTATTGAGCCGTACTGTATTGTACCCATTCTGCAATGTGTTAAATAAATAAAAAGAAAGTTTGACTGGCCGCCGAGCCATACTGTAGTGTACATGGTGACTGCTTGACTTAAAAAAAAAAGAAAAAAAAGAAAAAAGAAATTATAAAAATATTTAATAATTTTTTTTTTAATAATTTTTTTTTGGCTTCCCCTGTTATTTTACCCACGCGACGCCACTGGGGTGGTCTTGCCCGCAACGATGTGCAATACAGTGGTACAACATATAATAGAATCCAATAAAAAAAAAAAAACATTGTGCAATAAACAGGTAACAGGTAACATGGTGTGACATCTCGGTATCTGTACATAGTTATTTACAGAGCATATAGGACATGCTAGGTAGCTTTGGTAGTGCAATACACTGTTCCTGTTATACTAATTTAAAGTGGCCTTTCCTTTTGGCCATAAGTGTGCGTGTGTGCGGCATGAGTGTGTGCCCGCTCATGTTAAAGTGGCTGCTAGTGTGTGAGCGTGCACAGCGTGCGTGTCGTGTGTGTGCTCATGTGTGCTTATGTGTGGATAGTTCAGTGTTCTGTGGTACTCGATGTTCATTGCATTGGTTTAGTGCATTTCCTACTTCCTAACTGGCTAACGTTATGAGACATAACACAAAGACGCTATGGCTTGGATAAGCCTTATGGACCCAACTCTTTAGATGAGGGAACGGGTACATACGCACACAATACGCGACCACTAATAAAAACGTAACTACACTAACGTTATGAGAGCTAACATTGCTACCTACTGTACAAGTGCATTGGTTTAGTGCATTTCCTACTTCCGGTTGCTACTGAACGGACATGTTTGTGCGGACCTGTTCTCCCAAACTGGTCAGCAAATGACTGTTTTCATTTTTACGTTATTATTATTTTAATTTTTTTAAACATTGATCTTAACTGATCACTGTGACTTTATTGCTTTTATCGTTATATATGCCTATGTTTGTGTACAGCACTTTGAGCTACATGACATGTATGAAAGGTGCTTTATAAATACTTACTTACTTACTTACTTACTTACTTACTTACTTACTTACTTACTTACTTACTTACTTACTTACTTACTTACTTACTTACTTACTTACTTACTTACTTACTTACTTACTTACTTACTTACTTACTTACTTACTTACTTACTTACTTACTTACTTACTTACTTACTTTGAGAAACTTTAGTCCAAGAGGGTTGGTAAAGCGCCTTTGAAGTTGCTGAAGTGACAACGGGTGAGAGACGTAACTACATTTCTCAATATTATAATTTTATTCCCCTGTCTTACCCTTGCTATTATTTAACTTATTTTGTTATTTCTATTTCTACGCCCCACTATCCGCTGGGTGCATACTACTGTATGACCGTTATCATGTTTTCTAACAGATTACAAAAATTGAAGAAGCCTATTGGAACGTCAGGTTCTGATATGATGTTGATTCATATGCCGGCACTATTTTATTATCCCACTTTATGCTTTGCTCTTGCTGCTTGTTTTACACTGATTCTATGTCTTATTTCTTACTGGTGTAAAGCACTTTGAACTGCAATTCCCTGTATGAAAGGTGCTGTAGAAATAAAGTTTATTATTATTATTAAAAGTTTTGAACTACTGGGCCCAGGATATGTAAACACCCACCTGCCTGTGGATATTATCAGCTGTGGGTGCCGTGATGATATAATGACTTTAACCTTCTGTAGTGTGGTAGTGAAAGGTTAACCATCTGTGGTAGTGAAAGGGTTAAAGGAGGAGCAAATTCCTAACGAGTCACCTGTCCTGCCGGGCGTAAATGTAAATGACCCCCGACCCCCTGAATCCTGCCGCGATCAATCAAACTATCCCTATAGTATTAAATATGAATTCCTTCAAAATTAGGTGTTCCATACCTACATTCTAATATATTTATATATATCCATATCTGTCTGAATATACCTGCATCTAAGCCTTCTACATACCTACTTATACACCTGCATATAACCCATATAACTCTGTATGATAGCATGTAATACAGTGTATATACCGTATATATATATATATATATATATATATATATATATATATATATATATATATATATATATTATTCTTACTGTGTATATATCCACATCTGTCTGTACATACCTGCTTTTTACATATCTGTAGATCTCTTACCTACTCTTACTAGTTACGCTGCTGGCCAGTATGACTTACTACCATAGTGTAATGATTATCAGTGCTATACCGATCTCCATCTAGTGGATATGAAAAAGAAGAGACCACATTGCAGAGACATCTATAATGTCTAATTATATTGTTAAATACATAAAGGACATCAAATCATAATGGAATTGTAATAAAACAATATCACTGCCAAATCATCACGGAGCGTTGAACAGAATATGTTACTGAGATGGTTTTGGTGTGGGTTAGGAGAGGAGATCCCAAATGCAGGTAACCCGAGCAGAGAGAGAAGAGACTGAGACGACGTACTGAAGTGAACAGGCTTTTACTAAGCAGTCAGCAAACAACAATGATTACAAACGGTTCTGGCACATTATTAAACCACCCTAATTGGTGTGATGGTGTGTGATGACGTCACGTGACTGAGAGGAATGGCGTGCTGAGTGCTCTGCACAGCTCTGTCCTTAGAATATAGTATTTTGCTTCTAAATGATCATCTATTTAAACTGAAGAACTGGATTATTTTGTTCAAACATAGTTGCCTGTCTGCATGTCTATTTCTGGCTCTTGCCGAGAAACCCGAACCCAGACAAAGAAAGGTGAACGGCGTGCAGCAATCAAACAAATCATGTCAAGCGAGGACACACCTGCCTGGGCGCAGCTACTCCTAACGGAGGTGAGCGACCTTAAATTATCGGTTGAAAGAAGACTGGATGAACTTGGCAATTCAATGAAAGACCTAAAAAAAGAGACACGGGCTATTCTGAACAGAGTCTCTAATGCAGAGGGAAGAATCGGAGATCTAGAAGACCAGTGTGCGGCCAATAGTAAAACCCTGCAAGTCCAAGCCAAAGAACTGAACACGCTACAAACAAAGTTTAGTAACTTGGAAGCACAAAATCGGAGAAATAATCTGATCTTTGTTGGCCTGGCAGAAGGACTGGAGACAGGCAACCCAGACAAGATGATGGCCGACATATTAAAATATATTCTGGATGGAAAAGACGACGAGCCAACACCAGAAATTGAAAGACAGCACCGTAGCCCACGTCCCCGCCCGGCTCCAGGTGAGCCACCGCGGCCGTATCTGGTGCGCATACGGAGATGGAGCGACAGACAGAGGATCCTCCAGGCCTTGGCGGAGAAAAGGCAACTATCCTGGCAAGGACAACCACTGAGAGTCTTCCAGGATCTACCAACGGAGATTAAAAAAAAGCGCGCAGAATATGATGACATCAGAGCGAAACTCCGCAAAGAAACGTCCCTGCGCTATGGAATACTTTACCCAGCGAGGCTCGTTATCACCATTGATGAGGTGAAATATATCTACAACAACGCATCGGAGGCTGTTGAAGATTTGAAGAAACGATTACCCAAGATCTTTGGTTGACATGAGTGAGATGACCAGAGGCATAACTGCACCAGCGTCACTGTAAGCCCCCCCTGCTTTATTTTTTATTTTTTCTTCTATACCTTCATTCATTATGCTTTACGGCTGGGAGTGGGACTGATGGAATTATTGAGATATTATTTATGATACACAATGAACAAGTGGAAAATGAACTAATCACACTCTCTCCCTCATAAACATAACGCTGGTGCCCGCATCGCGTATTTTTATTTTTTATTTGCGCAAGTTGATTGAACTTTGAGAGAACGGAGCTGTGTAGGATGCAGCACGGCCGCGCCTGCTCTGCTCGCGGACAAGGGATGGACATTAAGTCTATCTCTGTTTTGTTTACTGTTTTTCCTTTGCCTAATGGCTTACTTTATGTATGTGTATGTCTTGTACTTTTTATTTTTGTGTCTATCCATACATGTTGTTGCATAGTTTACAAGGAGGAAGCTGTAAAGTTGCTTGATAAAAATAATGGGACCTAATCATGTAAATCTGATTAGCTGGAATGTGAAAGGTATTTCAAACAAAACGAAAAGATATAAAATTATTACATATTTGAAATCCCTATCATGTGATTTGGCAATGCTCCAGGAGACTCATCTTAATGAAATAGAATCAGTTAAATTGAAACAAAGATGGGTAGGTCAAGTGTTCTCAGCACCAGGCAGTGGAGCCTCTAGAGGGGTAAGCATCCTGATTTCAAAGAAAATATCATTTAAACTTTCAAAACAAATAGTTGATAAAGATGGTAGATATATAATTTTGTCAGGTATTTTACTAAATGAAAAATGTACCTTAGTAAATGTATATGCTCCTAATACGGGACAGAATACTTTTTTGTCAAAGCTGAATCTGGTGCTGGCAGAATTTGCAGATTATCCCATTCTGATGGGTGGGGACCTAAATTTGGTTAGCAATGCCTCGATTGATAGGTCTGGGCGTCCCCTCCCACTAGACGGAGCATTGTCAAGTGCACTTAAAGAAATGCAAAACTCACTTGCATTAACCGATATTTGGCGTGTTGTCAACCCTGACACACGTGAATATACTTTTTACTCCCACGCTCATAATTCATATTCCAGGATTGACTATTTTCTCTTCTCACAATCCTTGGTGGGTAATGTAATTGATTGCAAAATTCATAACATACTTTTATCAGACCATGCGCCCCTGTCAGTCCTTTTTACTCCTGCTGTAATTAACAATAAAACCAAACAATGGAGATTTAATAACTCCTTATTGAAAGATCAAGTTTTTGTGTCTATGATTGAGGAGAAAACACAGGAGTACATTAGTATTAATCTTACATCAGTCCAGTCAGTGCAGACTGTATGGGAGGCTTATAAGGCAACCTGTAGGGGCTGGATTATAAGCTACTCAACAGCTAAGAAAAAGGAAAAAATGGCAAGGAAACATGGTCTGATTACTGAACTTAAGTCCTTGGAAACTAGTCATATGTTGGACCCTGACAATTTAGAACTGAAAAAAGCAGTGTTGGTTATAAAAACAGAATTACAAGCAATTCTACATGAGGAAAATGCATTTGCCCTCTTTCAGTTGCGTCGAAAATATTATGAATCTGGCGATAAGGCTGGTAAAATACTTGCTCTCAGACTGAAGCAGCAAGAAAATCGTCAATCAATCTCTAGCATATATGATGAAGATGGCTCTCTGATTTGTGAACAACTTCAAATCAATAAAGCATTCACTAAATTTTATAGCACACTGTATAAATCAGAATGTTGTACGAGTGAAGAGGAAATGGAAAACATTTTCAGAGATATAAATCTCCCAACCCTCTCTGAAGAAGAAAGGGAATCACTAGATACACCTATCACGGAAAATGAAATTAAATCAGCTATCAAATCCCTCTCAACCGGTAAAACACCGGGTGATGATGGTTATACAAGTGAATTTCTTAAGTGTTTCCAAGTCACTCTTACACCACTTCTAATATTGCTGTTTAATGATATAGTGGCCAATCAATCCATGCCGCTAACCATGCGGCAAGCTACTATTTCATTGATTCCAAAACCTGGCAAGGATCACTTGCAAATGTGTAATTTCAGACCTTTGAGTATTTTAAATAATGATTATAAGTTGTTTGCGAAGGTCCTTGCAGGGCGATTGGAAAATGTTATAGCCTCATTGATTCATATTGATCAGGCTGGCTTTGTAAAGGGTCGTTTAGCTTCAAATAACATGAGGAGGCTAATGCATGTCATGTCAAGGGCGGGGGCCTCCCATCATCCAGCGATGGCAATATCGCTGGATGCTGAGAAAGCCTTTGATCGAGTGGAGTGGAAATATCTGTTTTATGTACTACCTAAATACGGATTTGGTCCGGTTCTCATGAACTGGATAAAGGCACTTTACCATGAACCGGTTACGTCAGTCAGAACAAATGGTATAAGGTCTGATCCATTCCATCTCTATCGATCTACCCGCCAAGGATGTCCGGTTTCACCGCACATTTTTATTCTTTCCCTCGAACCACTTGCCTGTGCTATACGTGCTCATAAAGAAATCAGTGGTATTCGTATTGGTAGTTGTGAGTATAAGGCCAGCCTGTTTGCTGATGACATATTATTAACACTAACAAATCCTAGCCATTCCATCTCAAGTGCTAAAGCTTATAGATACATTTGGTAAATGTTCGGGCTATAAAGTGAATTATAGTAAAAGTGAAGCTATTCCACTTAACAACCTAACTTTTCAATCACATCTGGGTTCTGCTCCTTTCAATTGGAAGCCAAAAGGAATTAAATACCTGGGAATTAAAATCCGATCTCCCATTGAAAAAATGGTTGAGTTAAATACATCTGACCTTTTAAAGAATATAAAGGAGGACATCAAAAGATGGACAGTCTTGCCTTTATCCCTTTGGGGCAGATCTGATATTATAAAAATGAATTTGTTACCAAGGCTAGCTTTTTTGATGTCCTCTATACCTTTAAAGTTCCCTCCTAGTTGGTTCAAAGAAATAAACAAATTATTTTCTGGCTTCCTATGGAACAACAGAAAACCTAGAATCAGCCATAAAAAACTTATAAAACCAAGAAATAGTGGAGGAATAGGACTACCAGATATCCACCAATATTATATAGCATATAACTCAAGATACCCCTTGCAGTGGGCTTACAATAGTGTGAGACAGATTGGCAGCTGGGAATGGCTTGAAGAACAAATTATAGAAGAACATAACAAAGATCTATCTCTTTCAATGTTGTGGTATAACCCAAAAATCACTCCCAGACTGGACAATCCGCTTTTAGAATTTTCATGTGAGATAGTGAAAATCTTACATAAACGCCTGACCTTTAGTGGATATTCCTTACCATCATGTCCATTATGGAAAAACCCTTTGCTCTCTGCAGGAGGTAAACTCCTTAAAAATAATGTATGGCAACAACATAATATAACACAGGTGGGCCAAGTGATCAAAAGGGGAAATATGATACCTTTTAATGAACTTAAAACACAGTTTGGGCTGAAAGACACAGAATCTTTATCTTATTTACAAATACAATCGGTTATTAAATCATTGTTGTCTAAAGGCATAGCTATAGGAACAAACGGAGTCATGGAAGAGACATTAAGGGGAATTACAGGCAGGAAAGGCATTGTTTCTGCAATGTATAAACTATCATGTTCAACCACCCCTGATACCAATACCCAAACTAAAGTCCAATGGGAGCGAGACATGGGTATATCCATATCTGAAACACAATGGGAAGCAGCACTTAGGAATAGTACAAAAATATCAAAATGTGTTAGATATAAAATTATACAATTAAAGATACTACACAGGGCCTATATAACACCCTGTACATTGAATAAAATGAATCACACCCTACCCAAATTGTGCTGGCATGGGTGTGGAGTAGAGGGTACGCTCATGCACTTGCTGTGGCACTGCCCACTTGTTAGGAAATTTTGGTTGGACATTGCTGAGGACCTGTCAGTTACTCTCCAAATTGACATTAATCCTTGCCCTATAATGTGTATATTGGGTGTAAAAATGGACACTGCTCAAGCAAAGATTGTAAATAATACTGTAGCACTGGCTTTTCTAGCATGCAAACGGATTATTTTAATGAACTGGAAAGAACGCAAACCGAACTGCTTCAGTATGGAGAACTGGCGCAAGGACTTCATGGACTTGCTATCGATGGAACAGGCTGCTCTGTCTCTTCAAGAGAGTGATAGGCCCGATGGCCTTCAAGGTCCCCTGAACTTTATTAGATCACTATCTGGAATAAGTTTGTCTACTGAACCTTTGTAACGCTCTGCAACCCCCCCCCCCCCCCCCCTCGCCCCTTGTTGTTATTGTTATTATTATCATTTCTTGTCTTGTTTTGTCGTGTATGTATTGTCTTGTTTGAGAAAAATAAAAAAAACTTTAAATATCAAAAAAAACAAACGGTATCAAAAGTTACTAAACAAAAGCGAACTGCAAAACCGAAAACAATACTCAGCAATGCTGGAAAAATAAGAACTTAAGAGAGGAACGGATTCACGGGGAATACGGTGACAAAGGTGAGTAAGTGACCGAAACCAACTGTGTTATATAGCGTACTTGCATCGCGTCCCGCTCTTAAGCCATACCGAGATATACCTCATCTCATGTACCTATTGTACTCCATCAACGAATAAAACCAAATACACCCACCACCTGCCAGGCCCCGCCCCTTTAGTGGCGTACTATAAAGTACTAGGTGTGGTCACCACTCACTCTTCCTCTATTTTCGTTTCCATCATAGCGGATGCAAGACGCCCTATGCAACTAGTGATATGAAAAGATTAGAGAAATTGCGTAATATTGAATGCTTACCGGAGGTTTGCTTACCCCTGGAATCTTCGGGGCATGTTTCAACGACACGTCGGGCCTATTCTGATGTTTCCTCATCTTGTGGCAGCAGATCGAGGAGCAGCATGCACGGTTTGGCTATCGAGCCGGCTTGCACACAGGTAGGCCCTGTGTCATCAGGCATTGATGCTAGTGTTAGTAATGCTGTGAAGTGTGTGTCGGCGCCAGGGGCGGGATGGCTTGGTGAACGTTCCCCTGAAGTGGACGGTTTCCGGGCGATCCTGGAGCATGCTGCTAACACTAATGCTACTGCTAATGCTAATGCTGAAATGGGTCATTGTTCTAATGTTCCCCGCCGTGGGATGTTGCCGCTTTTCCCTCCTCTTGCCCGGTTCATTAATGAAGGTCAGTCGGTAGCAAATGTGGGGGGTTTTGCTGAGTCCTATTTACCCTTTTTACGGGTAAAGGGGTTGACAACAGGGTGCAGGCCGGGTGTACCGTGGCTAAGTAGCCAGGTAGCTTTGATCCTGTGCCCCGGCGGGGATGAACGATGTCCCACCCGGCCGATGCTTGAGAGCGAATCGGCTCGGAGGGTGGCAGTATGGACGGATGAGAGTTATACTGCTGCAGGATGGTATTTAGCGGTGGCCAGTGTTATGGCTCAGCTGACTATTTTCCTGTCCACATTAGCGTCGGGTAGTGGGGCTACGGGACCAGCCGACACTGAAAACATTTTGCATGTTTGTGGTGTTATAGAGATCTTGACTCAGTCGCAAGCTATAACTGCGGGGAGGATTAGGATGCTATCAACGTTTGTTAATAGGCATATCTGGTTGGAGCAATCTCCTCTTGGGGAAGAAGATAGATTTTCTCTCCTCACGGCTCCTTTTTCCACAGAAGGACTTTTTGATCTGGGTCCCACACCGCCTCACGCTATGCAGCCAGAGGTTGGAGCACGGCCTCGTCAGCGACTGTGGCGAGGCCCTTGACAGGCGGCCATGTTTCCCCCGCCAGTGGTACCCTGGGCGGAGAGTCAACAGGGATCCACAAGGCCGACAGCCTTGGCGGCCGAGGGATCGGCCATTTTGGGTGTACTCGGCTTGGAACAAACAAGCCGTCGTCATTCTGCCGCGAGCAGCCCGCTCCCCGTTCACACCTCTCTCCGTTACCCACGGAAGCGGGGCTCTGATCGTTTTCCTTTGGCTGCGGGCCGCGAACCTTCTTTGAAGCGCATGCGGCCCCACTTTTCGCTTCTCATGGGGACAGGGGCTGACACCCAGTTGATGGCTGAGCCTGGGTCTGTCCATGAGAATGTTGTGCTGTCGCGTGGCTCCTGCACCACACGTTGTGTGATGGGTGAGCCTGGTGTTACGGCTGCCACTATTTACAGTGGTCAGCAGGGGGACTCGAGGCCTCTTCGGTTGAATGCTCAGCAAGGGTTACCCCAGCCTCGCCTTCGCCAGGCGGGGTATCACGCTGATGCCTCCCACTCCCGTGAGAGCGGCAGTGGTCTGCAAAGAGGAGGCGAGTATGATTTGGGTGATAGCAATATCACTGCAGGGCTACGGCGTGTAGGAGCCCATGGGGTCCTCACGCCTTGCATGTCTAGCTGTAGAACAACTCCTCAGCATGCGCTAGAGGGGTGTTCAGGGGGGGGGGGTGTGTCAACCACTTTGATGGCAGCTTCTCCCGTATCAAACCGGCCCTTTCCGTCGGGGTCCCCCCTTGAGTGCGTCGCACAGCGGGAGGGACCGGGCCACCTATCTACTGTTCCTTGCGGCCCAGCGTCAGTTGACGGCGGGTGCGCTGTGGGATTATTTTCACATATGGCGACAAGAATGCCGTTTGGAGGGGTGGATAGAGAGAACATTGAGGGAGGGGCTTGTTTTGCAGTTCGCACAACCCCACCCTCCGTTTTCAGGTTTGGTGCAGACCCTATTGTCAGGGTCAGAAGCAGTGACAGCCCTGGCCGACGAGATTCGATCTCTGTTGGCGAAGCAGGCTATAGTCGTGGTCCCGAGAGAGGACGCGATGTCAGGCGTCTACTCTCGTTATTTTCTGGTGCCCAAAAAAACGGGAGGGGTCAGACCTATATTGGATCTGTCCGCTGATTGTAGCGAGACCATTCAGAATGTTGACCGTCAAACTCCTGCTGCTTGCTGTCAGAAGGGGAGACTGGTTCACCTCCATAGACCTGAAGGATGCGTATTTTCACATCCCGATTTTCCCTCCTCACAGGAAGTTCCTACGGTTCCTGTTTCAGGGCGTAGCATACGAGTACCAGAGGTTGCCGTTCGGCTATTCTCTGGCTCCCCGCACATTCACCAAGTGCGTAGCAACTGCACTGGAGCCTCTACGTCATCGGGGAATACGGGATCTATTCTATCTCGACGACATTCTACTCCTCAGCCGGTCGGAAGAGGTTGCCAGGTCTCATACCAGGCTGGTGGTGGAATTCCTCACCAGGCTGGGTTTTGCTGTGAACTGGAAGAAGAGTACGCCTCTTCCCAGTCAACAGGTGGAGTACTTGGGCTTGACGTTGAGGTCAAGGCCCATGATTGTAACCCTCTCGGAGCAACGGAGGGTGTCTATCCTACACTCGCTCGGGGGTTTCCGTCTGGGAGGGACGGTCACGGCGCTGCAAGTGATGTGCCTGCTCGGTATGATGGCATCTGCTCACACGGTGGTTCCTCTTGGCCTCCTCTTCATGAGGAGGATACAGAGGTGGTTCTTCAGTATGGGAATAGATCCGGTGAGGGACAAATGGAAACGGTTGACGGTTCCTTTGTCGATATGGGGAGATCTCGCCCATTGGAGGAGGCTGGGTATCCTCACCATTGGGGTCCCCATGGGCAGCAGGCGCTCACACGTCATGGTCTTCACCGACGCTTCTCTCACGGGTTGGGGAGGGACGTGTCGGACCAACACAGTGGGGGGCAGCTGGACGGTCCATGCTGCCCCGTCTACCCCGCACATCAATGTGTTGGAATTGAGGGTGGTCCTCCTGGTCCTCAAACGGTTCGACCACCTGGTGGTAGGCGAGCACGTTCTGGTCAGAACGGACAGTATGACGGCAGCAGCGTATATCAACAGGCAGGGTGGGACTCGATCCATCCGCCTGCACCGGGCGGCGGTCGAACTCTGGCTATGGGCATCTCGCAGGCTGCACAGTCTGAGGGCGTTCCACATCCCTGGTATGGAGAATGTGGGCGCGGATGTGATGTCTCGGGGCAGTCCTCGCTGCGACGAGTGGGAACTGCGCCACGATATAGTCAGGCAGATCTGGGATCGCTTTGGGGAGGCTTCAGTGGATCTGTTTGTGAGCCAACGCTCTCACAAGTGCCCCTTGTGGTTCTCAGTCAGTCGGGCAGATCATCCCCCCTTGGGGGTGGATGCCTTCTCGATGTTTCCATGGCCGCCCGTCCTTCCGTACGCCTTTCCTCCTCTACAGCTGTTGAGTCAGCTGTTGGAGCGGATACGGAGGGAGCGCAGGACGGTGATCCTGGTCGCGCCGGACCGGGGCACGGCAGTGTGGTTCCCGGTCCTGATCCAGCTACTGGTAGCTCGGCTAAGGCTTATTCCTTGGTCGGCGACGGCCCTCTCTCAAGCACACGGGTCGCTGTTTCAGTACCCGGTGTTTGGCCAACGTCTGATGGTCTGGCTGGTGAGAGGGTAAATCTGGAGAGGATGAACCCTTCTGTGGTTGATACCATCCGGAATGCGCATGCTCCCTCCACTGTCGCGCTTTACACGGGCAGATGGCGTATGTTCCAAGAGTGGTGTAAGGCCGGGGGCCGGGACCCAGTGTCCTGCCCCCTGGATGCTGTCCTTGTTTACCTCCAGTCTCTCCTTGATAGACTAGATGCAGCAGCTATATCCTCTTATCATGAGGGATTTGAGGGTGATGTTTTGTTCAGCCACCCTCTTGTGAAGCGTTTCCTGCTTGGCGCTCGACGCGTTAAGCCGGTACAACGCTCTTTGGCTCCGAGTTGGGATAGCCCTTAAAAGGAACATACATATGTAAAGAAGTTAACACTATTAAAAACCTGTGTAAAGGGAATGAGCCTTAAAGGAAACACAAGTAAAGTATTAACACTAGGGATGCCCCGACCGATCGGCCACCGATTGTTATCGGCCGATACTCAGTATAAATATGCAATCTGTGAATTCCGATAGAGTCATATTCGCCGATCGCGGAAACCGATCAAGCGAAGGTCTCACTCGCTGTCTGTCTCAGACACACACGACCTGCAAACTGCCGCTGCTCCTCCTCCTTAGCCCCGCCCGCCCCGTGTAGAGTTTGTAAACACTGAGGACTGAGAGGAGGCTCCCCTGCTCGAGTCTGTAGTGCATTCGACCTGAGCTAACGTTAGCTACCTAGCTATCGTTACTGTTTAAACAAAATTACCCAGTCAACTATTCACGTTTAGTAGGCATTGTCTAACGGTATTTAGCCGGCTAGCTACTGATAGCTCCTGATATCAACAAATGATCCAGCTCCTGATATCAACAAATGATCCAGAAAGTCTAGTAGTCCATGTTCATACCTCCGTTAGCTTGCGTTAGCTTGCGTTAGCTGACGTTAGTTCTCTGTTCAAAACTAAATGTCCCATTGAACTAAAGTTCTGTCTTAATGTCATCTAGCCGGCTAGCAGTAGCTACAGATAGCTCTTGATATCAATGTCTTATAACATTGATTCAATGCGTATTGGAGCTGAGGGCTTGCTGAATGTGAAATGACCAAAGAACCGTAATGTTACCAATAGGGTCCAGCTGCAGCGCCGGAGAATCCTTTTTGGAGCTGGAGGCTACTAGAGTACACAGACAGTGGAGCTGTTTGCAGATAGCGAGCATTTTGACTTGTTGCGTGGTGGCGATGTCTCGCAGATAATACAAGTACAAGTCTAATTATATAATATATATATTTTATATATAAAAAAAAATTATATAAAATAATTTTTAATTTCTTTTTAATCAAAAACAATCGGTATCGGATCGGTATCGGCCGATATGGCTCACGACGATCGGTGATCGGTATCGGTGGCAAAAAACGTGATCGGGGCATCCCTAATTAACACTATAAAAACATATGCAACAGAGATGAACCTTTAAAGGGACATGAAAAGGATACCTTAAAGGAAAAATAAGAAAAGGTTGAACCTTTCAGGAACATATGTAAGGATAAACCTTTTAAGGAAACATGTAAAGATAAACCCTTTAAAACACAAGCTACACACCACACAACATGAACAGAGAAAACACAGCACCAATATATTATTATAACAAAAAAGCGGCACTGTCCCTTTAAGGGATAACTCAAAATACACAGGTGAATCTTCTAGAGTCCATGAATGAAATGAAAGTTCTGAGTCTGGTCCTGTTCAGACTCACCAGAACACTTGCCGACAGGCAACACAGCAAACGGGGTCCATGAAAACGGAGTGAGAAACATAGGCATCCTCCCGTGGAAGCCTAGAGAGCGATGACGATGCCTCACACCACAGAACACTGCCGACCAGGGGCGTTTTTAGGGTTAGAAAACATTGGGGGCTTCAGCCCGGGGGGGTGGAGGGGTGTTTTTTAAACACAGAAATACGCAATTTTAGAGTAATTAGAGATGAATACTGAAGAACTCGAATCATTAGAGGTTCTCAAAGTGAGGTCCATGTCCATGAGAGGGATCTGGGCAGTTCCCATAGAAAATTCAAAGTTAACAGGACCAAATCATCAGTTTCTTATTTATTTATTTAACCTTTATTTTGCCAGATAAAACATTGATCTGGTCCAAGAGGCCCCAACAGGAGTACAAATATACATATATACACATATATATACATATATATATATATATATATATATATATATATATATATATATATATATATATATATATATATATACATATACTGTACATACATACACACATATACACCAATAACAAAATAAAAACAGTTAAGAATCATACACATAAGCAAATAAACAAACAAACAAACATTATGCACAGCCTATGTACAAAAGAAATAAACAGTTCATCTCTAGTCTTTACAGTTTTCTTCAATTGCATAAACACTCAAATCAAAAGTATTACATAATTATCAAAACCTTACACTCAAGGAGCAAAACGTAGGCCCAGATTTGCACCCCTATAAGCACAATGTCAGCCTCACACTTTTTGCAAAACAATACACACAGTGATTTGCAAAACACTAAACACACTTCCATTACATTAGACACAGAATGTCAAATTACCACACATATGAGCCAATTGGTTAAACACAGCCATCAGATGCACAAACACACCATTGCTTAATTGTAGATATACCAATCAGGTTTAAGCACTATAAAAATGCAGCAGGTGAGTTCACCTGTCTTCAACCAAAATGGAAAGAGAGTGAAGTACTGTACACAGAGAACGTGAAAATATACAATACATTCACCAAACACTACACAAGACAACCAATGATGCAGACTGATGAAAATATACATTTTCTCCCATTTTCCCAAATCAGTCAACATGTCAACATGGAGAATCACAACAAAAAATTATCTTGCCAGATCCATAGGCAAAGAGATAATGTCTAGTATTTTCTGTGCTCTATTTACATTTTTTCAAATTTGTTTTTGTTTTACTGTAATTTTAACCTGTACTGGATACAGTATTTTATGTTTGTCTGATATTTGCTGAGCTTACAGTGTTATGCACATAGTAGCATGAAAACTGGGACATGTTTTGTTGTGATTCTCCATGTTGAAATGTTGACTGATTTGGTTAAATGGAGAGAACATTTATATTTTCATCAGTCTGCATCATTGATTTGGGTATATGGAGAGAAAATGTTTTTTTTAGCAGTCTGCATCATTGATTTTGGGTATATGTAGATAAATAAATTATATTTTCATCAGTCTACTCTACAGCATTGGTCTTGTGTAGTGTTTGGTGAATTTATTGTATATTTGCACATTCTCTGCGTACTTCACTTACAGTACTCTAATCACTGAGAAGTAGAATTGCTAAATGTGTTTTAGGTTAAGCACAGCAGTGTGTGTAACTGGTTCAAACAGAATTGAGTCATATGAAACGTGTGTTTCATATGGTAACAAACTGTAGTTTTTATAAATTAGTGTATGGTTTTGACAAGTGTTTAATTTAGCAAAGGATCTGAGGTGTTCTGATAATTGTGTGTGTGGTTGTGCTAATTGTGTGTTTTGAAACACCGGGCCCCGTTTTCAAAATCATGCTTAAGCAATCGAAAAAAAACTATTGTGTGTTTCATTATAATTATGTTTCAGTCTTCTCATAAAAAAAATATTCGATTTTTGGGTCTTTTCCTGCCTTTGGTCCGCTTTGCATTCACATCTCAAATGAACCGTAGCAGGGTTCACTTGCAAGAGTGAATGAGCTTTCACACCACCCCAAACCAACCGGACTATCCGAGGAAATGAACCAGGGTTCGATTAAAGCTTATTATAGTTTATCACAGTATCATGAGCATGTCTTTGTCAGTGGACACTGGACATGGGTATGGATGGCTCCAGGTGCTGCTGTGTTAAAGTGCACATCTTCAAGTCCACAAATCGGTGAATGAAAGAATGATAGGATCAAATGAAAACTACTTACTAAAAATGGATTAAAAGTACTAAAAACCAACAAAAAATACCAAACACTAACAAACATTCAGCACAGTCAATGGGGATGCTGACATAAAAAAAATAAAAAAAAATAAAAAAAATAAAAAATAAAAAAAATGTAAACAATTTTTTTTTATTTTTTTTTAAAGGTCCGGGGCTAGGAGAAAAACATCCGGGGCTAAAGCCCCGGAAGCCCAGGGCTAACGACGCCACTGCTGCCGACGTGCAACTCAGCAAACGGGACCCACGAAAAAGGAGTGAGATCATAGGAATCCGCTCGTGGAAACATTGAAAGCGATGACGATGTCCCACACCAGGAACGAGGCCCACGGAGAGAGAGTAGGGCAGTAGATGGCACAACGTCTCACCCCAGAGACGCAGTGGTAGATGGTAGCAACGGATGGCACAACGTCTCCCAGTGAGAACATAGGAAATCCTCCCGTGGGATTATAGAGAGCGAAGACGATGTCTCACCAGGAGCGCGGCGGTTGATGGTAGCATACAGAATGACCTGGCAATGAGTGGAAGGCAGTCGGCAGTCTTTGTAGTCTCCAGATGAGCTAAATGCCAACCACTCTCAGGTGCGTGAGCTGAATGTTCAGCACGCCCCCTCGTTGGGAAGCATGCAGTTCCTACCCAGCCCTCACACCCCCACACTAAACTAGCCCAGTTCAAAAGGTAGTCGATACTGCCACCTATCGGGATTCGATCGTCATTTCAATTCCAATTCCCTCAGAGCTTCAGGGATCACACACCAAGGTCCGCCTGACTGTTTAGTATAATAATAATAAAAAAATTAAATAAAACGAGGATTACTTGTTTTTGGCGGTGAACGTATAGGAGCCAAAAACAAGTATACTCGTTTTTGGCGTTCAATGTGTTAAGGAGGATCATCGAGGAGGTGAAAAAGAACAACCTTACAGTGGGTCTCTGTTTCATTGACTTCAGGAAAGCTTTTGATTCAATACACAGAGGTGTGCTGGTGAAAATCCTTAAAGCCTACTTTATTCTATGTGATCTCGGGGCTATACAAATACATTTGATTTGATTTTAAAAGTAACCTGCTAAACGTGACTCAGATTAAATCAAATCAAATCAAATGTATTTGTAAGGCCCGACAACACACGTTAATGTCCCCATGGGCCGGACACATCTTCTTTAAACAAGTCAAGAAGAAACATCACAATAAATCAAGAACAAAACAAAACACCATGAAGTCCAATTTTTTTTTAAACAAATAAAATAAATGCATGCAACACTCCCAGACATACCCCACACAAAGGTAAGGACAAACTCACTAAAAACCTAGCAAAAAAAGCACCACAGGCAATGTGGAGGGGAGAAACCTTATAGGGCCGTTCAAGGGGGGATCTCCCTTTTTATAGATGTCGGTGATAGTAGTGTTGCAATAAAACAGGCGAAACAGTTGGTAAGCATGTACATATACATGTAATAAAACACTCAGCTCAACGCTATTAGTCAAAAGGCACAAGGTACAGCTCTGCCAACGCATCTCCTTCAAAGTGTTTACAGCTGTTTGGCAACTTACTGGAAATAGTTAACAGCTCCCTCTTATCAGGTGTTTCAGGTATATCAGGTCCTGAAAACTGCAGTCATTAAGCTCCTACTGAAAAAGTGTAGCCTCTAGACACCTGTAATTAGTAACTATAGATCTATATCATCATCATCATCATCATTTTACGTCCCTATTTTCCCACTACAGTGAGGTTGGATTTACACTATATTTGTCTGAACCTGCATATAACCCCTCATATACTTGCTTGTACACCTGCACATAACCCTTAGTTTTGTATGATAGCATGTACTATAATGCTGTATATACCATATTTATTTTAATCACCGCATATATCCTCACCTGTCTGTACTTACCTGCACATAGTCCTTTACTATGTCTATATCTGTACATATCCTGATCTTACTAGTTACGCAGCTGGCCAGAATGAATGAATGAATGAATGAATGAAAACTTTATTTAACAGATTGCAGAATGGGTACAATACAGTACGGCTCAATACACACAATTGTTAAGGGGATGCAGACCAGAGAAAGACTTTCGTCTTGTTTACATCAGGGTCCCCCATTTTCAATTCATAGTGAATGACTACAGTAGTAGTCATACTGTATCAATTTATATAATACAACTCTGTACATACATCTGATTAGCAATAAACTCAGTAGTTGTGAGGTTTTGTCCGCTGCTCACCAACTTTCTCTGTTTTCTTTAAGCCTACTGTTTAGGAATTCTCTTCTCACTCACTCTCTCTAGCCCCCACCCTCTCGTTCTTTACTCTCGTTTACTCTCAGTGGCCACACCTGGACTACCTGTCATTATGTGTTTGATTGGTCTGGTGCCGAACTCACACTTTTAGTTCGATTATCAATTACCTCTCGCACCTGTGGTGGCAGGCTAATTAGTTCCCCTGTGGGCTTTAAATACCAGGGCTCTTCCCCTCGTTTCGGCGTGGGGTCGTGTTGTAAACATGCCGTATCATATTCTCAAACATCAAGACTCCTTCGGGAGGTCCTCTGTTCTGCCTATGCTGTTTTGATTCTCCGGCGTAGAGATGTTGCTCCAGCCTTCGCCTGCTGTCGCCGTTGCCTGAGGGGGAGACTGGTCTGCGCTCCCTAGACTTCCACGGGAGGCATCCCAGTGATCCACTTCAGACCCCCGCGCAGCTATCGACCTGACGCACATCCAGACCAGCGCACAGACGCGCATCTTCCAGACCTTCGAGCTTGGCACGCTCCTCCGTACCAGCGCACAGAGACGCGCATCATCCAGACCTTCGAGCTTGGCACGCTCCTCCGTACCAGCGCACAGACGCGCATCTTCCAGACCTTCGAGCTTGGCACGCTCCTCCGTACCAGCGCACAGACGCGCATCTTCCAGACCTTCGAGCTTGGCACGCTCCTCCGTACCAGCGCACAGACGCGCATCATCCAGACCTTCGAGCTTGGCACGCTCCTCCGTACCAGCGCACAGACGCGCATCTTCCAGACCTTCGAGCTTGGCACGCTCCTCCGTACCAGCGCACAGACGCGCATCTTCCAGACCTTCGAGCTTGGCACGCTCCTCCGTACCAGCGCACAGACGCGCATCTTCCAGACCTTCGAGCTTGGCACGCTCCTCCGTACCAGCGCACAGACGCGCATCATCCAGACCTCCAAGCTTGGCACACTCCTCCACGCAGACGCACCCCAGATGCGTCTCTCGGTTCCGGCGCGCACTCCAAGCAGTGGCGCACCACTCTGACCTCGGCTCGGACAGCCGGCTCCCCGGTGGCGACGCTCTCGCCCCGCTGCCTGTTCCAGCACCACTCTGACCTCGGCTCGGACAGCCGGCTCCCCGGTGGCGACGCCCTCGCCCCGCTGCTGTTCCAGCTCCTTTACGCATTATACGCATTACGTCTGGGTGAGTTTATTTGACTGTCTTGATCATCTCCGTTTTCGTGTGTTTCTTAACACTGAAGATAACCACCTTTTTAATCAGACAGTCACTCACCCAGCGTGTGCCTCTGTTTGTTTTCACTGGGATATTATTTTGGACGTTACATCTCCCACTGTGTGTTTGTTCACACCGAAGATAGTATTCACTTTTGGATTGTTTTTGGAACTTTGCTCTTTGTGTATTTTACACGAAGATAGTTTTTACTTTGATAACTTTTGTATTTGGACTAGTCACCTCTCCTGCATCTGCTCTGTTTTCCCTTTGTACTTTAACCCTCTCCTCTCTCCCTCTCGGCCGCCGTTACCCACCTCGGAGATCTGCCGAGAGTTCTGCAGAGCGGCCCTGATGTTTCCCACCAGTCCTCCCAGTCCTCCCTGTCCCCAGCCCGCCTCCGCGGGCCTCTGTCCCTGTTCTCCCCTTTCTAGTCCTCCTCGTCCCCAGCCCGCCTCCGCGGGCCTCTGTCCCTCTGTCACCAGAACCTGGCCCTCTGTTCCCCAGAACCTGTTCCCTATGTTCCCCAGTATCTGTCCCTCTGTCACCAGAACCTGGCCCTCTGTTCCCCAGAACCTGTTCCCTATGTCCCCCAGTACCTGTCCCTCTGTCCCTAGTTCTCCCCTCTAGTTCCTCCTAGTCCTCCCGTCCGGTCCTCCTAGTTCCTCCCTGTTTCTTCCAACCTTCCCCTAGCGTTCCCTTAGCCTTCCCTTAGTGTTCCCTTAACCTTCCCCTAGCGTTCCCTTTGCCTTCCCTTAGTGTTCCCTTAACCTTCCCCTAGCGTTCCCTTAGCCTTCCCTTAGTGTTCCCTTAACCTTCCCCTAGCGTTCCCTTAGCCTGTTCCTTCCCCTCTTGTTATTTCCAGTATTTTGTGTTTCTCCCTTAAAGGGACAGTGCCGGTTTCCCTTTGTTTCAATAAATGCCAGTTTCTTGGCTTACCCTCATACCTGTCTTGTGTTGTGCGATTGGGGTCGGTTACAAACCATAACAGTACGACCCCACCAAATCGACGACCCCAGCCAGCACAGACGGTGTATGTTGAGTTTGCCTTTTTTTTCTTGTTCCCTCTAGTTCCCCTCTAGCTCCCCTGTTAGCTCCCCTGTTAGCCCTGTTGGCTTCCCTGTTAGCCCAGTTTAGCTCCCCTGTTAGCCTGTTAGCTCCCCTGTTAGCCCTGTTGGCTTCCCTGTTAGCCCTGTTTGACCCCCCTGCAGCTTGTTAGGCCTCTACTACCAGCATGGCCCCTGTCTGCTAGCCTTGCCCCGGCTGCTAGCACAGCCTCTATGTTTATGCAGCCCTTGCTGCTGGCATAGGCCCTGTAGCTAGCCTTGCCCTGGCAGCTAACCCAGTCCCTCAGCAGAGCCCCAGTCTGCTAGCTTAGCCCCGGCTGCTAGCACAGCCTCTATGTTTTATGCAGCCCTTGCTGCTGGCATGGGCCCTGTAGCTAGCCATGCCAGGCAGCTAACCCAATTCCCTCTGCATGGCCCCGGTCTGCTAGCTTGGCCCCGGCTGTTAGCACAGCCTCTATGTTAATGCAGCCTTGCAGCTGGCATAGGCCCTGTAGCTAGCCAGGCCCAAGCAGCTAACCCGGTCCCTCTGCATGGCCTCCACTTTTTTGTGTAGCATCTCACACTGCTAGGACTGCCCCTTCAGCTAGCAGGGTCAGTTTTCTCCCACTGCTAGGACTGCCCTTTCAGCTAGCAAGGTCAGTATTCCCACTGCTAGGACTGCCCTTTCAGCTAGCAAGGTCAGTATTCCCACTGCTAGGACTGCCCTTTCAGCTAGCAAGGTCAGTTTCCCCACTGCTAGGACTGCCCTTTCAGCTAGCAAGGTCAGTTTATCTCCCACTGCTAGGACTGCCCTTTCAGCTAGCAAGGTCAGTTTTATCCCCACTGCTAGGACTGCCCTTTCAGCTAGCATGGTCAGTTTATCCCCACTGCTAGGACTGCCCTTTCAGCTAGCAAGGTCTGTTTATCTCCCACTGCTAGGACTGCCCTTTCAGCTAGCAAGGTCAGTTTCTCTCCCACTGCTAGGACTGCCCCTTCAGCTAGCATGGTCAGTTTGCTCCCACTGCTAGGACTGCCTTTTCAGCTAGCAAGGTCAGTTTATCCCACTGCTAGGACTGCCCTTTCAGCTGGCAAGGTCAGTATTCCCACTGCTAGGACTGCCCTTTCAGCTAGCAAGGTCAGTTTATCTCACACAGCTAGGACTGTCCTTCCAGCTAGCTTGTTCTCTCATGCTGGTCCAGCCCTGTCTGCCAGCCTAGCTCCGGCAGCTAGCGCAGCCTCTATGTTAATGTAGCAGTACAGCTGGCATAGGCCCTGTAGCTATCAGTGCCTTGGCAGCTACCCTTTCCCCCTGCTAGCCTAGCTCGGCAGCTAGCGCAGCCTCTATGTTGATGTAACAGTACAGCTAGCATAGGCCCTGTAGCTATCAGTGCCTTGGCAGCTGCCCTTTCCCCCTGCTAGCCTAGCTCGGCAGCTAGCGCAGCCTCTATGTTGATGTAGCAGTACAGCTAGCATAGGCCCTGTAGCTATCAGTGCCCTGGCAGCTACCCTTTCCCTCTGCTAGCCTAGCTCCGGCAGCTTGCGCAGCCTCTATGTTGATGTAGCAGTACAGCTAGCATAGGCCCTGTAGCTATCAGTGCCCTGGCAGCTAACCTTCCCTCTGCTAGTTCTTTTCCCGGTGCTACCATGGTTACCCCTCTGCTCCTCTAGTTACCCCTCGGCTCCTCTGGTTACCCCTCTGCTCCTCTAGTTACCCCTCAGCTCCTCTGGTTACCCCTCAGCTCCTCCAGTTGCCCCTCTGCTACCCTAGTTACCCCTCGGCGACCCTGTTTCTTTTGCTAGCCCCACTCTTGTGGTGGCTTCCCCTGCTGGCTTGGCCAGTACCTTTTTGTTTTTGCCTTGTTTTGCCCCCTGCCACTCTGTCTGTATTTTTTTGGGGTCGCCGGGTGGCTCCCGTTGAGGGGGGGGTACTGTGAGGTTTTGTCCGCTGCTCACCAACTTTCTCTGTTTTCTTTAAGCCTACTGTTTAGGAATTCTCTTCTCACTCACTCTCTCTAGCCCCCACCCTCTCGTTCTTTACTCTCGTTTACTCTCAGTGGCCACACCTGGACTACCTGTCATTATGTGTTTGATTGGTCTGGTGCCGAACTCACACTTTTAGTTCGATTATCAATTACCTCTCGCACCTGTGGTGGCAGGCTAATTAGTTCCCCTGTGGGCTTTAAATACCAGGGCTCTTCCCCTCGTTTCGGCGTGGGGTCGTGTTGTAAACATGCCGTATCATATTCTCAAACATCAAGACTCCTTCGGGAGGTCCTCTGTTCTGCCTATGCTGTTTTGATTCTCCGGCGTAGAGATGTTGCTCCAGCCTTCGCCTGCTGTCGCCGTTGCCTGAGGGGGAGACTGGTCTGCGCTCCCTAGACTTCCACGGGAGGCATCCCAGTGATCCACTTCAGACCCCCGCGCAGCTATCGACCTGACGCACATCCAGACCAGCGCACAGACGCGCATCTTCCAGACCTTCGAGCTTGGCACGCTCCTCCGTACCAGCGCACAGAGACGCGCATCATCCAGACCTTCGAGCTTGGCACGCTCCTCCGTACCAGCGCACAGACGCGCATCTTCCAGACCTTCGAGCTTGGCACGCTCCTCCGTACCAGCGCACAGACGCGCATCTTCCAGACCTTCGAGCTTGGCACGCTCCTCCGTACCAGCGCACAGACGCGCATCATCCAGACCTTCGAGCTTGGCACGCTCCTCCGTACCAGCGCACAGACGCGCATCTTCCAGACCTTCGAGCTTGGCACGCTCCTCCGTACCAGCGCACAGACGCGCATCTTCCAGACCTTCGAGCTTGGCACGCTCCTCCGTACCAGCGCACAGACGCGCATCTTCCAGACCTTCGAGCTTGGCACGCTCCTCCGTACCAGCGCACAGACGCGCATCATCCAGACCTCCAAGCTTGGCACACTCCTCCACGCAGACGCACCCCAGATGCGTCTCTCGGTTCCGGCGCGCACTCCAAGCAGTGGCGCACCACTCTGACCTCGGCTCGGACAGCCGGCTCCCCGGTGGCGACGCTCTCGCCCCGCTGCCTGTTCCAGCACCACTCTGACCTCGGCTCGGACAGCCGGCTCCCCGGTGGCGACGCCCTCGCCCCGCTGCTGTTCCAGCTCCTTTACGCATTATACGCATTACGTCTGGGTGAGTTTATTTGACTGTCTTGATCATCTCCGTTTTCGTGTGTTTCTTAACACTGAAGATAACCACCTTTTTAATCAGACAGTCACTCACCCAGCGTGTGCCTCTGTTTGTTTTCACTGGGATATTATTTTGGACGTTACATCTCCCACTGTGTGTTTGTTCACACCGAAGATAGTATTCACTTTTGGATTGTTTTTGGAACTTTGCTCTTTGTGTATTTTACACGAAGATAGTTTTTACTTTGATAACTTTTGTATTTGGACTAGTCACCTCTCCTGCATCTGCTCTGTTTTCCCTTTGTACTTTAACCCTCTCCTCTCTCCCTCTCGGCCGCCGTTACCCACCTCGGAGATCTGCCGAGAGTTCTGCAGAGCGGCCCTGATGTTTCCCACCAGTCCTCCCAGTCCTCCCTGTCCCCAGCCCGCCTCCGCGGGCCTCTGTCCCTGTTCTCCCCTTTCTAGTCCTCCTCGTCCCCAGCCCGCCTCCGCGGGCCTCTGTCCCTCTGTCACCAGAACCTGGCCCTCTGTTCCCCAGAACCTGTTCCCTATGTTCCCCAGTATCTGTCCCTCTGTCACCAGAACCTGGCCCTCTGTTCCCCAGAACCTGTTCCCTATGTCCCCCAGTACCTGTCCCTCTGTCCCTAGTTCTCCCCTCTCTAGTTCCTCCTAGTCCTCCCGTCCGGTCCTCCTAGTTCCTCCCTGTTTCTTCCAACCTTCCCCTAGCGTTCCCTTAGCCTTCCCTTAGTGTTCCCTTAACCTTCCCCTAGCGTTCCCTTTGCCTTCCCTTAGTGTTCCCTTAACCTTCCCCTAGCGTTCCCTTAGCCTTCCCTTAGTGTTCCCTTAACCTTCCCCTAGCGTTCCCTTAGCCTGTTCCTTCCCCTCTTGTTATTTCCAGTATTTTGTGTTTCTCCCTTAAAGGGACAGTGCCGGTTTCCCTTTGTTTCAATAAATGCCCGTTTCTTGGCTTACCCTCATACCTGTCTTGTGTTGTGCGATTGGGGTCGGTTACAAACCATAACAGTAGTACTAACTTGTATATTTTGTACCCAGTTTAACCGCCTGTACATTGTATATTGCTGTTGCTTTATACAACTTTACTTCTACATTTGCACTCTGGTTGAAATGCCAAACTTCTTTTCGTTGTACTGTACTTGTGCTGTATGATGACAATATATTTGAATATAATCTAATATCAAATATACCCTTTAAGAGCAAAATAATTTAAAAACAACTACTTTTTAACATAGAAATATTTCTTAGACCAATTTCAATCAGGTTTTCAACCCCACCACAGCACAGAGAGTGCTCCTATTAAGGTACTCAGTGATATTCGTATGAACACTGATTCTGGCAAAATGTCAGTCCTAGTGTGTTACTAGATCCTAGGCCTTTGTTACTGTTGACCCTCTATATATCACAGACTGGAGAGCATGGGTTGGACTCTCGGGCACAGTCTTGAGGGTTTAGGTCCTACAGGTATCTGCAAGACAGGGACTACTTTGTTTTCATTTGCAACTTCATATCTCCTTAGAGTGCTGCACTGGCTTCCCCATCGCCGCACGAATCCGCTTCAAGGTCCTTGACCTGGCATATCGTGCAGCTAAGGGAACGGCTCCCCTCTACCTCCGGTTAATGGTCTCTAACTACACACCCTCAAGACCCCTACGCTCTGCATCTTCTGGCCACCTCAGACCCACTCCTATCCGAGCTCTGGGAGGGTCATCAAAGAGAAGCAGGCTATTCTCGGTCCTCGCTCCACAATGGTGGAACGAACTTCCCAACACAGTTAGGACAGCCGAAACCCGACCACTGTCTTCTACTAGGATGCACTTTTCCACTAAATAAACTTCATTGCTGCTATATTACTACCTAGTATACTAATATGTCTCTACTATATGCACTCAACACTGCACCCACGTTTCAGCATTGTTTGATCATTGTTACTCAGCTGAAAGAGTTGTGCCCTTCCTGCTGACTTGTCGTACAGAACTTGTAAGTCGCTTTGGATAAAAGCGTTTAGCTATATGACTAAATGTAAATGTAAATGTATCTGAGCGAACCAGCAGGACTTGCTTTACATGCTCCCACTCGGCCTAATTATGCAAAAGAATAATAGCTTACAGTAACTATGCGGACAACGTTCAATTATACATAGCTCCGCCATCAGTTGACTAGGCTCCCATAGACTCACTGTGACAAAGAAATGACTGGATGTAACACAACTAAACTAAGACTGAACAGAGATAATTGTATTTTCTGAAATGAAAAAAATTATAATAATACAAATAAATCTAACCCTAACTAACCTTAGGCCTACTGCCATGCACTTGTCCTAATAAACTGACCTACACTGTAGCACTCAACACTTTGATGAACATTGTTACTCAGCTGAGTTGTGCCCTTCCTGATGACCTGTCGTACAGAACTAGTAAGTCGCTTTGGATAAATGACTAAATGTAAGTCAGCTAAATGACTAAATGTAATGTAAAATGTAATATATTTGGGGCAAAAGAAGAAACGCTGAAAGCTGCTGCCTCTTGACTCCATACATCTGAAGCGCAGAGCCCGGGTCAGAAGTCTTACATCTTCCTTGGTTAAGTTTCAAACAGTGTTAATTATGTTTAGGGCAAGAAATAAGACACTGCCAGAAAAGTTACAAAATATTTTTAATTTAGAAAGTGAGTTTAGTAGGAGGAAATAAAAAATCTGTTTGCACGTACCACACTTAAACAGCTGTGTCCTTCAGTTATTGGTGTAAAGTTGACTCTGAATTTGAATCTTTATTGATCCAGGTATGGGCAGGGTAATAGTGGAAGACATAAATATAGGCAATAAAACTATAGTAAAAATAAAAATAAGCAGTAAACAATATAATTAACTCTGAATGTATAAGCATATGAGCAAGTAAGCAGTGTGATCAAAGGTGCAGATGATGCCGTTATTATCCACTCAGACCTAAACTCACATCAAGTCTATAACAGCCTTCTATCATCTTAAAAATATAGCAAAAATGAGAGGTTCCATGGCCAAACAAGACCCCAAAAAACTGATTCACACCTTTTGTTTCCAGTAGGTTAGACTATTGTAATGGTCTTACTCTTTTCTCAGTAGGTAGACAATAGCTTTTCTAAAGCATTGTGATGTAATGAACTGGTTATGTGCCTTTAACGTAGACAATGGCTTTATTGTGATTTAATAAACTGGTTATGTGCCTTTAACGTAGACAATGGCTTTATTGTGGTGTAATGAACTGGTTGTGTGCCTTTAACGTAGACAATGGCTTTATTGTGGTGTAATGAACTGGTTGTGTGCCTTTAATGTAGACAATAGCTTTATTGTGGTGTAATGAACTGGTTGTGTGCCTTTAATGTAGAGTCTTGTAGACAATAGATTTTCAACAGTGATGAACTGGTGCTCTAGTGCGACATCTACTGGCTGAATGTTATCTATACTAAGCACCTTTAAGTATCGAAAGTAAAAGTAGCTGTCAAAGTTAACACGGTATTAACGCATTATCGACCGATTCTATTAACGCCACTATTTTTTTTAAACTCACGATTAACTTTAAAAAAATATATATATATATATATATATTTTTTTTTTACTTTTTTTTAAATTTATTTCTTTAGACTTCACTCAGTTGTATTATTGATGCTCTCATTGATACTATGTTTGTTTCTGATGTGTGTGTGTGTGTGTGTGTGTGTGTGTGTGTGTGTGTGTGTGTGTGTGTGTGTGTGTGTGTGTGTGTGTGTGTGTGTGTGTGTGTGTGTGTGTGTGTGTGTGACATATATAGAGAGAGGGGGGTGAGAGAGATGAGGAAGGGGCAAGAGAGAAAGAGAGCTGGGAGAGTGTGTGTGAGTCCTCAGCCCTTGTGTGGGTGAATGTAACAAGTTCCTATAACGTTTTCTTTCCCCTATTATTTCATGCACACTTTATTCATTGTTTTAAATTATTATTTTCTTTTAAGTTATTTTGTGCATCACTCTGTTTTGAATTTGATGCAAATTTGCAATGCATGAGGGTCATCCTTTTGTGTTAAATGGCTGCATAAAGCAAGCATTTGTTGACTCGCATGTTGATAAGAGTATTAAAACATGGAACTTGAAAAAGATCCGTTTAAGGTAAAAAAGATTATAAGGATAAGGATAAGAAAAAGGGTGGAAAGAAACACGAAGCAGGAATTCCAACGGCGCCGATTGAGACACGTTCAAAGAAAATAACAGGCGATGCTGCGGCGGATCCGTTGTTGACAAGCCCCGATGGGGGGAATATAATGGAGAATATACCGGGACCAACGGCGACTGGCTCCGAGAGGGAGACAATAGATGACAACATAACGGGAACGACAGGAAAAAGTACCGTGAAGGATAAAGCAGGGGATTTTGAGAAGATAATCGCCAACAAATCCATCTGTTCCCTCACTGCACCTACAATATCAACTGACACAGGCAGTGCAATTACACAACCCGACTTCAACTCTCTGACTATCCTGATGAAGGAACAGATGGTCGCTTTCAAATTACACGTCGCACACATCGATGCTAAATTCGAAGAGGTTATGAAAGCGGTCGCTGTACAGTCCGTGCGAATCACGACAGTGGAGAATACGGTGACAGAAATTACACTGGTAGTCAAAGAGAACGAGAAGAACGTCAACGATGGATTGATAGAGTTAACGAATGAGATAAAAAAGGTGGAAGAAGCATGTCGGAGGAAAATACAAGAAGTCAAAGATGAAGCGATGGAGAGGCTGCTCGAGACCCAACGTTACTACAGGCGAAATAATATCCGCATAGTGGGACTTGATGAATCAGTCAATTGCACAGACGACAAGTTTCCAACAGTGTTAGCAGAGATTTTGGGTAACAACATTCTAACCACAGAGCCGATAGTGGACCAATGTTACAGAATCGGTACTCGAGAACAAAGAGGCAATGGTCCGAGAGTCATCATTGTTACTCTGCGCAAGACGGTAATAAGAGATGACATCATCAGAGGTGCACGCAACCAAAGGGGGAAACTGAAATATGGTGAAAATTCAATATTTATCTACGAAGATCTATGCAAAGAGGCCATCGCTCAGCGTTTCCCCTACAAGGAGTTGATGCAGAGATTGTTCAAGAGTGGCCACAGGCCAATGCTAAAATACCCGGCACTATTATCGATCGTGGGAAAAGACGGCCGGAGGGAAGGAATACGCACGCCTAAAACCGCAGAGGAATACTTGAAGCTACATGGAGCAGGTCCCCCAGGGCAGAACGCAACACTGTCTCGCACCAGATAAGCCTACTCATCTCTCTCTTTCTCTTTGTATTTCAGTAATTTTATTAGAATGACTTTACCACGACTCAACAAAAGTAGCAGATGATATGCATGCCGGCAACACCAAGGCACAAGGTGTATAATATGGTTCGTAATGCATTATATTTACAGACTTCTGGTCTCCGTGGAGACAAGAATCTATCATTGACATTGTGAACAATCTGGAATATTCTGGGCTCATCGCTCGACTGCTCTGGGACACAAAGGAATATCCCGAAAATACTAGTAGTCATGAACCCTGGGTAGGAAGATCATTCTGGAACACAACAGCAGTCTGTTTGTATTTACTAGGGTATTCTACAACCTTCTAGAATATAATGCACCATTACAACGAAGGCCTGCAACTTTAACATTAACATCCGGTGTGTATAAGCATATGATCAATTGACTGAAGTTTAATCAGGCCTTAATAAGGCTTTAATAAGGCTTTAAAAAAAATCAGCCACATCTAAATGTATGAGCACAACAAGGTTATTCTAATATTTTAAATGATCACTCCACTGATTTAGAGATTGGCACATTGTAGCTCTAAAAGTCTCTGTTTTTCTCTTTTATCTCTGTATTCAATTTTATTTTAGTGGTTTTTCCACGATGAGTTTTATTTTAGCTCTCACTCCCTTTTTTTATCTTTCATTGTTCTTTTCTATTTTCTTCATTTTAAGCTGTTAGTGTTTGTCTCCAATCTTTTCCTTTTTCTGATGTTTCCTACATAAGTTAGTAGAAGGTTCAAATGAATATATCAATGAAGGTATTCTTTTTTTCATTTTTCATAATATTGTTAGTACATTAAGGGAAGGCGCAAGACCAAAAGCGACATTCTATTGAATTAGAATGAAAGTGTTAGATCCTATGGCAATTAGCATAGGAAGAGTAGGATTACAAAGCTCAGTTTGGGCAATCCGGTGGCCTAAGGGAGGGAGTCATACGCGGAGGATGTGTCTATGGAACACAGGCCTGTACGACTCTGGGGGAGGGGGGAAAAGGGGATTTTTATTTGTATATTGTAACTGAGGGGTACAATTCCCTGACTGTATTGATAAGTATGGTATCATTAAACCACTACCGCTTTATGTACTTTAACTACTGGCCACACAGTACATGATATAGATATGATGAACACTTTCCCACCTGATGAAACCAAGTCCACACAAATGTATCCGTCGAATATTTAATATATAGCAAAGGGTATATACAACGTTCACGTAATGACATTTATGATTTGAATGCACTTGTAAGGCAAATGAGTATTCGTAGGCAAATCAACATTGAATGTCCAATCTCTGGTTACGCAGGAAGCAAGTATACAACCTGGTTCTTTAGGGAACTATAGCGATGGTACTTAATGATTATAGCTGGATACACTAAAGGGGGTCCCGCTGGTTGTAAGTCAGTAGGGGGGGGGGGGGGGGTTAGGAGAGCCGCTGGCGATATCCCATCTGGCCAACGATTTCTTGGGAGAATTCAGAGTGCTGAACACGGTGCCCACAGAACCTTGGTCCACAGATGAATACAGTTGGGCCCTCTTGTAGACGGTAGCTGCCGGTCCACAACGAAGAGACGTGAGGCGACCTCACTCGGGTTAGAGCGCCGTCTCACCTGGACTCCTCTCGGGGGTAGTTCCAACACTTACCAGTGTTGGCTGTTATCCATGGCATAATCAAAGCACCCAAAGCAAGTAGATAATCCAAGCCGTGTAGGGCTCGCCGTCGTCCGGGTAAGGTAATCCAATGTGCAGGTCCACTCGTCCTTGCCCAGAACTCCTCGGATGAAAGCACCACACGTGGTCTGCCCAGCCTGGTTAAGACTCTAGATAACGCGAGGAAAACGATGGGGGTACTGCTCACTTTATAACTCTAACCGAACGATGCACCATACATAATAGACTATTATTAACTTAATAGAAATACGTCCCACTCGACGGTATAGTGCCAAACTATGACAATTCAACTATTAATCCACACGATGTCTCAATGCCATTCTGAGGCCAAGTTGACCATACTGCACCACACGTGTATCGTGGGTGAGGCTTAACGTCTTGCCACTAGGTTGGAGGGTAAAGAACTAAGGGCTAAGGGCAGTTCTACTTTACTTGCGCCATATATATATGCGCTGTGAACAAATAGTACCATTCGTATTTCGGCAGACGTATTCCTACGCGGAACCGGGGCTAGTAACGACATGTTCGTCGGCACGATTGAACTTGAACCAAGGGGCTTGGCTGCTGGCGCCAAGTTCTTGTCCAATGAGAGAATGAAACTATTATGGGCTGTTAGTAGACCAAAGGGATATTCAGTGTATATGTACAAGGAATATACAAGGGATATCAAACGATATACAAATACTATTAAATATATATCCATAAATAAATATATATATTCGGTTGAATCTGATCCTTCACAACAGCCGCACCCTAATTAGTCCCACCTAATTAGCTAAGCAGAGACAGATTGACCGCACTGTCTACCACTCAAGGTCCGCTGTAAGGGTCAGTCAACTCACAAAGTCATGGGGTCATGGTCGTCATCGATAGTGTCTGGGAGTCTGGGCAGTTCTATTAGCCTCGCCACGGGTCGTGTGTAAGTTCGCCCTTGGACGAGCACCTCAGCTGCTCGGACCTTGCCATCGGCACCGGTGATCTCTTTGCTTACGCGGCCAGCCGGCCACATAGCTCTGGGTAGTGACTGGTCGATAATCATGATGACTGTTCCTTCTGTCAAATTGTCTCTCTCTTTTACCCACTTCTGGCGGGTCTGTAGAGACGGTAGGTAGTGGAGTAGAAAGCTGTTCCAAAACTTGTCAGCTAGTACTTGACTGTACCTCCACATTCTTCGGCCGTTCGCTTCTTCAGGCCTGTACATTGTCTGGGGTAGCGCGGGGTCCAGCCGCCCAAATCAAGAGTGTGTTGGGGGTGACTGGGTCGACATCTGCTATATCACTGGAGACGTAGCCGAGGGGCTTGGAGTTCAATACTCCCTCGATCTCCGTGAGGACTGTCATTAGGACTTCTTCCGCTACAGTCTGGGCCCCAAGCACGGCGTACAGGGCTGTCTTTATAGAACGTACTTCTCGTTCCCAGGTTCCACCGAAGTGGGGTGCGTTCGGGGGATTAAACTGGAAGTCAATCTGGGATGGAGCGAGGTGGGTCTTAAGTTCTGGGCCCATAGCTTGGAAGCTCTCTCTCAGCTCTCTTTCTCCGCCTTTGAAGTTTGTCCCGTGATCAGACAACAATGTAGACGGTTTTCCTTTCCGTGATGTGAATCTTCGGAAGGCCATAAGGAATGAGTCTGTGCTCATGGTTGGAAGGAGGTCGATATGTATCGCTCTGGTGGTCATGCATTTGAATACAATACCCCACCGCTTCTCGGTTCCTCTTCCTTTCTTTATATACAACGGGCCAAAACAGTCCATGCCTGTGGAGTGGAATGGCTTGTCGCCGAGTCGGAGGCGACAGGGAGGTAGGTCAGCCATCCGGGGTATGCTGGGCTGCGCGCGCCACTTTCGGCAGTCTAGACAGGTTCGCTGGAAGCGTCGCACTGCTTCTCTCCCTTGAAGTATCCAATAGCGACGTCTGATCTCCGCGAAGACTCTCTCTGCTCCTGCGTGGTGCACATCCTCGTCGTATTTCTTTATGATCAGCTCTGTGACCTTGTGTCGGCTGTTCAAGACTATCGGGTACTTAACGTCATCCGGTAGGTCGGGGGCTCTCCGCAGACGACCACCCACTCTGATGAGATTATGGGCGTCACTCTCGGGTGCCAGGTGGAGCAGTCTGCTGTCTGATGGGACGGGCTTTCCTCCCTGTAGACAGTCTAGCTCATCGGGGAACGAGTCTCTCTGGGCTCCTTGTAGTAGAAGAAGTTCTGCTTCTTCGTAGTCAGCTGCTGAAATGTCAGTGGTGGGCTGAATCTCTGGGTGGTGCCACAGGAATGTCTTTAGTTGCGCACTCTGTAGGGTGAGGCAGTCATCTATGTTGGGGTCTGTGGAGGCGACTGTGCTCAGTCCACAGAACATAGGTTTCTTGTTCTCAGCCTCCTCTTTACTCGCCTCCCGTGGGGTGGGCGTAGGCCACTCTCCTTCCGGGACCTTGAGGAACTCTGGTCCGTCACTGTAGATGTTGTGACGGGTGAGGTCATCTAGGGACATTCCCCGGGTGATGACGTCAGCTGGGTTGTGTTTGGTGTCCACATACCGCCAGCTCGCTGCTTCTGTTAACTCTTGAATCTCGGTGACTCTGACTCCCACGAAGACTTTGTATCTGCATGAATCAGACTTGATCCATGTGAGTACTGTCGTGGAATCTGACCACAAGATTGTTCTGTGCACCGGAATGGTGAGTTCACGTTGGATTAACGTGGCTAGATGCGCTCCTGCTAGGGCTGCGCAGAGCTCTAGACGCGGGATAGATTGTTGCTTTCGTGGGGCTATTCTTGAGCGAGCCAGGATGAAAGCAGTGTGTATCTCTCCTCCCTTCTCTTGGGCACGCAAGTAGGCCACCGATCCATAGGCTACTTCGGAGGCGTCACTGAAGACGTGTAGATCCATCTTGCATGTCTCTGGCCTCACTGTGGGTGGGAAGTAGCTGCGGCGTATATTGACGCCTGGGAGTGAGCGGAGCTCCGTCTCCCACTCTCTCCATGTGGAGGCAAGGGGTGCGGGTATTGGGTCGTCCCAGCCCTGGTCCTTGTCCCATAGTGCTCGTACAATCATCTTTGCCCTGGTGGTGTAAGGTAGAATACATCCCAACGGGTCATATTGTCTGGCGAGTGTTCTGTACACACTCCGTCTGGTGGTCGGTATCGCCGTCGACCTTCCCTGCTCCGTGGTCAGGGATTTGTGTCTATAGTGGAGCGAGTCTGTTTTGAAGCGCCAGACTAGTCCTAGTGTCATTTCTTGGGCTTCTCCTGGGATTGTCGCCATCCAGGTCTCGCTGCTGGCAGCCTTGTCCGCGGGGGAGAGGCTGCGCAATACTTGCGGGTCGCTGCTTGGCCACTGCCTGAGATCAAAGCCGCCTTTGATCAGGGAGGCGCGTAGCTTGAGTAGGAGAGCCTCGGCTTCTTCTTGGGTCGAAACGCTTTGTAAACAGTTGTCCACGTAGAAACTGTTCTTCACACTGTGTCGGACCTCTTCATCTGCTGCTGGGTCCTCTGCGACGTGTTTCTGCAGTGCAAATGTAGCACAGCACGGGCTGCATGTGGTTCCGAAGGGGAGGACTTCCCATTGGTAGATGGCTGGGTGCTCATCTCCGATCCTCTCTCTCCATAGGAACCGCAGTAGGGGCTTATCCTCCTCCACTAGTCTCACCTGCAGGAACATCCCTTTGATATCCCCGCTGATAGCCACCTTGTCCTGGCGGAAGCGTAGTAGCACGCCTAGTAGAGAGGGGCCGAGTGTGGGGCCGGGCAAGAGCTCTTTATTCAGATTCTGGGATCCGATCTGGTAGCTGCAGTTAAACACAATGCGATCCTTGCCGCTGTGGTGGACCTTGTGGTGCGGCACGTACCATGATTCGGTCGTCTGATCGGCCTCTTTAATGTCAATCTTCATTACGTGTCTCGC
Organism: Notolepis coatsorum; assembly: GCF_963971535.1. Taxonomy (NCBI): domain Eukaryota; kingdom Metazoa; phylum Chordata; class Actinopteri; order Aulopiformes; family Paralepididae; genus Notolepis; species Notolepis coatsorum. The sequence continues at coordinate 163,600,810 of NC_140169.1, read as the reverse complement.
TGTGATTAGCTTCTCAATCTCAGCGCGGTACACACTCTCTTGAGCGGGGTCTTTGGCTAGGCGCCGCTCTGTGTTCAATAGATACCGCTCCGTAGCTTCTTTCGTGGCGTGAAAGGTGGGCATTCCCTCTCGCCTCAGGAGTGGAGTTGCGTATCTCATCACTCCGCCGACTGTGACTCTCTTTGTCCCTTGCTCGAGGAGGTTTATGGCGTAAATGTCTTCTTTAGAACGAATGTCTTTCTTTTCGTTCTTAAAGGGCATTGTCTCTAGTGTCCATAGCCTCTCGACATGCTGCAGGAGAGTGGTGTCTTCTTCTGTCACTCTGGAGTGGAGGCAGCTAGTGGCTGCTGTTCGGTTGAGAGATTTAGCGAGGGGGCCTTGTAGTGTCCATCCTAGGCGGGTCTCGACTGCTGCAGGACAGCCTCTGGGTCCTGTATGGACCCGGTCTATCGGGACTATGAGGTCTGCATGGTCGGAGCCTATCAGCAGGGTCGGGGTGGCGCCGTCTATGAGCGGGATAGGTAGTTGACGCAGGTGCACATATTTATCCATCAGCTTGGCGATGGGGTAGGTGTACTGTGATAGTCCTATTTCTTGGCTGGTGAAAGCATTTGTAATCCTATACCGTCGCTCTGGCTGCCCGCTTGCTGCGATAGTGAAAAAGACATTCTCGCCTTTTATCGTCTTTAAATCTCTTCTTATTGTCCGAATCGTCATTTGGTTCTCGCTCCCCCGCAGTCCCAGCTGGGCCGCAGCGGACGCGAGCAGAAGGGTCTTCTCTGACCCGTCATCAAGGACGGCGTAAGTGTCCATGACTTTATCTTGGTAGCTCAATGTTACACGGACTACCTTTAAGAGCACTTGGGCGCCGCTGCTGCTGGCGGGGTCAATGTACATGACACTTGCCTTGGTGCTGCTCGATGGTGCAGGTGCAGGCTTTCTTCTGTTACTGTCGTGTAGGACATCTAGGTGGGCTCCGTCACACCGACTGCACCTCTTCTTTAGGCGGCACTCGGCTGCCATGTGACTGCGCGCACATCGGTAACAGCGCCTGTTGGACTTTATCCATTGACTCACTTCTTCTGCATTCATCTTTGTGAACAGGTCACATTGTGACAGCCAGTGTTCCTTCTCGCAGTACGGGCACACCATCTTCCACTTCTCTTTTCTCGAGGGGGTACTGTGGTTCTTACTGCTCGGTACTGATTCTGATTGGTGCATGACAGTCACCGATCTTCTTCCATCGTTTATTCTCCTGGGTCCCTCTCTGGAGCTTGGTGTGCTCCGCACGAACGTATCCAGTCGTAAGCTGCTGACTTCTCTCGCCAGGAAGTCGGCTAGATCGAGGAGGGATGGTTCGGGACCGTTAGGATCACGGTGGTCTCTCTGCCGCCTAAAGCGCTCTTGTCTGGCGGGTGGCAGCTTCTCTAAAATCCTCTCGACGTTAGAGTTGGCGTATAGCTCGTGCATACCCTTTTCTCGTTGCGCTCCCAGCATCCCTACCAGGGACTGCACTTTTATAGACAGGTCGTCTAATGAGCGATTGTCTGTTGCTGGGGGTAGGCGGTCAATATGCCTTATCTCTTGGATTACGTAATCCCATATACGTCCATATCTCTGGTCCAGCGCTGCTAGAGCCGCGGTGTATGGGCTCGTAGAGGTGGCATAGGCTAGCGCTATATTGTGCGCTCGGGGTACTTTCAGGTGCTTCAGTAATATTGCATACTTGTGACGTTCATCAACGACATCCACCATCATTGTCTCTAAGCACATTCGGAGCTCCGTGTACTGTGCCCGATTCTCATGGGTGAAGTCTGGGATGGTCGGTGTGGTAATGTATGACGCCGTGGATGGCTGATACATCGGCGAGCGTTGGGGGAGAGGCCTCCTAGGCGAGTCTCCTCTTGCGCCTCTCTGTGGGCTGGTACCGGCAGGGTACCATGGCCCGCTGGTCCAGGTGCTATTCCTCGGGGCTGGTCGTGCGTCGTGCTCACCCGTGAATAGAGTCGGGGGTCTGTAGCGCAGCACCGCGGGGGTATAGCCTGGGCTGTACTGGACCTCCTGGTCCGGTGGAGTACTGTGCTGTCGTCGGGCTTGGTTCTCCTCCTCTCCCTCTTCTTCTTCTATCAGGTCTTCTAGATCCTGTAGTCGTTTATTTAGCTTCTCCGCAGTGTATGCTGCTCCTTCCTTGTAGCTGGGTCTCGCTTGGACCGGTCGGGGAAGGGGGTCTGCGGGGGGTATAGGCTTGGTCTGTTGGTCAAGTTCAGGGTCGCTTGCTCGGTTAGGAGACGCTGCCCTTGACTGTTGTCTCGACGAGTTCCTTGAACCCCTGGCGGAGGGAGAGGGTGTTGCCTTGAGGATCAGCTGCTCCATTAGTTGCGCTTGTAGCTTGTCGCGCTCGGCTTGTAGTCTGTCGCGCTCGGTTTCGCGCTGGATGAGAGCGAGGTCGCGCTCTGCTTCTCTTTGGGCACCGGCAGCGGCACGCTGGGTGTCTGCTCGGTCTCTTGCCATATTCTCTTCCGTCTGAAGGCGTCTCATCTCCAGGCGTATGCGCTCTTCTTCGCTCCGTTGCTGTGTCTGGAGTCGATCGCGTTCACCCTGAAGTCGATCGCGTTCACCCTGGAGTCGATCGCGTTCGGTAGAGGCTGTCAGGCTGACGAGGAACGCCTGTGATAGCATCCTCTCCGCTTCGCTGGGGGAAGACGGTTGTAGAGGTGAGCCGCTCCTGGCGGTACTCGTTGGGGAGTCCTGGAGCTCTATTTCCTCGGCGCTCTCCTCCTCTTCTTCCGTGCAGAGTTCTCTCTCTGTAGGGTTGTCTTCCTCCCGGGGCTGGTCGGGGACTACTTCTTCGCTATTGGCGGGGGGTAAAGGCATGTCAGCTCCCTCCTGGTCCCCACCGTGAGCTTGGTCAGTTACATTAGAACCCACTAGGGCCTCTGTGGTCGGGGTAACCTGGTCGTTAAGGTCAGACATAATTTTACTTTCTACTTTTACCGCGTTTACCGTTTGTAGAAGGCTAGGTAGTTGACTGACAGCGTAATCCTCTAAGTACGGAGGTGGCTGTCGTCTGCGCTGCGGGCGTTCTACGTTAGGAGGACCGTTTCGTGGAGTGTTCATCATAGGCCATTTCAATATTAATAACACTATATTAATATTACACTAGTTACCCTCCGGCTCGAAGGACCAATTGTAACTGAGGGGTACAATTCCCTGACTGTATTGATAAGTATGGTATCATTAAACCACTACCGCTTTATGTACTTTAACTACTGGCCACACAGTACATGATATAGATATGATGAACACTTTCCCACCTGATGAAACCAAGTCCACACAAATGTATCCGTCGAATATTTAATATATAGCAAAGGGTATATACAACGTTCACGTAAAGACATTTATGATTTGAATGCACTTGTAAGGCAAATGAGTATTCGTAGGCAAATCAACATTGAATGTCCAATCTCTGGTTACGCAGGAAGCAAGTATACAACCTGGTTCTTTAGGGAACTATAGCGATGGTACTTAATGATTATAGCTGGATACACTAAAGGGGGTCCCGCTGGTTGTAAGTCAGTAGGGGGGGGGGGGGGGGTTAGGAGAGCCGCTGGCGATATCCCATCTGGCCAACGATTTCTTGGGAGAATTCAGAGTGCTGAACACGGTGCCCACAGAACCTTGGTCCACAGATGAATACAGTTGGGCCCTCTTGTAGACGGTAGCTGCCGGTCCACAACGAAGAGACGTGAGGCGACCTCACTCGGGTTAGAGCGTCGTCTCACCTGGACTCCTCTCGGGGGTAGTTCCAACACTTACCAGTGTTGGCTGTTATCCATGGCATAATCAAAGCACCCAAAGCAAGTAGATAATCCAAGCCGTGTAGGGCTCGCCGTCGTCCGGGTAAGGTAATCCAATGTGCAGGTCCACTCGTCCTTGCCCAGAACTCCTCGGATGAAAGCACCACACGTGGTCTGCCCAGCCTGGTTAAGACTCTAGATAACGCGAGGAAAACGATGGGGGTACTGCTCACTTTATAACTCTAACCGAACGATGCACCATACATAATAGACTATTATTAACTTAATAGAAATACGTCCCACTCGACGGTATAGTGCCAAACTATGACAATTCAACTATTAATCCACACAATGTCTCAATGCCATTCTGAGGCCAAGTTGACCATACTGCACCACACGTGTATCGTGGGTGAGGCTTAACGTCTTGCCACTAGGTTGGAGGGTAAAGAACTAAGGGCTAAGGGCAGTTCTACTTTACTTGCGCCATATATATATGCGCTGTGAACAAATAGTACCATTCGTATTTCGGCAGACGTATTCCTACGCGGAACCGGGGCTAGTAACGACATGTTCGTCGGCACGATTGAACTTGAACCAAGGGGCTTGGCTGCTGGCGCCAAGTTCTTGTCCAATGAGAGAATGAAACTATTATGGGCTGTTAGTAGACCAAAGGGATATTCAGTGTATATGTACAAGGAATATACAAGGGATATCAAACGATATACAAATACTATTAAATATATATCCATAAATAAATATATATATTCGGTTTAATCTGATCCTTCACAACATATATATATATATGTTTTTAAGCTCTGCTCTCAACGGGACCTCAATAATTGGATGTACATCTATTGTAGCTTCGCACTCCAGAAGCATTACCAAAAACTACACAACAACATGTATAGATTATGGCTAGTTTGAATATAATGATATGGAACACTGGTGGGATAAATAAACAACACAAACGCAAAAGCGTGCTCACACTGATGAAAAAAGAACATGTGGACGTGGCTCTACTAAGCGAAACGCACATTTTACAACACAACACAACACATATCATAATATTAGTCACTCTTTTGGTACGAGAACTCGAGGTGTAGCCATAGTCGTTAGACGTAAGTTGAATATTGAATTAAAGGGAGTATGGTCTGATGCAGATGGTCGTATAACTATACTGTAGCTATGATTGTACACAAGAACAGGAAAATAGCGTTGGCAGCGGTATATGCCCCAAATTTGTACGAAGAGGGTTTCTTCACTACACTAACCAATGCAATGTTAGACCTTCCCGATTACTCATTTATAATAGGTGCGGATTTTAATGCCATTTGGAATCCAAGGATGGACAAATCTTACCTCGCCTTTTCCAGCGAGCAAAATAATTAATCTAATGCATTAAAGGATTGGTCGAAGATTACAGGTGTAAATGACTTATGGCGATCACTTAATCCCACAACCCGAAAGTACTCTTGTCGATCTGCGAGACATAACACATTATCCAGAACCCAATGCACTATCAGATCACTGTTATTTACTCCTAAAAGGAACATTTGGTATACTATCTTCCCGAGCCCCAAGATGGCGATTTAACTCGATGCTGCTTAATAACAAGGAATTCATTACACAACTCAAAGAAGCTCTTATAGTATTCCTACGGGAGAATGCAAACTCGGTGCAAGACCCCAGAATAATATGGATGTCGGTAAAGGGAATGATAAAGGATTTCACTGATAGCTTTTCCTCCAAAATGCGCAAGAATCGATGCACAAAACTGTCTGAACTGGAAACGCTTTACTCAACGTTATTTAATTCTTTAAAATACAACAACTCAACTCGACTAGAAAATCAAGTTAATGTACTAAAAAAAGAGATCAATGCCATATACAGACAACAATCGGAAATACAAATACGCAGCACAAGACAACAGCAGTACTCCCAAGGTTCTAAACCTAGTCACCTATTAGCCATGCGATTAAGAATTAATGCAAAATTTGCAGATATAACTACCATTAGAGCACAACAAGTACTTGAAACAGACCCTGAAAAAATAAACTATACATTCAAAGAATTCTACTCCGACTTATATAAATCAGAAACGACCTTCGATCAAAACAAAATGGACACATATCTTAATCAAATTATTCTCCCTAAACTTTCAGAGGATGACGCTAAACAGTTAGAAACACCGATCACACTAGAGGAACTCAAGAAGGCCATATCCGAAATACAAAGTGGTAAGGCTCCCGGAAGAGACGGTATCCCACCAGAAATTTACCTTTCTTGTTGGGACATAATTGGACCCTTATTACTAAATATGATCTTATACTCAGTCAAGGAGGGGAACTTCCATAAAAACGACAATATTGCACTCATAACAGTCCTTCTCAAAAAAGACAAAGACCCCACCGAGTGCGGTAGTTACAGACCCTTAAGCCTCCTCGGAACCGATATCAAACTGTACTCTAAGGTATTAGCCATCAGATTACAAAAGCATATGACGTCTTTAGTTCATCCGGACCAAACTGGCTTCATAAGAGGCCGCCTGATCACTGATAACATAAGACGAATACTGCACGTACTAGATGCCGACAAGGACGACACCATACCTAAGGCGATGCTGTCCCTGGATGCAATGAAAGCTTTTGACAGGCTGGAATGGTCGTATCTATGGGCAGTATTAGAGAAGATGGGGTTAGGTAAAGGTTTCATTGATATGATTAAAGTAGTATACAAAGACCCATCGGCCATGATTACTACAGGTATAATCACCTCCGGAATATTTCCGGTATCACGCTCAGCTAGACAGGGTTGCCCTCTTAGTCCCGGACTATTCGATCTATCATTAGAACCTTTAGCACAATATATAAGACAATCCCAATCCATACAACCAATCGTCATCAAGGGCACACAACATAAAATTAGTTTATATGCGGACGACGTAATACTGTTCATGCAAAACCCCAACACCACACTGCCTCATCTGCTCAAGTTGATTGAGAACTTTGGTGATTTATCGGGATTCAAGATAAATTGGCCGAAGTCGGCTTTCCTTCCACTTAACACCCCTGCAAAAAAAGATATAACCCTCCCAGGAGAGATACCTATGGTAAAACATTTTAGATGCTTGGGAGTGGAAATATTCCCCACCATAAGACAAACGGTGAAGCACAATTACACAATAATCCAAAACAAAATCAAAGACGACCTTGATAGGTGGGCAAAACTTAAAAACCCAGTACAGGCACGGATATCAATAGTTAAGATGGACGTACTACCTAGAATCAACTTCTTCAGTTCAATGCTACCGTTACCCCCTCCAGAGGGTTACTGGAAAAGATTACACTCCTCCACATACAAATTTATTTGGAATAACAAACCACCACGTATAAAAAGATCCACCGCACAGAGAAATAAAGCAGACGGTGGCATGGCATTTCCAGATTTTTTCCACTATTTTAAGGCGTACACATTAAGACCATTGACAACATGGTTTGATCCCCAAGCATTAGTATCCTGGAGAAAATTAGAAGAAAACATAGTAGCCCCACATAGACTGAAGGACATAGCATACACTAAACTACCAATCAAGCATTGTGAACGGAAATTTGGCCCCATAATTACTCATGCGATCCGGATATGGCGTGAAACACAAAAAAAATATCCTAACCCACATAAATGGCACAATCATACTCCCTTATTCAATAACAATGCACTCTTGATTGAAAAACGACCTATAAGATTCCCTATATGGGAAGAGCAAGGCATACACTCATTAGGGGATGTTTTTAACAAACAGTGTTTTTGTAGTTATGGAGAAATATGCAAAAAATGTAATCTCACCAAGTCCACATGGCTTTTTTACATACAGTTACGACTATGTTTGAAGTCTCACGGTGTTCCATTAGACATACCAATTGAACACCACAGATACCACAAATTATTCTATGAAAGAGAGACATCGAGAGGTTTTGTTTCAGATTTTTATCATCAATTACTAACGTCCTCGTATGAAACCCTCCAACTAGACTCTGTCTGGAGGAGGGATATACCAGACCCGGAAAGTGACTTTGATTGGCAAGAAGCCTGGGCAAATGTCCGACTTACATCAAGGAACCCGGACCATCAACAAATCAATCTTAACTATATTCACAGGACATACTTGACTCCTATAAGACTGAACAGAATGGGTCTTAAACAAGACTCCAAATGCTCCCAATGTACAAATGGGGATGAAGGGACATTTATGCACATGTACTGGGACTGCCCACCAGTTAAGATATTCTGGAAAGATGTGACCCAACAATTATCAAAACTCTTATCTTGGAATATACCTGTACACCCCTCTGTATTACTATTGAATGATGTTTTTGAGTTTGCAGTACATCCACAGCTAAAAAGATTGGTTTTATCGGGTATCACAGTAGCTAAAAAGCTGATCGCATCACGCTGGTTTCAACCGGAAAAAATGTGCCGGAAAGTTTGGTTTCTTACATATCTCGATGTGATTTATCAAGAAATATCTACAGCAAGAATTCTGGGTCTCAATGAATCCAAAATGACAATGTGGTTAGAAGTGGTGGAGAGAATAAAAGCTAGCTTATAATGGTAGTGTCTGGTTAGGAGCGAGGGATAATGGAGGTACTATCCAAAGAGGGGTCCGGGAGGGGGGGGTTCGAGCTGGAGCATATGTGTGTAGGTTTTTAGATAACAGGTATTAGGGGTATATCCTGTATAAGACATTGGTATAAATGGTAATTTTGTTGGATATCCACTGTGTATTAATGCTTGTGTATCTTATCGTGTGTTGTCATGTTTGTTTATATGTGTGTTAAAAAAATTATTAAAAAAAAAATACAAAAAACAAATATTATTTTTTTAAATATGCGATTAATTTGCGATTAATCGTGAGTTAACTATGGACAATCATGCGATTAATCGAGTTAAATATTTTAATCGGTTGACAGCACTAAAACATACACGTTCTTATGTGTCATTCTTATAGTTCAGTACTCAAGTGGTTGAACTGTAGCCAATGAGCTGTGGCTCTGTGCCATGTTGTAGCCAATGAGCTGTGGCTCTGTGCCATGTTGTAGCCAATGAGCTGTGGCTCTGTGCCATGTTGTAGCCAATGAGCTGTGGCTCTGTGCCATGTTGTAGCCAATGAGCTGTGGCTCTGTGACATGTTGTAGCCAATCAGCTGTGACTCTGTGCCATGTTGTAGCCAATCAGTCCAACAGTACATGTACAGTAGCTGTTATGAAATGCATGTTCCAACGGCGCGTCGGGTCTGTCCTGGGGTTTCCTCGTCTTTTGACAGCGGATCGAGGGACGTCGCGCGATGTTTAGCTATCAGGCTAACTCGCGCTCAGGTAGGCCCTGTGCCATCAGGCATTAATGTTGGCGTTAGTAATACTGCTTGTTGTCCTGTAAGACAACCGAGTTGTGTATTGGCGCAAGGGGCAGGATATTTGGGTAAACGTGACTCTGAGTTGGACGTTTTCCCGGCTATCCTGGAGCGTGCTGCTAATGCTAATGCTGTAATGCTGGGTCACTGTCCCATTGTTCCCCGCTGTGGGCTGTCACCGCTTTTCCCTCCTCTTAACCGGTTCATTGATGAAGGTCAGTCGGTAGCTAATGTGGGGGGTTTTGCTGAGACTTATTTACCTTTTTTACGGGTAAATGGGCTGACAACAGGGCGCAAGGCAGGTGTGCCTTGGCTTGAGAGCCAGGTAGCATCGATCCTTTGCCCTGGCAGGGTTGAACGGTGTCTCACCCGGAAGCCGACACTTGAGAGCAAGTTGGCCTGGCAGGTGGCAGTATGGACTGATGATGTTTATACCGCCATAGGATGGAATTTAGCTGCCGCCAGTGTCGTGGCTCAGCTGATTGTTTTTCTGTCCACATTGGGGCTGCAGGGCCAGCCGACGCTGAAAACATTGTGCGTGTTTTTGGGGTTATAGAAATCTTAAATCAGTCGCAAGCCTTAACCGCAGGGAGGATCAGGATGCTATCAACTCTTATTAATAGGCATCTCTGGTTGGAGCAGTCTTCCCTTGGGGAGGAGGAAAGGTTTCTTCTCCTTAAGGCTCCTCTTTCCGCGGAAGGACTTTTTTGTTGTTCTGCGGAAACGCAGGCGGTATTTGACCTGGGCCCCACACCGCCTCACACCATGCAGCCAGAGGTGAGAGCACGGCCTCGTCAGCGACTATGGCGAGGCCCTCGACCAGCGGCCACGTTTCCCCCGCCTGAGGTACCCTGGGCTCTACGTCAACAGGTGTCCACAAGGCCGACAGCCTTGGCGGCCGAGGGATCGGCTACATTGGATGAGCACGCCCTAAGAAACCGTCGCCGTTAGTGCCTCCCACTCCGGAGAGCCCGGTAGTGGTCTGGCAGGCGCGCGTGATTTTGGTGGTAGTAATATCACTGCAGGGCTACGGTGTGTAGGAACCCATGGGGTCCTCACACCTTGCATGTCCAGCTGCAGAACAGCTCCTCAGCGGTCCATGCTGGAGGGGTGTTCAGTGGGGGAGCTCTTGTCACCTGGTATGATGTCAGCTTCTCCCGTATCAAACCGGCCCTTTCTGTCGGGGTCCCCCCTTGGGTGTGATTGCCTTGTGGGTTGTATCAGGGACCGATGTCCCGACTCCACGAAATGCCCTGCCCGCACGGTTAGCGGGTCCAGAGTTGGCTACGCATAGCGGGTGGGACCGGGCCACCTATCTACAGTTCCTAGCGGGCCAGCGCCAAATGGCGGCGGGTGCGCTTTGGGAGTATCATCACATAATGGCTACAGCAGTGCCATATGTCGAAGTGGATGGAGATAACGTTGAGGCGGGGGCTTGCCTTGCAATTCGCACAACCCCACCCTCCGTTTTCAGGTTTGGTGCATACCCTGTTGTCAGGGTCGGCAGCAGTGACAGCTCTGGCCGACGAGATCCAATCTCTGTTGGCGAAGCAAGCCGTAGTCATTGCCCACGGGAGGACACGATGTCTGGCGTCTACTCCCGGTATTTTCTGGTGCCCAAAAAAACGGGAGGTGTCAGACCTATACGGGATCTGTCCGCGTTCAATCGTCTGATTGTGGTGAGACGGTTCAGAATGTTGACCGTCAAACACCTGTTAAACGCTGTCAGGGTGGGAGACTGGTTCACCTCCATAGACCTGAAAGATGTGTATTTTCACATCCCGATTTTCCCTCCTCACAGGAAATACCTACGGTTCCTGTTTCAGGGCGTGTCGTACGAATACCAGAGGTTGCCGTTCGGCTACTCTCTGGCCCCCCGCACATTCACCAAGTGCGTAGAGACCGCGCTGGAGCCTCTACGTCGTCAGGGGATACGAATTATTTTCTATCTCGACGACATTCCGCTCCTCAGCCGGTCGGAGGAGGTCGCCAGGTCTCATACCAGGCTGGTGGTGGAATTCCTCACCAAGCTGAGTTTTGCTGTGAACTGGAAGAAGAGTACGCCTCTTCCCAGTCAACAGGTGGAGTACTTGGGCTTGGTTCTAAGCTCAAGGCCCATGAGGGCAACCCTCTCGGAGCAGCGGCGAGTGTCTATCCTCGACGCGCTCGGGGGTCTCCGTCCTGGCGGGACGGTTACGGCGCTGTATGTGATGCGCCTGCTCGGTATGATGGCATCTGCTCACTCTGTGGTCCCTCTTGGCCTCCTCTTCATGAGGAGGATACAGAGGTGGTTTTCTAGTATGAAAATAGACCCGGTGAGAGTGGAAACGTTTGAAGGTTTCCTTGTTGATACGGGGGGATCTCGCCTACTGGAGGAGGCCTGGTACCCTCACCAGCGGGGTCCCCATGGGCGGGGACACATCACGGTCTTCACCGACACCTCCCTCACGGGATGGGGGGGGGGACGTGTCGGACCAACGCAGTGGGGGGCAGCTGGGCGGTCCATGCTGCCCGGTCTGCTATGCACATCAATGTGTTGGAATTGAAGGCGGTCCTCCTGGTCCTCAAGCGGCTCGGCCACTTGGTGGTGGGCGAGCACGTGTTGGTCAGGACGGACAGCACGATGGCAGCGGCGTATATCAACGGACAGGGTGGAGTATGCTCCATCCGTCTGCACCGGGCGGCGTTCGAGCTCTGGCTGTGGGCGTCTCGCAATCTGCACAGCCTGAGGGCGCTCCACATCCCTGGCAGGGAGAATGTGGGCGCAGATGCGATGTCGCGGGGCGGTCCTCATCACGACGAGTGGGGACTACGTCCAGACATAGTCAGACAGGTCTGGGACCGCTTCGGGGAAGTGGTTCTCGGTCAGTCGGGGGGACGATCCTCCCTTGGGGGTGGATGCCTTCTCGATGTATCCATGGCCGCCCGGGATTCTGTATGCTTTTCCCCCCATACATCTGATAGGACAGTTGTTGGAGCGGGTACGTTGGGAGCGCAGGACCTTGATCCTGATCGCGCCGGACCGGGGCACAGCTGTGTGGTTCCCGGTCCTGATCCAGCTCTTGGTAGCCCCGCCGTGGCCTGTTCCTTGGTTGCCGCGGGCCCTCTCTCAGGCGCACAGGTCTCTGTGGCAGTTCCCTGTGCTGGGCCAGCCGCTGATGGTTTGGCTGTTGAGAGGATGAGTCTGGAGAGGATGGACCCTTCTGTGGTCGACACCATCCGGAACATGCATGCTCCTTCCACTATCGTGGTTTACGCAGGTAGGTGGTGTATTTTCCAAGAGTGGTGTAGAGTGGGGGCCTTGGACCCTGTGTCCTGCCCCCTGGACGCTGTCCTTTCCTTCCTTCAGTCTATTTTGGATAAACTGTCTGCTTCGACGGTGAGGGTATATGCCGCAGCTATATCCTCTTGTCATGAGGGGTTTGAGGGTATTACGTTGTTCAGCCACCCTCTTGTGAAGCGTTTCCTGCTTGGCACTCGGCGCCTTAAGCCGGTGAAACGTTCTCTGTCTCCGAGTTGGGACCTCCAACTGGTCCTCGGTCAGTTGTCTGAGGCCCCGTTTGAGCCTCTTGAGCAGGCGTCTTTGGAACAGCTGTCTTTCAAGACTGCGTTCCTGCTGGCCATCACCTCCGCTAAGCGCGTGGGTGAGCTTTGTGCTCTCTCGGTGCGGCCTGAGTGCGTGTCTATTCGTGTCAATAGCGGTGTGACTCTGAGGCCTAATCCAGTCTTCGTGCCAAAAAATATCCGGAGCTCTTTTCGCTCCAGGGATATTGTGGTTCAGGCGTTTCATCCGCCTCCCCACGCTGGTGAGTTAGAGGCGAGCCTTCACCTGTCGTGTCCAGTCCGGGCTTTGGGGATTTACCTCAGCCGGACTCAGGACCTCAGGGCTACCGATCAGCTCTTTGTTTGTTATGGTTGCGGGTCCTCAGGGGGTACATTTGTCGGGCCACGCGTCTGCTCTGTCCTATATCTCAATATGGCGAAAGAGCGAGACGCGATTCGCCAGTACGAATATATAACGATAGGTTATGTATATAACCTAGTTATATGAGTACTGGCTGAGCGTCTCGCTCTTAGCGCGCCCTGAGGTCCCTTGGTGGGGTTTTTCTCAATGGAAAACTTTTTCCTGAGGACGGGCAAGTGTGACCATGCCTGGTGCCTTATAGGCGGACACTATGGGGCCTGGTCAAGTGCATGTGTGCTTTGTTTTCGTTAATGAAGTACAGTAGGTACTGGAGATGAGGTATATCTCAATATGGTGAAAGAGCGAGACGCGATTCGCCAGTACTCATATAACTAGGTTATATACATAACCTATCGTTTTGTTGTTGTTGTTTTCAACTGCTAGGCAGTGGTGGTTACTTTGGGTTTTTCCCACAGTTATTTTATACTGGTGTTTTTGAGTTTTCTACAGCTTTTATTTGTATTTATTTTATTCTTGTGTTTTCCCCCACCCTCCTTTCCCCTCTTTGTGTGTGTCACCCCCCCCCCCCCCCCCCCCCAATCCTGACAGTAACTTTTGACTGCAAGATTCAAATCAATCTCAACAGAATAAGTAAAGTGAAAGTACAGTACTGTGAAATTTCCTTTGAAAGTGGAGTAAAAGTATAAAGTTATCCAAAACAAAAATACGGTAAGTCCCTAAAAATGTCACCCAAAAAAAGTACAGTACTTAAGTAAAAGTACTACATTGCTGCTTTCCAGGTTAAGTAGTAACGTTGGCATACAACAGGGATGTGAGCTATCCACGCCAGCTTTTAGGTGAAAGGTTATTAGATTAGATTAAAATGTATTGTCATCATACAGCACAAGTACTGTACAATGAAATAAGTGCAAATGTAACCGTAAAGTGCAACAGTAATATACAATGTACAGGTGATTAAACTGGGTATAAAATATATAAATTAGTACTACTGAGTAATAGTGCTAATCAGATGTATGTACAGAGTTGTAGTATTAATATGTACAGGTATATAAAGACACTATGGTAGTAATTCATACTGGCCAGCAGTGTAACTAGTAAGAGTAGGTAAGGGATATTTACAGATAGATATAGTATCTACAGATATGTAAAAATAATTATATGCAGGTATGTACAGACAGATGTGGATAGATATATATGGTAAGAATAAATATATATATTTACTTTAGTAAAAGTACTTCTTTGCTGCTTTCCAGGTTAAGTAGTTGGCAGAAAACAGGGATGTGACTTATCTAGCTTTTATAGGTGACATGTTATTATCAGAGCTAATATAGACACATAAGCCAATATGCAAGCCAGTAAAGTTTATTACGCAATCGCCTGCTTAGGAAATGTTTGCCTGTGTTTCAAGTGTCCCAAATGGACCGTTGACCCTGAAGGCGACAGCTTCCTACATACAAGAAACGTACCTGGAGAAAAAGCATGTTTGATTCAGCAAAGATCACACCACTTCAGTCTATTTTTTATTAGATCTTTTTTTAACGTTTATTTTTTCATGGGAAGGACACGTACAACTTTTGAGTACCGTAGCAATGGTATGTTTGATCCATATAAGTTAATGTTCAATCTGGTTGTGATTAACTCAATGGAACGATCTGAAGAGCTTATTGAATCATGACATCAATAACAATTGTTTTGTATTCGTATAGAACTCACTTACATTTTATTGTGACATTGCTTTGCAGAGCTTGCTTTGAGTGACATACTGTAGTCTTGTGGACTGATTTTGATACTTTGTATTCATTTAATTATTTTAACTTTACCGGTAGATGTGCTGCAATGCCATCTAGTGGTCAGCTGAGGTTCTGCAATAGCTGCTTAACAAACGTCAGACTATACTGTGTAGGGTTTTATCGCATCAAATTACTGTATTTGATGGCTTTTTTTGCGTGGAATATGTATCAATAATTTCTTATTATTTCAATATAACTCCAACCTCATCACATGTTTGATATTAATAATATATTTTCAAATGGTTCTGGGTCCATTTCTGAAACAGTTCTGCAAACCTGATATGTGTACAAGTTGACAGTACATTTCGCTGAGTACATTTTACTCAAACTGAGTAAAATGTTACTCACTTGGGCGCAAATGGACTCAGTTTGAGTAAAATGTACTCTGTGAAATGGACTGTGAGACCCAGTGTTCCTATGGCTCCGTTCACACTGCAAGCCTTACTGCTCAATTCTGATTTATGGCTCAGAACAGTTATTTTTTAGTTTGGCTGTTCATATTGTTTTTTAAATGTGGCTGATATCAGATTCCAGTGTGAACTGGTCACATGCTCCAGTCCTGACCTGAACTGACCCACATGCGCAAATGAACAATAAAGAAGATGGATTTAATAAATTAACAATCTAGAATGGCATACAAGTCGCATTGAAAGTGACTGTTCAGACTGAGGTCGTGTTGCAAAAATATCCTACCTGTATCTGATTCAGGACCAATGAAAGTGGCCCAGATCATAATTGAAAAGATCAGATTCCATGTGATTTGTGTTGTTCACACTGTCGTGAATAAATCTGATCTGAGTCGCATATGAGCAAAGAAATCAGGCCACTCCCGTCTGCAGTGTGAACATATCTTATTATGACCAGGTGTCTTGTTGGTGATAATCCAATCTCGTTCCCAGTTTTATCTCCGTGAGATAAAGCCTGGTAAAGAACTACGGCCGAAAGTGTCTGTGGGGTAGAATTTCCGGTGTATGTACTTCCCCTGGAAGCTGCTTCCGAACGGACCAAACTTTTCCCGAATCCTGTCGGCAAACAAGCTAGAACGTCCCGGTCATGTAGTAAATTCTTCAGGCAAAGCCGTTGCAGTGGCTTAAAGGAGGAAATATTGTGCACTTCACATGTTTCTATAATTGTTTTGTCGAAACCGGAAAGCCTGTAGCCTGTACTTCCGTTTAGACATTTTAGGAGGCATATCTTTACCAGCCTAGCGATAATCAGGGCCGTTTCTAGCTTTTTGGGGGCACTAGCTAAATGTTGTTTGGGGGCCCCTATTTTGTGAAACTATGGTGGGGGCATGCATTTAACCCTTTAAGGTGGGCATGCATTTAACATTTAAATGCATCAATCTGGTGCACTTTGATTACCACTGGTGAACCGTTAAATGCCAGCACCCACTTCAATGATAGCGTTGTGAACGCATAATCTCTGTTTTAAATTATGGCTATGTGTCTAATCTGCCTGTCGTTTATCAATGACTTGTTTGCAGTCAACATTGTCGAAACGGATTGTTTTTTAATCGGTTCATTTCCGTTTTCATAGCATTTTTGAAAAGCCCTCGTTTTTCAGGAAAATATATAGATTCCGTGATCAACGGCATTTACTGGAATATTCTGGCATACACAAAAACGTTGTAATTTTTCGGCCTATTTATGAATAGTTTTCAAATAAACGCTAGATTATCGACAGTATGTGTACTTATGCACGCTATAGAAGCGGGCTGAAATATCTATTCTCTCATTTCCTGAACAGCGGCACACACAGACACACACACACATATGGGACACGTTGATATATCTGTGAAAAAAGCTCTGATTATCCCAAGACTGGTAAAATAGATTCCTTACCTCAGATCAGATGTTATCCAAAAAGAGTATTCCAATTCCTGATCGCCATTCCAAATATCGATCGCGTTTATTGATTCAGCGTTGGGTGCTGGAAATACATAATCCACACATTTCTGAGGGCCGGCGATCACTTGGTCTCTTCAGTTGCCTTGACGGAAAAGTAAAATGAGGAAACTGCCCCCCCCCCCCCCCCCTAACTAATGGAGTGCAGTTACACAGGGAGAGACGATAGGGGGCGGTATCTTCCCAATTGAGCTCAGAGAGACTCTGCAACACTAGCGTGAGGCTCGATTGATATAATATGAATTCAAATCGCCAATACAAAAAAATACGACAAACAAACGCTATATGTCGTTGGCGGCACTCGACTGGCGGCATGAACTAACAACGTATAGCGTCATTGGCATCCAAAGTGTTAAGAGGAAAAGCACGTAGAAGCGTATATTTTTTTCTCACAAATTCAAATCAAACATCTCAAGTTGACCCCAGCAATGGCAGAAAAGTATAATAAATAGGAAACACTGGGGCTCCCCTACATCAAGAAACGTCTGAAGACTTACAAGATTTACCGAATCTGCATTATATAACTCCAAAATGCACATAAATGAGACAGATACAGCATTTTACTTACATTTCTGACTATTGAAATGAATTAAAGGAACACGCCAACATTTTGGGAAATTAGCTTACCATCTTCTCCAGAGAGAGACAAGAAGATACCAGTTTCCTCTCTGTGCGTTCAGTAGAAAGCTATCTGGCTGCATGTTAGCCTAGCTTAGCACAATGAATGGAAGCGGACATGGCCGGTTAGCCTTCGGGAGAGGTGTTAGTTGGACAATGCCTAGGCTAACCGACACTGTCCGCTTCCATTCATTGTGCTAAGCTAGGCTAACATGCAGCGAGATAGCTTTCTACTGAACGCACAGCTGGTATCTATCTTCTTGTCTCTCTCTGGAGACGACGGTAAGCGAATTTCCCAAAATTGTTGGCGTGTTCCTTTAAGTGCATTTATGTTTAGCCTCTCTGTTGCTTTTCGTGTTTCTTTGATGAATGTATTTTTTGTTCCCTCCTCAGGCGTCTGAAGGACATGTCCTCACAGATCTTTCTGAGGTAAGTTTCTGTTTACCTTGTCAATGTCTGAAACCAACTGCCTTTTATATTAGAAACAAACTACAGTTTATATTAGAAACAAACTTGTTTCACTTTTGGTGACGTTTTACTCTCCCAGGCTACTTGTTTGAATTTACCATCAAGGATCAAGAAATAATAATAATAATTATTATTATTATTATCTTTATCAGTATTATATTATCGTTATCAATATTATTATTTTCTTTTCTGGAAATTCTCTTCAATCGGATTCTGTCTTTTTCTAAATAATTTAGTTGATTTCAGTTTATTTGACAAAAAGCATGATTCAAAAACAACTTGCTTTCAGTGACAAGGATAACATGATACAGTCCAGGGCCCTCATTCATCAACGTGGACGTAGAACTTGACCTACTTCCACACGTAAGCACGGAATGTAGAACTAGCGTACGCACAGGGAAGTCGGCATTCATCACACGTGCGTACGCAGGCTATATGGTCCTCCGTGTTGATGAATACCACTTTGTTCTACCGTCAATGCTCGTGCATGATTATCCATATATGGTCATGAAAATGAGGAAACACCCCCCATGGGATGTGAAATAATGGACGGACCCGAGCGGAACCCTGAGAAACTCCACGAAGATTGTTCACTGCTGTCGAACCAAGAGACACTATCGCGTATTGTGGGATAAATAAAAGGCGGACTCGTAAACGGTGATGTCAGATATCAACGGCTCCCTAAGACCATTGCTGCAATTCTGCCTGGACAGCTCAAAATACTAATAAAGACCGTTCGTTGACCACTGTTTGGCGTTGGTTGTGTGTCATTATAACCGTGCTGTAATATGAATGCCTTTATTAGTTGTGTTCGATTGGCTATATGATTTTTAGAGGCATCTATTTTGTTGTCGGCTAATAAAGACCGCGCTGGAATATGACTGCCTTTCCCCGTGTTGTTTGATTAATACCAGGGATTAAAGTTCTCCTCAATTTGATTCCAAATCGCGATGGATCTCCCGTCAATTTTCTACCTGCTGCATATGATTTCTAGAGGCATACTACAATCTATTTTGATGTCAGTATTGGGTAGCCTATATAAACAATATAATACGAGAGCATATACAAGAACAATGAATCTTACTGCCATGTATGATGTAGCCGATACGCCATGTGTAGCCTGCCTATATGTGATCAATACAAACATGAACTTGAATTCCATCATGTCTGTGTGCGGGTCACTGCGGGAACTCACAAGGCTGTTGTCACAATGTAAATAAGAACGTGCACTGAAAAGTTACAGTATGTAGTTGGTTGATCATTTGTATGACAGTCAGTAAACCCTTGCAAAAAGTATCCGTTTTATTTAATGAATTGAAAACATTCAGCATCGCCTTCCTCCCGGCATCCAGCAATAACATGTATCAGGCAAATGCGCATCGCAACATTGACTGAGTGGAATCCCTTTCTATTCACATAACTGCATTTGTGATGGAGCTTTGACAGCTACAGTAACAGTCTATTGGTCGATCCATCTCCAATATCACGATGGACCGTGCCGCGGTGGCAAAGACGTACCCGAGGGTGGAGAGGATCTTGAATGAATTCCATCATCATATATATATGTTGTGTGTCTGTCCACTATGTTTGTTACTTTGTTATTCCCCCCCCCTATCTATGTAAAGCGACCTTGGGTCTCTTGAAAGGCGCTATATAAAATGAAGCTATTATTATTATTATTATTATTATTATTATTATTATTATTATTATTATTATTATTATTATTATTATTATTATTATTATTATTATTATTATTATTATTATTATTATTATTATTATTATCACATCTGTGCGGGAGCTCACAAATAGACTGTTAGTCTCAGTGAAGTTTCAACGGAGGTCATCTATTCTAACCAACAAATTGAAGTAGAAAGCATTTCGTGACCAATCTTATTTGGAAACATGACACACAAGATCATTTGCTTTTTATTTGAAACAATATCTAATCACGTTTGGAGGTTGGTGTTTTGCGTCTGCCCCCCCGTGCCAAACAAGCAGGCCAACCTCTTGTTCGCGTGTGAGCCCGTTATAATTACACTACTGTCGCTATTTTGCAATGAACTATAATGAATTACGGGTCATACAGAAGTTGAACACTAATGCACGGAAGCTTATTTCCGCCTTGGAACTAATGCAGGACTGAGGAGTGCTTATGCGTAGTAACGATATTCTACCACTGGGAGCTAGGTACGCCAGGTCTGACCTGTGCGTAGATGTACGCACGAAGTCAAGTTCAAGTTGAAATTGATGAATCCCACTCTTTGCTTAGAAATGATCGTACGCACAGGGTAAGCACATATCTGTGCGTAGAACACGTTGATGCATGAGGGCCCAGGACTTATTTCCATCATGGTTCTTGCTGTTACTGGGACAATACAATACAAATACTGATACAGATATTTACATGAAAACATCTTAAAAAATACATAGTCATCTATGACAATACTACTTGCCTTTCTGATACATGAAAAATCTACTAAAACTACAAAACATGCTACTGCTGAGCTACCATGTTTCTACATTCTATGTTATTTTTTAAATATGTTGGTTACCTGTGCTTTTTATATACAAAGGTAACTTGCTCAAGTGTACAGCTCCACTAAACATATTCAAACGTATTTGTGTAATTAATATATCTATGTCTGAGAAATGACAATAAGTGACCTGGTAATTAAGTGATTAGATTAGATTAGATTAGATTTGTACAGGGGTGTAAAGTACTTGAGTAATTGTACTTCATTACAATACTTAAGTACTGTTTTGGGGGATTTGTACTTTACTAAAGTATTATTAGGTTTGTATACTTGTACTTTTACTCGATTACATTTCAGAGAAAAAAAACATACTTTTTACTCACATTTAAAATGCAGAACTACAAAGTACAAATCTCACAGGTCCAACCATTTTAATTCGTATATTTGTTTCTCTGGCCGAACTAACTTTAACGTTATTAATCCTGCGGCCGCACTTTATTTAAAAACAGCCAATCAAATCCCCATCAATGGAAAATGAACCCGCCCATACCCATGCTGATTGGTCCTTGTGCAAGACTAGAAAGCGGGGATCTTTGATTAAACACCTGCTATCAGAAGACTAGACAGTCAGAAAAAAAGTTTTTACTTTAACTTTATACTACTTAAGTACATTTAAAAGTAGAAACGTTTTGACTTTTACTCAAGTGTGTTTTTAGCCAGATACTCTGACTTTTACTTGAGTACGATTTTGAGACGGTACCCATACTTTCACTTAAGTATAATTTCTGGGTACTTTTTACACGCCTGGATTTTTATATCTGTATGTTGTGTATGTCATAAATGTCATTATGAATTGAAAATGGGGGACCCTGATGTAAACAAGACGAAAGTCTTTCTCTGGTCTGCATGCCCTTAACAATTGTGTGTATTGAGCTGCACTGTACTGTACCCATTCTGCAATCTCTCAATAAAGTTTTCAATCAATCAGAGCTACTTGACTTGGTGTCTTCCAGGTGATCCTGTCGCACCTGACCTTGACCTGTGCTCTGATTCCGGCTGCTATCCTCATCGTCGCCTGGTACATGATAAGACATTCCCTCACGGTCGGCGACCTCCACCAGAAGCATGTCTTCATCACCGGGTGCGACAGCGGCTTTGGGAACCTGCTGGCCCGACAGCTGGACCAGAGAGGAGATCTCAGCATCATCGCCGGCTGCCTGACGGAGAAAGGTGCCGCGGACCTGACGTCTCTGACCTCCCCCCGGCTGAAGACCCTGCTGCTCAACGTCACAGACAGCGCGAGCATTGGGAAGGCGGAGGAGTTTGTGCGCGCGGAGGTTGGGGAGCGAGGTGAGCCGGAGCCGGGCAGACAGTAGGGGGTGTGGAGATAGATAGGGTGCCGGTCGGAGGTAAGCACTGAGAGATAAAGGGATATGGGTGCCTGGCTGGCTACCTCACCGCCCTCCTACATGTCCACACGGAGGATCTGCGCACGGTTCCCAAACCATTTGTCTCTGATCCAGGCTAGAGGAGAGAATTATCCTTATATAATGAGACAGCTCAATTGATCAATGGGATTATCAATGGGACAGCTCAATTTATCATTACAGATTCACAAACAACTGATCCATGGGTTACACAACACTTAAAAGGTTGCACACATTGTAGGCCAGAATCAAACCAGCAACCTGCAAGGCTGTACTTATAACTAAATTACTTTACATTCCTGGCTTCAGCATGCTGGCCTCATAGAATGAGGTCTTATCTCGTTGCTTCATAAGGGCCTCATTCAGCCCTGCGCTTAATGCACCTTCTTTGCCCATTCCAACCTCATAGAGTTCCCTACAGGGATGGCAGCATGTAAAGAGAGTCGGGATTGTTGTTTGTCTGGTTTATAAAAATCATATTTTTCCAGATTATAGCCTGTGTGCTAAATTAGACTATAGTAGCTCTTTTAGTTGGATACTTTGAAAGCAACTGCTAACATGCAGTTTGAACCAATTACAGGACAGGAACATGCCTGAAACATTCATATCTGTGAATAGAAAGAAAGAAATCAGCCCTGTATACTATAGAAACAATCATACTATATACTGTACAGTAATACTATAGTGAATCACTATAGAAAAACCATATAACTTACTATGGGGAGTCTCTTAGTTTAGTGTGTATGAAAAATGTGAGCGCTGGTGTTATAGAGATACGGTGAGCAGCTCTGGTGTTATATAGATATGGTGAGCAGCTCTGGTGTTATAGCGATATGGTGAGCAGCTCTGGTGTTATATACTGTAGATATGGTGAGCAGCTCTGGTGTTATAGAGATATGGTGAGCAGCTCTGGTGTTATAGAGATATGGTGAGCAGCTCTGGTGTTATAGAGATATGGTGAGCAGCTCTGGTGTTATAGAGATATGGTGAGCAGCTCTGGTGTTATAGAGATATGGTGAGCAGCTCTGATGTTATAGAGATATGGTGAGCAGCTCTGGTGTTCTAGAGATATGGTGAGCACAGGGAACAAAATAACCACCGCCAAACGCCAATGGCGTGTAGATTTCCTCCTTGGCTGGTAAATTACAGAGGCTACTAAGCCACTCTGGCGTGTAAAGAAATTGGGAGGCATATGAGCATATTAGAGTATTCTATCAAGGCTATACAGTGCAAGCATTTCACTCGCATTTGCCACAAAAAAAAATAGATTTGTGCGAACTGGAAAAATCATTTAGGAGCACAGTGTGCGAGTAATTGTCTTGCGTAGTGGGCGTGTCAACGTGCAATTGTCATTTCATAATAGTCACGGAGCAGCGTGGACCAGCTCTGTAACAACTCATCTCGAGTCTGCTTCTATGTGCAAACGAAAACTCTGCGAGCAGCAGTTCCAATTGTCTAACATGCTTTGCATCCTCACCAGTCCTGTATACTAAGCTAACCTGCTAACGCTAACTACTGCTAACGCTAATCACTGGTAAGTGGGAACGCTCAAAGGCATAGTGAGGGAAGGAGGGGCTGAGAATCTCTTTCTCTGTGTGTGTGTGTGTGTGTGTGTGTGTGTGTGTGTGTGTGTCTCTCTCTCCCTCTCCCTCTCGAACCTATTTCATTCAAAAGGAAGATATTGATTAGGGATGCTATGGAAGATATGATTGTTATCGGCCGATAATCAGTATAAATATGCGATCGGTGAATTCCGATAATGAGTCATATTCGCCGATCGCGGAAACCGATCAAGCGGAGATCTCACTCGCTGTCTGTCTCAGACACACAGGACCTGCAAACTGCCGCTCCTCCTCCTCCTCTTCCCTTGCCCCGCCCGCACCCGTGTAAAGTTTGTAAACACAGAGGACTCCTCTGCTCGAGTCTATAGTGCATTCTAACGTTAGCTACCTAGCTATCATTACTGTTTAAACAAAATTACTAGGGATGCCCCGATCGATCGGCCACCGATCGTTATCGGCCGATAATCAGGATAAATATGCGATCGGTGAATTACGATAATGAGTCATATTCGCAGATTGCGGAAACCGATCAAGCGGAGATCTCACTCGCTGTCTGTCTCAGACACACAGGACCTGCAAACTGCCGCTCCTCCTCCTCCTCTTCCCTTGCTCCGCCCGCACCCGTGTAAAGTTTGTAAACACCGAGGACTCCTCTGCTCGAGTCTATAGTGCATTCAACCGTCAGCTAACGTTAGCTACCTAGCTATCGTTACTGTTTAAACAAAATTACGCAGTCAACTATTCACTTTTAGTAGGCATTGTCTAACGGTATGTAGCCGGCTAGCTACTGATAGCTCCTGATATCAACAAATGCTCCAGCAAGTCTAGTAGTGCATGTTGATACCTCCGTTAGCTCACGTCAGCTCACGTTAGTTCACTGTTCAAAACGAAATGTCCCATTGAACTAAATAGTTCACTGAGGCGTTGTCTTAACGTTATATAGCCGGCTAGCAGTAGCTACAGATAGCTCCTGATATCAATGTCTTATAACACTGATTCGATGCGTATTCGAGCTGAGGGCATGTTGTTGAATGTGATCAATAGGGTCCAGCTGCAGCTCCGGAGAATCCTGGCCATAGCTGGAGGCTACTCGAGTACACACAGACAGTGGAGCTGTTTGCAGATAGCGAGCATTTTGACTTGTTGCGTGGTGGCGATGTCTCGCAGATAATACAAGTACAAGTCTAATTATATAATATATATATTTTATAAAAAAAAATGTATATACAATTATTTTTTATTATTTTTTTAATCAAAAACGATCGGTATCGGTATCGGCCGATATGGCTCACGACGATCGGTGATCGGTATCGGTGGCAAAAAACGTGATCAGGGCATCCCTAATATTGATGGACAGTAGCTATAGTATAACTATTATTCAATAGCATTTAAATTATAATGCATTAAATAATTGTATAAAGATTTTTCCAAAGCAGCTTGACAATCAATATCCTTTGCGTCTAGTAGGCATGGGCCAATGTGTGATTTTGGTGGTATGTGCTATTTGCACAGATGTTTGTCCCTTAGTATGCACACGCACAGTATAATATGCATGTAATAAATAGTTTGTTTATAAACTCTGTTACTTGAAACATGTTCACTGTGCTCCTAAATTTCTTTGTGTGCTCCTAATATTTTTTTTAATTTAGGAGCACATGTGCTCCCTGGGAAAAGGGTTAGCGTAGAGCCCTGTATAATAGTAATAATAATTACACATGGCGATATACTAAAAAGCTATTTCTAATTTCTGGCTGGTAAAAAATCTGCCTGGCTGGTAGTTTTTTTAATCTACCTGCCACCTTGGCTGGTAAGCCAAAAAGTTAATTTTGTTCCCTGGGTGAGCAGCTCTGATGTTATAGAGATATGGTGAGCAGCTCTGCTTTGGTGTTATAGAGATACGGTGAGCAGCTCTGGTGTTATAGGGAGTAGATGACCATTTTAACAGGTATCAAAATAAGGAGGGGTCAGACCAATGAGGGTTTTGTAAATGAGCGTAAGCCAATGAATCTCTCTCTCTCTCCCTCAGGTCTGTGGGGGTTGGTGAATAATGCTGGGAGGTCGACGCCCATTGGTCCAACCGACTGGATGCAGGTGGAAGACTTCACCAAGGTGCTGGATGTGAATCTGATGGGTGTCATCGAGGTGACCCTCCGGTTCCTCCCGCTGGTCAAGAAGGCTCGGGGCAGGGTGGTCAATGTGGCCAGTGTCCTGGGGAGGCTGGCTCTTGTTGGTGGAGGCTACTGTCTGTCAAAATGGGGCGTGGAAGCCTTCTCTGACAGCCTCAGGTAAAAATGGACTGCATTTATAGAACAGCTTTTATCCAAAGCACCCATTTTGCTCTTATGTCATGCTCAGGATGGGATTCCTTTCCACCCTGTTCCCACCCGAGGGTTTGGAAGGGAACCCAACCTGAGTATGACATGAGAGCACAATGGCCACCGTGTGAATATGGTCAATGGCACCTAACGTAAGACCAAATGCATACCTATCCACACCTGTGTATTTACCTGCACATAGTCCTTTTACACATCTGTAGATATTATATCTATATCTGTACATATCCCTTATAATCCTTTTTACATATCTGTAGATACTATATCTGTACATATCCATTACCTATACTCTTACTAGTTACGCTGCTGGCCAGTATGACTTACTACCATAATGTCTTTATACCTGTATCACTGTACAGGCGAACACCAGCTGATAGGACAGAGAGACTTCGGCTCAGCTTCTTCCCCCAGGCCATCAGAGCCCTGAACACTGAACTCTCCACACACAAGCACACATGAGCACACGCACAACACACTCACTGTACACGCTCACACACTAGCAGCCACTTTAATATGAGCAGGCACACACTCATGCTGCACACGCCCACACTTATGGCCACTAAGGAAGGGCCACTTTAAAAATAGTATAGTATAACCGGAGATTGTATAAATTAGCATGTACAGAAAGACACTACTAAGGACCTAGTATATCCTCCATGCTCTGTAAATTATGTACACATACCGATATGCCCTAATGTGTTACTTGTTTATTGCACAATGTTAATTGTTTATTGCACAATGTTGATTCTATTATATGTTATTTGCACATCGTTGCGGGCAAGACCACCCGCATTTCATTGTATACTTGTATGCTGTGACAAATAAATCTCTTGACTTGACATATTAATACTACAACTCTGTACATACATCTGATTAGCACTATTACTCAGTAGTACTAATGTATATATTTTATACCCAGTTTAATCACCTGTACATTGTATATTACTATTGCACTTTACTGTTACATTTGCATTTGTTGGATGCCAAACTTATTTTGGTTGTACTGTACTAGTGCTGCATGGTGACAATACATTTGAATTAGGGGTGTAACGATTAACCGATTAATCGAAATGCATCGATTCTAATGTGACGATTCAACTGCATCGATTTGATTTTTTTAATGTTTTTTGTGTGTGTATTGTTTTTATTGACCTATAGTCCATTCATGCTGAGTGAATCAGTTCCCCCAGCCACATTTGTGTATTCAAATTTTTTGGGGGAATTAACTGATAGAAAATTTATAGAAAATGTATCGAATCAAATCGTGGTCAAATGAAGAGATTTCATGATGCATTGAATCGTTGCCTGAATAATCGCAATCGAAATTAATCGTTGTGAGGTTGCATCGTTACACCCCTAATTTGAATTGAATCTAATCTAATCTAATCTGATCGTTGCCTCTGTGACGGTCTGTTCCGTCTGTGGCTCCAGGAGGGACATGCATCACTTTGGTATCCAGGTGAGCATCATCGAGCCTGGGTTCTTCAGGACGGCGGTGACCAGTATGGATCTTATCGAAGCCGACCTGAAGAGGCTGTGGAACCGACTCCCCCAGGAAGTCAGACGGTCGTACGGAAGCACATACTTTGATGAATGTGAGTGGATATTTCTATGAACTTTTATTTAATCCAGTGAAAGGGATATTCAATACACTTATTTTGCCATCTTCACCAGAGTGAGTCAGATGAGAAGATTGATATCAGTTTCATTTCTGGGTGTCAGTTTTGGAGCTGTTGGAAGTTGTGTCTTTTCTTGTTGGAATTTTTTTCTGTATTTTTCACCCATACCAATTTAGTCGTTATGCCAATTCCCTTCCTGGTCGTTGCGCGCATTGCCCCACTGACGGCCTGGGGAGGGTGTAGAACTACCACATGCCTCCTCCGATACATGTGGAGTCGCCAGCCGCTTCTTTTCACCCGACAGCGAGGCGTTTCACTGGGGGAACGTAATGCGTGGGAGGTTCACACTATCTCCCCCAGATCCCCTCCCTGCTGAACAGGCGCCCCGACCGACCAGTAGGAGTCGCTGTTTACAACGACCAGGACACATACCCCACCGGCTTCCCACCCGCTAACACTGCCAATTGTGTTAGTAGGGACAACTGACGGAGGTACCGCTGACAGCTGGATTCGATCCCAGAGTCTCTGCGGTGGTAGGCGGGTGCAGGGGCGTACCTTCCTACAGGCGATATACGCGGTCGCCTAGAGCGCCACCCAGAGGGGGGCGCCAAAAAAAAGAAAAAAAAAGATTTAAAACGGTTGTCGGTCTGAGCCTCAGCTTTAGGTGTTCACAGTCAGAACATGCTAGAGCGCTGTGCATTGATGGGTATCGGTCAAGTGTTTATAGAATTGAGCGTTGAGGAAAGAAAGACTAACGTTAGAGAACTATGAAGAGGCAAAAGCCATCCGGCCATCCAGTTTAAAAAGAGAAGAAAAGAAGAAGACGAGAAACGTGCCAAGGTGAAAGGTATGCAATTTTGTACAACTTCCAAGAGCTGATGAAGCAAGCAGAGGCACTTGTACGCTCAGACCGGCGCAGTGGTGAATCTCGCCTAGGGCGCCAAATGTGCTAGGTCCGCCCCTGGGCGGTTGCTTAGTCCACTTCACTTTTAACAGAGCTGGGCTAGCTGCTCCCTACTGCTTCCAGTCATTGTGCTAAGCTAGACTAGCTGCTCCCTACTGCTTTCAGTCCTTGTGCTAAGCCAGGCTAGCTGCTCCCAGTCCGTGCACTAAGCCAGGCTAGCTGCTCCCTGCTGCGTCCAGTCCTTGTGCTAAGCTAGGCTAGCTGCTCCCAGTCTGTGCACTAAGCCAGGCTAGCTGCTCCTTGCTGCGTCCAGTCCTTGTGCTAAGCCAGGCTAGCTGCTCCCTACTGCTTCCAGTCCATAATGGTAAGCTAGGCTAGCTGCTCACACAAGCAATGAAACTGATATAAATTGTTTGGGGAAGATGTCAAATAAGTGTATTTCCCCAAATGTTCCTTTAAAATGTTAATAAAGAGGTTGGTGGGATAGTATACATAACTAATCAATAGAGGCCTTGCATGGAATGTTTGTGTAGTTCTCCCTCTTCCAGTATGGCTGCCTGTAACCACTGGTAACCATTTTGGAAAACCATAACCTCATTTCTGTGCAAGTGGTAGAGTAGGTAAAGCATTGGAAAAACACAATATTACTATTCTATCGTGACTTGTTTACAAGATCCAGTAATAAGTTACACCAAATTATTAAAATGTTCTTGATAAATTAACACATAGCAACCACTGATTTGCACATAGCAACCATTGCTCCTTCCAACGAGGACACACTGGGCATTCTAGACATTCCGTGTGAGGCCTCGATTACCAGAGACACTCGGAGAAGAGATACAGAGAGAGACTTTGCTGTCACCACATTACACCGCTGCATAGAGTTGTCTGGAAATACTTAAGTGTCTGTCCCTCGCTCATCTCCTTCCAGACGTGAAAGCTCAGGACTGCTCCATGGGCCTCTTGTGCAGTTCGGATTTCTCCAAGGTGACCAGCTGCATGCAGCACGCCCTGACGGCCCGCAACCCGTGCAGCCGATACGGAGCGGGTTGGGACGCCAAGCTCTTGTGGATTCCTCTCTCCTACCTCCCCACGTTCGTCTCAGACTTCGTTGTGAGCGTCCTGCTTCCTGTTCCTAAAGCGGACGGATAGCAGCTCCGGTGCGACCCGGTGGACGCAGGAGATACACTGTAAGGGTCTCCAGAGATTGTGGTTTAATACGAGCCCTGCCTCTGGGAGCACACCTGAGACCACACATGGGGCCACACCTGGGGCCACACCTGTGGGGTTAGACCACACCTGGGGCCACACCTGAGACCACACCTGGGGCCACACCTGAGACCACACCTGGGACCACACCTGGGACCACACCTGGGGCCACACCTTGGGGCTGAGACCACACCTGGGACCACACCTGCTGGGTCCTGGCTGTATACAGGGTATCTGCAGGTGTCTACAAGTTCAATTTAAGGCTTTTTAAGACCTTTTTAATACCACTCTGAGCAAAATTTATGACCATACTAGCTAAAACGAATGACTGCTGAATGAAGACACAGTTACTAGTTACCAACCACCTCAAACTGAACCTAAGCAAAACAGAATTGCTCCACCTGCCGGCCAAATCCTCCCCCCTAACCGACCTTTCAATCACAGTCGAGAATGCAGCTGTGACTGCGTCCCCGACCGCCAAGAACCTTGGTGTTGTCCTCGACGACCAGTTGAACTTCTCTGCTCACATCGCAGCGACGACCAGAACCTGCCGATTCCTCCTGAGCAACGTCAGAAGGATACGCCCCTTCCTGACAAAAGAAGCCACCCAACTCCTCGTCCAATCAACAGTCATCTCCCGCCTCGACTACTGCAATGCACTGCTCGCTGGCCTCCCGGCCACTGCCACTAAGCCTCTTCAACTCATTCAGAACGCAGCGGCCCGCCTGATCTCAAACCTACCGAAGTCGGCCCATGTCACCCCACTTCTTAGGGACCTGCACTGGCTCCCCATTGCTGCACGAATCCGCTTCAAGGCCCTCGACCTAGCATACCGTGCGGCAAAGGGAACCGCTCCCGCCTACCTCCGGTCAATGGTCTCTAACTACACACCCTCAAGACCCCTACGCTCTGCATCTTCTGGCCGCCTCAGACCTACTCCTATCCAAGCTCCGGGAGGGTCATCAAAGAGAAGTCGCCTATTCTCAGTCCTTGCCCCACAATGGTGGAATGAACTACCCACCCCAGTTAGGACAGCCGAATCACGTCCAATCTTTCGCCGTCGACTAAAGACGCACTTCTTCAACCATTATCTGAATTAAAAAAAAAAAAAAAAAAAAAAAAAAATCTAACCCTAACTAACCGTACTGTCATGCACTTGTCCTAATAAACTAACCTACACTGTAGCACTCAACACTTTGATGAACATTGTTGCTCAGCTGATAGAGTTGTGCCCTTCCTGATGGCTTGTCGTACAGAACTTGTAAGTCGCTTTGGATAAAAGCGTCAGCTAAATGACTAAATGTAAATGTAAATGTAGTTACTGTATGCTGTCTTTTCTATTATCTCAGCTGTACATACTAAATCTTTGTCGTACCTATAGGCTGTATGTACTTCCACAAGGAATATTAATTATTTTTAGAGGGTACTGTCTACTGTATCTCCTTTCAGTTGTACATGATCTCTTTCTGCAGGTTTCAACAAGTTCAATTTAAGATGTTTTAAGACCTTTTTAATACCAGTCAGAGCTATATTTAATACCAATTTCACGACCATACTAGCAAAAAGAAACACATAGCGACACTGAATTGGTGGCTGCAGTTCCATATAGGCTCTCGCCAGACGCACCAAGCTCCTGGTAGCCCAGCAAAAAACGTCTTGAATACAAAACATTTCATATATTTAATATAATTTCATCTCCCGACAGCCGGGCTGCCCCCCCCCCCCAAGAAATGTAATACCCGTGCAAATTAAATGTAAGATTTATTAATACCTTTTTAAGGCCTTAAATTGAGAATTATGAATTGAATACCCTGCAGATACCCTGTTATCACTACGCTTTGCTCGCTTAGTATGACACGTACCCCCTGGTTCTCAACCTGCGGGGTTGGGATGTCCAAGGGGGGGTCGCAAAATGACTTTGGAGGGTCAATTATTATCTTTATAATGTTTGGTATAGATGCCATATCTATGCCATAATATGTATAAAAGGGGAAATAATTTTTTTTGTCAATGTTCACCATTTCTTCTATACTAGTATGTAGGGGTCGTGACCTGGCATACCTATGTTTTTAGGGGTCATGAACCAAAAAGGTTGAGAACCACCGGAACGAGTCTCTATCACAGTGTTAAAAAAACAAGAGACCGTATTACAAAATAAGAAATTTATTCATTCATGTATCAAGCAGCATCAATTTATGTTCCATTTCTTGATCTAGAAAAAATAATGTGGGCATTTTTTCTTTTTTTTACTGATCATTGATAGTGTTTTGTCCTTGTCATCAAAATATAAAACAATCAGTGTGTGTGTGTGAGCGGAGAATTGATCAGAGATGAATAGAGATCCGCCCACCAATATGGCTCCCGTTTGAAAAGGATTTCTATTTTCTGCCGTGATGTTTAACACTTTCAGTGCCAACGACGGGAAAGCTTGTTAGTTCATGCCAACCGTTGAGTTTGATCGTAATTTTTTTTATTAGCGATTTCCATTCATATTTCATCAATATAGCCTCACGTTACCAGTGGGGATCTGTCTGAGCTCGAACAGGGAAAATACCGGCCCCTATCGTCTCTCTGGATGCGGAGACCAGCGAACCAGCGCCAACCGGAAGGTCGCTGGTTCGATCCCCCGGACCGGCAGGAAAAAATCTGGGCTGGGGAAGTGAATTAATAACTCTCTCCCATACCCTTAACACCAACCGCTGAAGTGCCCTTGAGCAAGGCACATAACCCCCAACTGCTCCAGTGGAGTTGCTCAGTGGCCAACGGTGTCAGACTGTGGTTGTGAATGGAACAGTGTGAATGTGAAGCAGGGCGTTCCTAAAAAAGAGCATCCGTGCTCAGAGAACCTACCCTGGGTAAATAAAGGTTAATAAATAAAATAATAAATAATAATAATACTGCACCCCATTGGATTGGATTGAATGAAAAAAGAGTCCGGATTCCACATTTGACTTGTCAGGCAAGTAACCGGAGACGATCCCAGTCATTGCCCACCATCAGAACAGCATGGAATATGTCTTTCGACCACCCAGCGTTGGATCAATAAACACGATCGATATTTGGAATGGTGATCAGGAATTGGAATAATCTTTTT
The DNA here is from genome assembly GCF_963971535.1 of Notolepis coatsorum. Classification (NCBI taxonomy): domain Eukaryota; kingdom Metazoa; phylum Chordata; class Actinopteri; order Aulopiformes; family Paralepididae; genus Notolepis; species Notolepis coatsorum. The sequence continues at coordinate 163,568,276 of NC_140169.1, read as the reverse complement.
GGAGAACATCTGATCTGAGGTAAGGAATCTATTTTACCAGTATTGGGATAATCAGAGCTGTTTTCACCTATATATCAACGTGTCCCATATGTGTGTGTGTGTGGCTGTGAGTGTGTGTAGCTGATCAGGAAATAAGAGAATGGATTTTTCAGCCTGCTTCTATAGCGTGCATAAGTACACATATACTATCGATAATCTAGCGTTTATTTGAAAACGATTCATAGATCGATTTTTTTTCTGAAAGTAAAAAAAAACTAGCGTTTTTCAAAATGGTATAAAACGGAAATGAACCGATTTTAAAAAAACAATCCGTTTTGACAATGTTGACTGCAAACAAGTCATTGATAAGCGACGGTCGTATTAGACACATAGCCATAATTTAAGATATAGTTTATGCGTTCACAAATGTGAGTGCTCTGTCATTGAATAGAGCGGTGGCACGCAACAGGGTATATAGGACTGGCACGGCTGGCACGGAAAGTGTTAAGAGCAGGAGGCTCTTCCTCAAGACTCTTCTTCCTGAGGTCTGAGGAAGAGTCTTTACTCACAACGCCACAGCAGAACGTAGAAATACTTTAAAACGGGAGCTATTTGGTGCATGGATCTCTCTATTCAACCTCTGCAAGGTCTTTTTTTGATGCGGGATGCGCATGTTGAAGAATTTTATCGTTTCTTAGCAAATTTATCATAGCCTGTGTATAAAGACCGTCAGATGTTCTGATCACATCCTGTGTATCATCAAGACTGTCAGATGTTCTGTTCACTGCATTTTCAGCCCATATGAATATGTTGTTCATGAATATTAACCGTCAAGTCGTACAGAACGTCATCTCCATGCATTAAAAAAGAAATGTGGGCGTGTTCAAGTATTCAAGCACTTTTTTTTTCCTTTTTTTGTTTTACTTAAAAGAGGCCATTGTTTCTCAAAAATATTACGATCATCTTGATTGAATTATGTCACAAAAGTCAGGGAACATAAGAATAGAAACGTGTTCAATCATGTTAAAAAGTAAGCACAATATACAATTGACCCATCACAGGCCTCGCCCCCTTCTCTTGGATCCTCCAATCACAACCGCTGCTTATCCCCCCGGGAACAAACAAAGCAACCGTCGTGATTGGAGGATCGAGAAAAGAGGGCAGGGCTTGAGATAGATACTGCTCATGAAACATTTTACGGTACATATTTTTTACTTTTACATTACTCTGTAGATAAAGAAATATCTTGGAGCACATACATCTGAAATACTACTAAGTTCAGATATGGACCAATTTGTTGTCATTTTTGTTTGTTTGTTTGTAGCCCTGAAATGAGGTATATAAACATGAAAGATGAACTGTGTACATCTTCAGTTTTGTTCAGTGGCAAAATATAGATAATTAATACCCAAGACATCCCTAATAATAACCTATCATGATACGTCTAGAGTCTGTTCACAATGCAGCTCACCTTTAGATGGGTTATTTAGTTTATGTAGCACTATTCATGAGATCATCTATTTCAAACAGCCCAGTGATATTATCAATATCTTACTCTTCAAAATTTACAAATATACAACATATTTATTAACAGTTCTATCAGCAGCTTCAGTGCAAAGATATACATATTGTACATCGAAAAACAAAAAAAAATCATTCAAGCAAGAATTGGCATAAGAAAGGAACAGAAGGCAAAAGTCACAACGGACTTCTTTTTTCCATATTCTATAGAAATGTATATCTATTCTCTTTTCTTCTTAAAACAATCTGAGTTTTTGTACACAGGCTGCATATAAAAATAGATTCTGTGCAAAGTGTGTGTTTTTTTTCTTCCTTCCATCTCCCCCCGGCTTCCCGTCTGTGAGAGAAGGCGTGGTTATACGTCGCTGTCCTCTTTGACGAGGTTGGCCGTGTCTTGGAAAGTGTCCTCGGTCGGCGAGAAGGTGCTGCTGGTCTTGGCGGGGGGGACGACGAACGGAGACGGCTCAGCGGGGGGACCGACCGCTCTGCCACCCGCCGGCTTGTCGTCCTTCATCTGCAACGCAAAGCAAAGCGGGAGGGTTACTACTGATTACTGTTGCTACCTCAGCTAACGTTACATAAGTTACATGCATTACTACACTCGGCCGTGGGAAGACCTGGTCAATTAGCTTCTCCTCCGCTATCGATTGGTTTGTTTTGCTGTTGATTTCTCTTCAGATCACCATTTGTAATCCCCCCCCCCCAGTTGATTTGATTGGTCCGTCGACAAGAGCGCGACGTTGACGTCGGTGTGCTCAACGGCTAAAGTTGAACCTTTTTCAACCGAGAGTGCCCGAAAAAGCGTTGCTTCGAAAATCAATGTCCAATGTGATCCCAGCCTAAACCAGCGTGTCTGGGTCAAGTCATGAGGTGGAGGTTTACATGGGACCAGAGTTCTGGAGGACCAGGATGTCCAGAGCGCTAGTCCTATACTGTTGCTGAATGTCCCACGCTTTTGTCAAGGGAACCAGTGGCCCGTCTGATCGCTAATCTACCGAAGTCAGCCCATGTTACCCCACTTCTCAGAGCTGCACTGGCTTCCCATTGGAGCAAGAACTACACACCTTCAAGACCCCTCTGCTCTACATCTTCTAACTACACACCCTCAAGATCCCTACGCTCTGAATCTTCTAACTACACACCCTCAAGACCCCTACGCTCTACATCTTCTAACTACACACCCTCAAGACCCCTATGCTCTGCATCTTCTAACTACACACCCTCAAGACCCCTACGCTCTACATCTTCTAACTACACACCCTCAAGACCCCTACACTCTACATCTTCTAACTACACACCTTCAAGACCCCTACGCTCTTCTACATCTTGTAACTACACACCCTCAAGACCCCTACGCTCTACATCTTCTAACTACACACCCTCAAGACGCCTACGCTCTGCATCTTCTGGCCGCCTGAGACCAACTCCTATTCGGGCTCCTAGGGGGTCTTAAAGAGAAGCAGGCTAGTCTCGGTCCTCGCTCCACAATGCTGGAATGAACTTCCCACCACAGTCAGGACAACTGATGTTTATACTACTATGCTACTGTCCTTATACTACTACTGTACCTATCATGCTAATATGTTTATACTACCATGCTACTATCCTTATACTACTACCTATCATGCTAATATGTTTATACTACCATGCTACTATCCTTATACTACTACCTATCATGCTAATATGTTTATACTACTATACTCCTACTACTACCTACCTAACACTCAAGTTTGACACTATTTGACGAACAATACCACTGACCCTTAGCTGTCACGCCTGCCAGAGATGTACCCTTCCTGCTGACCTGTTGTTCACAATTTGTAAGTCGCTTTGGATCAAAGCGTTCAGCTAAATGTGAATGTGAGCACCTGCCCAACTGATCTCCTAGTGTTAACTTATCAGAACCTTCCTGGACTGCTGTCAGTCAGTCCCGCCAACATGACTTAGTGTTCCGCGAAGGCTGGCGTGGACTCCTAACATGGCAGCGGTGATACGCATACGTCTGTCTCAAGATAATGAGCTGTATGTGTATGAACCAAGCATCCTATGTGAAGCACTTTGGTTGACAAGTGTCATGTTTAAATGTGCTATATAAATAAATGTGATTGATTGATGGATGGTGGTGGTGCTGCTGCACTGAGAGTTTACCTCTGAATAAGCGGGGTTCTCAAACGTAGTGCTCGGCTTCAGTTTTCTTTTGAAGAAGTTCCACCGGGACTCCTGCGGACAGAGACAAGACGGTGAGAACCTTCTAGAACCTTCTCTCTGCCCCGTAGACCATGTTCACACTGCATGCAAAATGTACTACCATGTTCACACTGCATGCAAAATGTAGTATCATGTTCACACTGCATGCAAAATGTAGTACCATGTTCACACTGCATGCAAAATGTAGTACCATGTTCACACTCACACTGCATGCAAAATGTAGTACCATGTTCACACTGCATGCAAAATGAACTACCATGTTCACACTGCATGCAAAATGTAGTACCATGTTCACACTGCATGCAAAATGTACTACCATGTTCACACTGCATGCAAAATGTAGTACCATGTTCACACTGCATGCAAAATGTAGTACCATGTTCACACTGCATGCAAAATGTAGTACCATGTTCACACTGCATGCAAAATGTACTACCATGTTCACACTGCATGCAAAATGTAGTACCATGTTCACACTGCATGCAAAATGTAGTACCATGTCCACACTGCATGCAAAATGTACTACCATGTTCACACTGCATGCAAAATGTAGTACCATGTTCACACTGCATGCAAAATGTACTACCATGTTCACACTGCATGCAAAATGTACTACCATGTTCACACTGCATGCAAAATGTAGTACCATGTTCACACTGCATGCAAAATGTAGTACCATGTTCACACTGCATGCAAAATGTAGTACCATGTTCACACTGCATGAAACATTTTCACACTGCATGCAAAATGTACTACCATGTTCACTGCATGCAAAATGTAGTACCATGTTCACACTGCATGCAAAATGTAGTACCACATTCACACGGCCATGTTCACCACTGCATGCACAATGTAGTACCATGTTGTTGTTCACACTGCATGCAAAATGTAGTACCACGTTCACACGGCCATGTTCACACTGCATGCAAATGTAGTACCATGTCACACTGCATGCAAAATTTTGTGCCATGTTCACACTGCATGCAAAATGTACTACCACGTTCACGGCCATGTTCACACTGCATGCAAAATGTATACCACGTTCATGGCCATGTTCACACACTGCATGCAAAATGTAGTAAATAAAATAAATGGTAAATGCTGCATTTATACAGCAGCTTTTATCCAAAGTGCTTTACAATTTGTTCCTCACATTTTACTCACACATTCACACACCGATGGCAGAGGCGACCATGCAAGGTGCCAACCTGTTCATCAGGAGCAATTAGGGGGTTAAGTGTCTTGCTCAAGGACACTTCGACATTCTGCCCGGGAGGAGCGGGAACCTCCGGATTACCAGACTACTGCTCTACCTCCCGAGCCACTGTTGCCCCACGTTCACGGCCACGCTACCCTTACCCTGTGCACGCCTTAGTGGTCAATTCTGATTTATTGCTCAGATCAGACTATTTTGGTTTGGCTGTTTGTTCAAATTTTTTTTTTTATCAATATCAATATCAGATTCCAGTGTGAACCAGTCACACGCTCCTGGACTGACCCGCATGCGCAAATGAACAATTACGAAGATGGACGTAAAGAATTGTGACGAATGTCAATCTAGAGTGACGTATACTGTAAAAGTCACATGGAAGTCGCACGACTGTTCAGACCGAGGTTGCGTCGCAAAAAAAAATCACCACACCTTCATTTCACTATAATTATGTCTTATGTATATGTATGTGATGAATAAACCTCTTGAATCTTATGAAAGTGGCCTAAATCAGAATTGAAAATCAATCGAATTCCATGTGACTTGTGCTGTTCACACTATTGTGAAAAAAAAACTGATCTGAGAGAGAAAGATATTTTGCACTTTGAGATTTGCTCCACAATTATAAAGCGCATTACCAAATCAAATATATTATTATTAAAGAAAGAGATGATTGAGTCAACGAGCTGTGACGGCAGCAAGGTGCCCCCTGTTGAAACACTGTCGCCTCACTACTAGATCTGCTGCATAGTGATCTACTGGATTGAAGACCTTTTTTGTAATACTCTGAAATGTATCGTTGGAGCCTTTTGACATAATTAATCAATGACGGTAGCCTATAATATGACGGCTAAAGATGTGTGTTACGTTACTTTTGAGGCTGTAAAATACTTATTTCAAGCTCTCGGTGCTGTCGGGCACCCGGCAATAATGCAGCGTTTCCATGGAAACAAATGGAGGAGTAGAAGCCACACACTACCAAAGGGTTAACCCTTTCACTACCACACTGCAGACGGTTAACCCTTTTCACTACCACACTACTAAAGGGTTAACCCTTTCACAACCACACTACAGACGGTTAACCCTTTCACTGCCATACTATACAGACGGTTAACTGTCTGTAGTGTGTTTGTGAAAGGGTTAAAGGATCTGCGTTCGCGGTCGGAGGAGACTCACCTGGACACGTGTGGGCAGAGCAGACGTCCGCACGTAGCCGGCACTCTGGTCCACGCGGTACGCCGGGTTGGCAAAGTTATTCTCCTGCTGTTCACCGGCGCAGACGTTCACCGTCACCTGTTTTACCAGAGAGTGAAAACAACAACATAAGGTTATAACGTCGGATGTAGCAGATCTAATACATTGTGAATCTGTCTTCACTAGAGATATAATACATTGTGAATCTGTCTTCACTCGAGATATAATACATTGTGAATCTTATGAATCTGTCTTCACTAGATGTAACTGAGGGGTACAATTCCCTGACTGTATTGAGAGTATGGTATTATTAAACCACTACTTAGTTATGTACTTTAATTACTGGCCATACAGTACATGAATATATCTGGTGAACACCCACACAAGAATACGGCAATGACACATAAAGTTCTAGTTAGAGAGATTTATTATTATTAGAGCAAGCAACGGTAGGTTACAGATTGAGAATTATACTTGCGCTTGTAAGGCGAAGAACACACGTAAAGTAGGTCAAGAGCGTAAGTCCATGAGAATAGTAAGATGGGTATAACTGACGCCACCTGTAGCATAGCAATTACGTAAGGCACACTAGTAGTCAGCTGGAGACACTGGGGGGTTCCCTCCGGTTGTAAGCCGGCAGGGTAGAGGAATGTTCGGGTGCAAAGTCTGGGTCAACGCGGAATAAAGAAGCTCCAGCTACGGGAGTCGGTGCAGTACTCCCTTGATCCATAGACAAAGCAACAGCTATAATCCAGTATGCCCGACAGCATGGATGAAAGCTAGCCAGCCTCCTCCTAGAGGCGGGCTCGAGGGTGCTCCTCACAGGGGTAGATCCCACACGATAGTGGGGTAGACGGTTCTCTGCTCCAGCAGTCACGGTACCAAAGCAATATAATCCAACCAGAAAATGGTTCTGCATTCGCCGGTGTAGATTCTCCTGTGCACTATCCGTCACATTAAACTAGGTTGAACTTGACGTTACTTCACCAAACTATGACACTTTACTATCCTATTCGCACATGTTCTAAGTGCTCTATTTAGACGCAAGGTTGCTCACTTCACTTGGTCGTTGACTCGTGGTGAAGGCTTTACTAGTAATGAACAAACTGCTGCTGTTTCCACCTGCGCCGTATTTATACGTAAGGTGAATTATCTAGTGCCAACCTCAGTTCTGTCTCGTATTACTGCGCAAACCTGGACATGTTGAGACATGCCTTGGCGTTGCCTTTGAACTTGCCATTGGGGGTATGGTCGTTGGCGCCTAGGGGTCGCTGTCCAATAGGAGAGCGAATATTATGGTCTGGTTTGTACCCAGGTAAAGGGATATTCCGTGTATATATACAAAGAATATACAAGGGATATCAAACGATATACAAATATTATACAAGGGATATCAAGCAATAAATATATATATTCAGTTTAATCTGACCCTTTGTAACAGCCGCCTCCTAATTAGTCCACACCTAATTAGATAAAGCAAAGACAGATTAATGGTCCTGTCAACTACTCAATGTCTGTTGTGGGGAGTAGGGCAATTTACAAAGTCAGTGGGTCATGATCATCATCAAGGGAGTCAGGGAGCCTTGGCAACTCTATCAGCCTCGCCACGGGTCGGGTGTGGCGGTGAGGCAGGTCGGCCCTCCTGGGTATACTGGGCTGTGCTTGGCTGTGTCTCCACATCCTCCGTCTGTTCCTCTTGTTTGGTCTGTACCCTGTCTGAGGAGGGGCCGGTTCCGGCCGCCCCATCAAGGAGTCGCTTGGGGTGCTGGGTTCGAGGTCATCTACGTTGCTTGGAGCGCAGCTGAGGGGGGTGGAGTTCGGAACTCCCTCTTCCTGGGCCCACGGTTCTCTCACAGGCCTCTCGTCTAATGTCAATAGCCTCTCAACGGGCTGTACGAGAGAGTGACCGGTGTCGCTCACCTTTGTGTGCAGGCAGCGTGTAGACGTGGGTTGACTGTCAAGTCCGTAGAGGGGGCCCTGGAGCGTCCACCCCAGTCGGGTCTGAACCGCGACTGGGCATCCTTTGGGTCCGATGTGGGCCGCCTCAATTGGGAGAATGAGGTCCGCGTGGTCGGAACCTATAAGCAGGGTCGGTGTGGCGCCGTCAATAAGCGGTATAGGTAGTCTGCGTAGGTGCTCGTACTTCGCCATCAGCTGTGGGATGGGGTAGGTGTACTGTGACAGGCCTATGTCGTGGCTGGTGAAGACGTTGGTGATGCTATACTGCTTCTCGGGCTGGTCCACCGCTGCTATCTTGAAGGAGACATTTTCACCCTTTATGGTCTTCTGGTCTCTTCTAATGGTACGGATTGTCATTGTACCTTTGGCACCCCGCAGACCCAGCCGGGCTGCGGCGGATGCGAGGAGGAGAGTCTTTTCAGACCCATCGTCTAGGACGGCGTTAATGTCCAGGACCTTGTCCTCGTAGCTCAGGAGCACTCTTGACCACTTTGATGAGCACTCGGGGGGTCCCGCTATGCTGGTCTATGTGGAGCACTCCTGTTGGTGGGTTGCCTTGGATCTTTTGCTGGTGGGCCCTGCACAGTGATGCGCGGTGAGCGGCGCCCGCCTGGGCCGCCTCACGCCACTGATCAACTTGGACAGGGTTCAGTGTCTTGTATTCGGCGCACTGTGCCAGCCAGTGTCCGCCGTCGCAGTAGGTACAGACGATCTCCCGTTCCTCTCTGGCGGGGGAGTTGTGACTCGACGGTGGTGGCGCCGACTCGGGGTAGGACTGGTGGCACTGTCGGTCCCCGTGTCTGCTGCGACAGTCGGGACACCAGGGGGTGGTTTCAGGCCTGGTCTGTGGTGACACCGCCTCGGCTTGATACATCACCGTGATGGGCCCACTTTGGTTTCCTGGCGGACGCTTGTTGATGTCGTGCAGGACCTCCAGGTGGGCGCCGTCGCACTTGCTGCATTTCTTCTTTAAACGGCACTCAGCTGCCATATGGCTGCGCGCGCAGCGGTAGCAGCGGCGGTTGGCTTTGATCCACTGACTCACCTCGTCAGTGGTCAGCTTCTTGAAAGTGTCACATTGATACAGCCGATGTTCCCCTTCACAGTACTGGCATTCAATCTTCCACTCCCCCTTGGTCGGGGGGTTGCTGTGGTTCTCGTGCTGCGGCACTGACTCGGCCTGGTGCATAACAGTCACTGACCGGCGGTTATCGTTGGACCTCCGAGGTCCATCTCTAGGGCTAGAGTCACTCCACACGAATGTGTCCAGTCTTAGACTGCTGACCTCCCTGGCGAGGAAGTCAGCTAGGTCTAGGAGGGATGCTTCTGGGCCGTTGGGGTCGCGGTGGTCTCTCTGCCGCCGAAAGCGCTCTTGGCGGGCTGGAGGGAGCTTCTCTAGTATTCGTTCTACATTAGAGTTAGCATATAGTTCATGTCTCCCTTTTTCCTTTTGGGATCCCAGCATCCCTACTAGGGATTGTACCTTGATAGAGAGGTCATCCAATGCTCTATTGTCTTTGGCTGGGGGGAGGCGGTCGATATCTCTTATTTCTTGTATCACGTAGTCCCATATGCGTCCATAACGCTGGTCGAGGGCCACTAGAGCCGCGGAGTATGGGGTGCTTGAGTTGGAATATGCCAGCGCTATATTATGCGCTCTGGGCACCTTGAGATGCTTGAGGAGGATGGCATATTTGTACGACTCATCAGGGACATCGGACATCATAGTCTCCAAGCACATCCGTAATTCCGTGTACTGTGCTCTGTCCTCGCGCGTAAAGTCTGGGAACGTCGGTGTGCCATGCCATGGATGGCTGGCACATTGGTGAGCGTAGGGGAAGAGACCTCCTGGGCGAGTCTCCCCGTACGTGTTGTCGTGGGTTGGTACTTGGTGGGTACCAGGGGCCGGGTACCCAGGTGCTGTTCCTCGGTGCTGACTGTACGTCAAACTCACCCGTGAGTTGGGTCGGGGGTTTGTAGTGCAGTGGCTCGGGGCTGACGTCGGGGCTGTACTGGGCCTCCTGGTCCAGAGTACGTTGCTGCTGGTCGGGGCTGTACTGGGCCTCCTAGTCCAGAGTACGTTGCTGCTGGTCGGCTTGACATTCCTCCTCTTCCTCTTCCTCTGCTAGGTCCTGGAGTCTTCTAGTCAGTCTCTCGGCTACGTAGGCCGGTTCTTCCCGGTGGCTGGGTCTCGTATGGACCGGTCGGGGAGGGGGGTCGGAGACGTAGACAGGATCCTCTTGTTGGCCAGGTCCCGGGTCGCTTCGTCGGGTAGGGGAAGGTGCCCTAGACCCTTGTCGTGATGATCTCCGGGAGCTCCGTGCGGAGCGAGGGGGTGTCGCCATGGCAATCAATTGTTCTATCATCTGCGCCTGCAGCCGGTCGCGCTCTGCTTCGCGCTGGGCATGGGCGGCGTCGCGCTCTGCTTCGCGCTGGGCATTGGCGGCGTCGCGCTGTGCATTGGCGCTGGCATGGGCGGCGTCGCGCTGTGCATTGGCGGCGGCGCGCTGTGCATCGGCGCGGCCTCTTTCAATGTTCTCTTCCGTCTGAAGGCGTCTGGTCTCCAGTCTTATGCGGTCGTCTTCACTCCTTTGTTGCGCCTGGAAGCGCTCTCGCTCGGTTGCAGAGTGTTCGCGTTCACTAAGGGCTTGCGCTTGGAGTTGCGCGTGAAGGCGCTCTCGTTGGTCTGCAGCTTGTTCGCGCTCGCTCGTCTGTTGAGCCTGGAGGCGCTCTCTTTCCATGGAAGACTGTTCGCGCTCACTAAGCGCCTGTGCTTGAAGTCGATCGCGTTCACCCTGAAGTCGATCGCGTTCGGTGGAGGCTGCCAGGGTGGCGATGAATGCCTGCGCCAGCATCTGGTCCGCCTCTCTGGGGGATGACACTGACGGAGGTGATCGGCTTCTGACAGTGCTCGTTGGAGATCTGTTCTCTGGGCGCGCCTCGAGATCCATCTCCTGGGCGCGCTTCTCTTGTGGTGGTGTGTCGGGTTCTGTCCCTGGAGCGCTTTCTTTATCCTGGAGCTCTCCGGGGACTATTCCGTTGACGTTGTCTGGGGGTATAGTCATGTCATGTCCCCCCTGGTCCCCCCCGTGAGCTTGGTCAGTTTCGTTAGAACCCACTGGGTTCTCTACTGGCAGGGTCGCCTGGTCGGTAGGTTTTGACATGCTTTGACTATCCGCTTTATCCGCATTTAACGTCTGTTTAAAGCTAGGTATTAGACTGACAGCGTATTCCTCTAGATAGGGAGGTGGCTGACGTCTGCGCTGCGGGCGTTCTAGCTTGGGAGAGCCGCTTGGGGAGTGTTCACCGCTGGCCATGGTTAATATCAATATTATATTAGATATTACACTGATACCATCCGGCTCGAAGGACCAATTGTAACTGAGGGGTACAATTCCCTGACTGTATTGAGAGTATGGTATTATTAAACCACTACTTAGTTATGTACTTTAATTACTGGCCATACAGTACATGAATATATCTGGTGAACACCCACACAAGAATACGGCAATGACACATAAAGTTCTAGTTAGAGAGATTTATTATTATTAGAGCAAGCAACGGTAGGTTACAGATTGAGAATTATACTTGCGCTTGTAAGGCGAAGAACACACGTAAAGTAGGTCAAGAGCGTAAGTCCATGAGAATAGTAAGATGGGTATAACTGACGCCACCTGTAGCATAGCAATTACGTAAGGCACACTAGTAGTCAGCTGGAGACACTGGGGGGTTCCCTCCGGTTGTAAGCCGGCAGGGTAGAGGAATGTTCGGGTGCAAAGTCTGGGTCAACGCGGAATAAAGAAGCTCCAGCTACGGGAGTCGGTGCAGTACTCCCTTGATCCGTAGACAAAGCAACAGCTATAATCCAGTATGCCCGACAGCATGGATGAAAGCTAGCCAGCCTCCTCCTAGAGGCGGGCTCGAGGGTGCTCCTCACAGGGGTAGATCCCACACGATAGTGGGGTAGACGGTTCTCTGCTCCAGCAGTCACGGTACCAAAGCAATATAATCCAACCAGAAAATGGTTCTGCATTCGCCGGTGTAGATTCTCCTGTGCACTATCCGTCACATTAAACTAGGTTGAACTTGACGTTACTTCACCAAACTATGACACTTTACTATCCTATTCGCACATGTTCTAAGTGCTCTATTTAGACGCAAGGTTGCTCACTTCACTTGGTCGTTGACTCGTGGTGAAGGCTTTACTAGTAATGAATGAACTGCTGCTGTTTCCACCTGCGCCGTATTTATACGTAAGGTGAATTATCTAGTGCCAACCTCAGTTCTGTCTCGTATTACTGCGCAAACCTGGACATGTTGAGACATGCCTTGGCGTTGCCTTTGAACTTGCCATTGGGGATATGGTCGTTGGCGCCTAGGGGTCGCTGTCCAATAGGAGAGCGAATATTATGGTCTGGTTTGTACCCAGGTAAAGGGATATTCCGTGTATATATACAAAGAATATACAAGGGATATCAAACGATATACAAATATTATACAAGGGATATCAAGCAATAAATATATATATTCGGTTTAATCTGACCCTTTGTAACACTAGAGATATAATACATATGTGAATACCTCCTCTATGTGAGCGTTGACACAGCGTTCAGCAGGGGGTACATGTGAGCGTTGACTCAGCAGGAGGTGAATGTGATAAGTACCTGAGTGGCATGGATCACCGCAGGGTCACTGGAGGCTCCAGCGCTGCCGCTGGAATACAGAGGGTTCTCGAAGGTGACCGGCTGCCTCCCCGACTCACTGGCCAAGTTCTCATCCTGAGGACAGAATATACATTTATTATTTATTCTTATTATTCAACCTTTATTTAACTCATTCTGCGCCAACCACGTAATATTACGCGTTTGCTCGCCAGCGGTTCAGCGGAAAACACGTAATATTACGTTTTTAGATAGTTTTTTCTTTTTTTCGATTTTAAAGGGGACATACTTGCTATTCCTTGCACTATTTGGGCAACATTACACAATTCCTGTGAGTCTATGGAAGACATCTGTACGTTTTTTTTTTCAAACAAAATGCATTGTTTTATATTTCTAATGAAATACTCAAAAGCATAATTTTTCAGCCTCAGGATTTCAGGCTGTTATTGGATGGGCTCCGCCCATAAGCGCTTTCAGTGACAGTCACCCACACAGTATGATACATATGAGAGAGAGCGAGAGAGAGAACGAGCAAGCGAGAGAGAGAGAGAGAGAGAGAGAGAGAGAGAGAGAGAGAGAGAGAGAGATAGAGGGGGAGAGAGAGAGGAGATGCATCCCTGACACACACGCAGTCAAGTTTGTGTGTGTGTGTGTCCGACGACGGAGAGAGATGGCGCACACACATTTACACACACTTCTGCATGGTCCCGCCGGTCCCTCTCTCTCTCTCTCCCTCTCCATATCTCTCTCTCCCTCTCTATCTCTCTCTCTCCCTCTCTCTCGCTTGCTCGTTCTCTGCCTCTGTCAAAACCCGTTTGAGGAAGTGTCAGGTTACACTATGCGCTACAACCATAGAGGGGGCGTTACTGCAAATCAGTACCTTATTCACGTCAGCAATACCGTCAAATCAGAACAGCTTAGTTAAGTGAGGGAAGATCTCGTGAACTCGAGACTAGACTGATGAGTCAATATGATAATTAACGACACAGACCACATTGATATAATCCCCAATTGCTAGGATACAATGCTAAACACTGGAAAAAGCCATTTATAATGCATGGGACCTTTAATATTCTATACACTCTCACGGACCTCAGTGTTATCATTGGAACTCATTCTGAGACCTCGAGAGGGCAATGCCAGCCGAATCCTGCTAGGTACTGTAGCAGTATTGCCTACCCTTTAAAACCTTTTTTTTAGCAAAGGAAATATATATGACATCAATCCTACTTTGATCCTACAATGATTTCACATCGATCAACGTATGTAGTATTCAAAACGTATGCCGTTGCTGACGATCAGAGCATCACAAAACAACCCCCCCCCCCCCTTTGATGCCTTCATGATGAAACATAATACCTATTATATACCTTTGATTTGGAAATAATATTGTGTCCAGGCGAGCAACGTGAACGCCTTTTCAAAATGCACATAGCACTCCATAACTCAGCTTCCAGGAATCACTCTGAAACTATACAATATTCACGACGGGATAACACACGAACGTATACATGAACAAATTTACTCTTTTTTACATATTGGACTACAATAGTGTCTGTCAAATGAGCCAGACTATTTTCTCCATATCTATAATATAATATATAATATAATATACTATATAATATAATATAATAATAATATAATAATAATATATAATAGATCCGCAAAGATCGTGAAATGTCGTGAAAATAGGCAATGGAAAGCTGGCGCTAGAGAGCAGAGATGGGCACTGGCTATGGCGTTGGTATGAGTTAAAGGTGCTGTAAGTGGTATTTTATTTGTTAAAATAAGTGATCTACATGTTAAAATAATTAAATGTATTAATTATTATTTAAAAATAAAAGAAGCAATTTATTAATACTATGAGTCACTACAGTATTTTTTGTAGTTAATCTCTATAGTGTGTACTACTATTTACTGTAGTTTGCTTTTATAGTATCTGTAGATACTATATCTATATCTGTACATATCCCTTACCTACTCTTACTAGTTACGCTGCTGGCCAGTATGACTTACTACCATAGTGTCTTTATACCTGTATCACTGTACATATTAATACTACAACTCTGTACATACATCTGATTAGCACTATTACTCAGTACTCATTTATATATGTTATACCCAGTTTAATCACCTGTACATTGTATATTACTGGTGCACTTTACTGTTACATTTGTAGTCTGGTTGGATGAACCTGTCCTTTAACCTTTGACCTGACGGTGGGATTTTAACCTGTCCTTTGACCTTTAACCTGACGGTGGGGTTTGAACCTGTCCTTTAAGCTTTGACCTGACGGTGGGGTTTGAACCTGTCCTTTAACCTTTGACCTGACGGTGGGGTTTGAACATGTCATCTAACCTTTGACCTGACGGTGGGGTTTGAACCTGACCTTTAACCTTTGACCTGACGGTGGGGTTTGAACCTGTCCTTTAACCTGAGGGGTGGGGTTTTCTACAACAGCACAGGGACCAGAATATATTAGTCTATTTGAAATTCAACTTAGTTACACATCTGGTGCTGAATTGACCTGAACTGATCTCTTTTCTTGATCCTCCAATCACAGCTGTCGTTTGCCCTGAAAGCAACAGTTGTGATTGGAGGATCACAAATGTACCTCTTCTCAACATCGAGGGGGACATGTTCCCTGTAACCCCCCCCCCCCCCCCCCCCCCCCTAAAGCTACGCCTGTATGGCTACACATCCCAGGGACGCCTCAACAACAACTGGTTTATAAACTACTAATCTACAACTCTTTATAATCCAGATTGACCTCCGTGACCCAGTGCTCTAGTTTCTCAACCTGCGCTGCCTGAGAGACTCGCTGATGGCTGGAAATCAATCTCTCCTGTTAATAAATAACACTTTATGACACGGTTCCAACGTCAACATGGCCGGAAAACTTGCCGAAAACTCGTCGCGACCGGGGAGACTAGAGAGAGACTGGTTGATGGTATCACACTCAGCCACTGGATAGACTTAACCCTTTCACTGCCGCACTACCAAATGGTTAACCCTTTCACTGCGACAATACACAGAAGGTTAACCCTTTCACTGCCACACAACAGCAGGTTAACCCTTTCACTGCCACACTACAGAAGGTTAACCCTTTACTATCACACTACCGACGGTTACCTAAAGAGAGACTAGTTGATAGTATCACACTCAGTCACTGGAGAGACTAAAGAGAGACTAGTTGATGGTATCACACTCAGTCACTGGAGAGACTAAAGAGAGACTAGTTGATACTAGTATCACACTCAGTCAGTGGAGAGACTAAAGAGAGACTAGTTGATGGTATCACACTCAGCCACTCACCATCTGCATGGCCGCGTCGATGAATGACACCCCGATGTGGGCGGGTCCCAGATCCACGTTGTCACCCGAGCGAAACGTCACGCCGTTACCGGTGTCACCGGATTTCACTAGACTGCTCAGGCTGGAAAAAGACAATAACAATAAAGTGTTATCATTACTTTATTCTCGTATTTAAAGTTTTTTTATTTTGGAAAATAACATTTAAATTTTTCTTTTCTTAAATGGGCACCCCCCCCCCCCCCCCCACACACATTGAGAGGAAATGCGTTTGCATATGGCCACCAGTGATGTCATCGGGGACATTGTATCCTTGTGTTGTGTCGATTACAGCAGCGTGAAATTATGTAGATTTCATATTATAGGGGCCTTATCATTTCTTGAGCTGTAACTAACACAATATCACTGGTGACCACATTCAAAATAATTTACTCTCAATACGTACGTGTTAAACTATATACATGTGTGCAAAAATTATGAAATGACATGAGAGCTACCTGGGTAACTTAGATAACATGTTTTTATTGTGTGGTTTTATTCAATTTTTTACGTTTTCATGTTTTATCTTATGTTGTGGACTTGTACAGCACTTTGGTCAACTTTGTTGTTTTTAAATGTGCTTTATAAATAAAGTGGATTGGATTGGATTGAACATGAGATACCTGGGTAACTTGGGCATGGAGGGGATGAAGGAGCCTGTCCGCCTGTAGTTGAGGAAGACCCCGACCGCCAGCCCCCCGGTGACCAGGATGACAATCACCGCCAGCAGAATGGCCACAGCTGGAGACAGAAACATAAACACATTCGATATTCATCTACATCAGTGGTATTTGCCCCTTTTGCGAGCTCAGACCCATTCCCAATGATAACATCAGGCTGGATGGATGAAAATGAATGGATATAGCTAATAAAAGAAATAACGATTAAAACCTGACTTTTTTCCATGATTGGCGCTGAATGAGTTAAGTGTGGTATAAAAAAGTTTGAGAACCCCTGATCTACAGAAAACAACATGTTGCCATTGTGGTGGAGGCTTTTATCCAAGGCACGCAGACTCATCCCCTCACGACCACAAACTGCCTCGTCAGTCTTTCCTGCCAGTAGCCATCGGGCTCCACAGCCGGGGGCGTGGCCTGCTGCCAACTGCTGGAGAACTAACAGCTGGAGAACTTGAGAACTGTAGAACTCCCTGAGCTACACTCATCTACTTCACACCTAATCAGGGTTGAGATGGTACGGTCCTGTAGGGGTGTCTGTCTGATGGTACGGTCCTGTAGGGGTGTCTGAGATGTATAGTTACAGGTAAGGATATATAAACGTTTTGATCCCCTTGTTTTATTTTTTTTACCTCTTTTGGGGAGGGGGTTGTCTTTCATATTAGCTATATTTCTTGTGAGGGGGACACATTTACCTCTTCTCAATATTGAGGGGGACATGTCCCCTGCACCCCCCCCCCCCCTAAAACTATGAAGTGTAGTCGCTACAGATACAAATGTTGAAAATGATTATATTATTATTCCCAACATCATCATGTTAACGTGTTAAAATCACATGTGACCCATTAAGTTGCTGAGCTGTGGCTTAAGGTTAAAGAATAACGACGTGACAAGAGTTTAAATACGTCTGGCGTCGCTCATCAGTGACGAGCGGGACGTTGGACGCAGGGAACAACAGTCTTCTGTGTTTGCTGAACCCTAGCGCTTTGCTGAGCTGTGTTCGTCAAACAGTGTTGAACTTGAGTGCTACAGTCTGTGCAATGTGCACAGTAGTAAAGACATATTAGCGTAGTAGTATAGACATATTAGCATAGTAGGTAGTAGTATAGAGATTAGCATAGTCGGTAGTAGTATAGAGACATATAGCATAGTCTGTAGTAGTATAGACATATCAGCATAGTAGGTAGTAGTATAGGCACACATTAGATTACTTACATTTACATTTACATTTAGTCATTTAGCTGACGCTTTTATCCAAAGCGACTTACAAGTTCTGTACGACAAGCCATCAGGAAGGGCACAACTCTATCAGCTGAGTAACAATGTTCATCAAAGTGTTGAGTGCTACAGTGTAGGTTAGTTTATTAGGACAAGTGCATGACAGTATGGTTAGTTAGGGTTAGGTTTTTTTTTTTTTTTTTTTTTTTATTCAGATAATGGTTGAAGAAGTGCGTCTTTAGTCGACGGCGAAAGATTGGACGTGTTTCGGCTGTCCTAACTGGGGTGGGTAGTTCATTCCACCATTGTGGGGCAAGGACTGAGAATAGGCGACTTCTCTTTGATGACCCTCCCGGAGCTTGGATAGGAGTAGGTCTGAGGCGGCCAGAAGATGCAGAGCGTAGGGGTCTTGAGGGTGTGTAGTTAGAGACCATTGACCGGAGGTAGGCGGGAGCAGTTCCCTTTGCCGCGCGGTATGCTAGGTCGAGGGCCTTGAAGCGGATTCGTGCAGCAATGGGGAGCCAGTGCAGGTCCCTAAGAAGTGGGGTGACATGGGCCGACTTCGGTAGGTTTGAGATCAGGCGGGCCGCTGCGTTCTGAATGAGTTGAAGAGGCTTAGTGGCAGTGGCCGGGAGGCCAGCGAGCAGTGCGTTGCAGTAGTCGAGGCGGGAGATGACTGTTGATTGGACGAGGAGTTGGGTGGCTTCTTTTGTCAGGAAGGGGCGTATCCTTCTGACGTTGCTCAGGAGGAATCGGCAGGTTCTGGTTGTCGCTGCGATGTGAGCAGAGAAGTTCAACTGGTCGTCGAGGACAACACCAAGGTTCTTGGCGGTCGGGGACGCGGTCACAGCTGCATTCTCGACTGTGATGGAAAGGTCGGTCAGGGGGGAGGATTTGGCCGGCAGGTGGAGCAATTCTGTTTTGCTTAGGTTCAGTTTGAGGTGGTTGGTCGTCATCCAGGCGGAGATGTCGGACAGACAGGCCGAGATCCGCTCAGAGACGTGGATATCTGAGGGAGGGAAGGAGAGGAAGAGTTGAGTATCGTCGGCATAACAGTGGTAGGAGAAGCCATGAGACGTGATTAGTAGCAAAATGTATAATAGTAACAGACAGTATGAAGGTAGAATTTTTTTAAATTTCAGATATTGATTGAAGAAGTGTGTTTTTAGTCGACGGCGGAAAATTGGGTGGGTTTATCTATATCAGGGGTTCTCAAACTTTTTTATACCACAACCCCATTTTATTTAGGATTTTTTTTGGCGACGCCACACTTAACACTTTGACTGCCTAAAAACGCTTTACAGCGTCATTGCTGGCGATGCTAAAGTTGCCGGGGGACGCTGTACAGCGTCCTTATATCAATATTTCAAAAATCTGCGATCTGATCCATAATGTCCCTCCGCTGGTCTGAGAACCACCAGCAGGACCCACTGAGCTCTCTGGCGGTTCAGGAGCGCCATCTGGTGGCCGATCGCGCAACCGCTTAACAGGAAGCACAGTGGAGGTTGTGCTACATGTCCGTATTGCTTCCGGCCACTCGGGATAGGTTCCGGCATTCTAGCTCGTCACTCTACATAGCGATCGATTGCCAATAACTCGATAAACAACATGATTTGGACGTATATACCATTATACAAGCTGGAGATGGACCGGGTAATAATATATCCCATAATGATAAAATTTCTACTCGACGATGATCGCCCAACGGCGCGCGGAGACTGGGGTGAGTTTCAGCGTGTAACGTTACCATCTTCGATACTAACTGCTTTTATCAACATTTGACCCACATTAGATGATTGGTATAACGCTGCCCACGGAATTATAAACGCCCCCTCGCCCATCTGGTCAACATCAGATGACGTGTAGTAACTTCTAGAAGTACGTCTAGTTGGAATTTTTTATATCGCGCTGATTGCCATCAAACTGTATTTCATCATCAATATAATGCATTTGGGGCTATATATCACGTTCTGGAGAAAGTTGCAGAAAGAGATGAAAACATACTTATACATTAGACCATACTTTACTATGAATATGTGAATGAAAAAGTTTAACGTTGCTACACAATGAACAATACATATAGGACTTTGAATGGGCCCTAATAATGGCAATGTAGCAATAGAATTTAAAAAGTTATAGCCCTGCAAAGAAGGGGACTTTCTCCATAGACAAATAGCGCTGGCAATCTATGGTATATCATTAATTTAACCCATGGCAGCCAAAGTGTTAATGTATCGCGTAATTTCAACGTGTAAATACGGAATATCAAAATAAAAGCACACGTTGTTGAACATGATTATGCATATTTATTAGAAAATGAAATTACAATGAAATTAATGAATATTATCAACAAAAGCAATGAATGAATGAATGAAAACTTTATTTAACAGATTGCAGAATGGGTACAATACAGTACGGCTCAATACATACAATTGTTAAGGGGATGCAGACCTGAGAAAGACGTTTGTCTTGTTTCCATCAGGGTCCCCCATTTTCATTTCATATAGACATTTATGACATGCACAACATACATGACATTTATGGCATAGGGATGTGGTATAATATCTAATGTTCTCATGTAAATATAGTCCCCTCCCCTATATCCCCTTACCTGTGCCCCCCCCCTCTCTGTGGAATAAGACACTCCCCTCCCCTGTGACCCCATTACCTGTACCCCCCCCCCCCCCCCATCTGACCTATCAAATGGGACCACACCCCCCCCCTGTTAACTATATAGATCTCCTCCCGAGATCTATCCAGGGCTTCTTACCTGGGTAAATTCAGCTGATCACCTTGGGGGAAGCCCTCAGCCATTCTCTCTATGTAATTCTATCTGTTTGGTTAATAAACCCTTGTTATTATCCAAGCCTCGGTTGACTGAGAACATTCTTCATCAGGATATCTACAAATATCCCACAATTGGCGTCTACGAACTTGTGACGGACCTTTTTGCGTCCTCCCGGCGTGCTGTATCATTTCAGCTATACAGAGAAAAGTGAGTATAATAGACTGGTCGACCAAAAATGCATGGAAAGGAATTAAAACCTTCCCGCTTTTCTCTGTGCCAGGTGAATATTATAGAATGTTGTCAAATATTGAGATCATGGCTGAGTAAGAATAATGTGCATTAATATATCTGATCTGTATTGAGAATCGTTACCAGGGCGCACGTGCACCTGGGTCCTTATCAGGCGGTTCTGAAAGGATGGGTTATATGTGCTATTCCCAAAAGTTTAGGCACAAAGGTTGAAGTGCTATTCCTGGTCGAGTCGGAGCCGACCAAAAGCTAAGGCACACAGTAAGGTTGTCGGATTGCTAACCCAAGTCTAATTCAGACTAAAAATATAGGCAACAAAAGAAGATACGTGAGCTTATTATGATGTGATATCCTTGAAAACGCTACTCTGTTAAAAACGTTATGTGATTCCTTTGCAAAGAGGCGGGAAGTTAGGACCGAGAAGCTGATGGAATCATAATTAGAAATGACCAGAGTAGCGTCATAATATTCATTGTTTCAACCTCAAACTAAGCCCACAATCTCTTCCATTCCTGAAAACGATGTATTTTGGATTAAATTAACCAATTGATCAATACAGATAGCGGGAAGATGATCACGCGATGTCCTAGTAGTACATGATTACGCGATGTCCCGGGAGTACGTGAATGTACATTAAACGGGACATGCAGTCGCGGAAAGTACATTAAACAGGACATTAGTCGCGAGTAAAAGAGACCGAGAGTAATGATTAAACGGTATATATAATCTAATATAATCTAAATTTCGAAGTTCAGGATTCGGTCGTTATGTTTTAAAAAACGATGTATAGATAGATCAAGGGTATAAATGCCTTGTCGCAGCAGAGTGCTGGCCGACTAAACGTACAGCGATCCAATACAGTCAGATATACACACACGTTAACTTATATGTATTATTGTTGTTTTGTCTGTTTAAAGTCTCGTTTGTATGCGCACAATATGCAGACTGATATCGCGCCGAGCATTGAGAGACGAGTGCCGTCCGTTATACAGAGAATAACATTGAGGTGCAGTTCACGCGACAAACTAGGATAGTAATTTCCGGAATCAACAACCGGCCCACGGGAACGACCATTTGGGGAAGTATAGTTTTATCGTTTCAGTTTGTTTACGTTTTCACATATGCACAGGCGCGTTCATTCGGTAACAAAACGCTGGTTTAGGAATTCCAGGCTATTGAGAGCTCATGGAAAAATACTGTATGAATTGCAAAGCGTTATTTCCGAGGCGAATGAGAACGCACGAACGTCGCATGGAGCGATGACGTCATGCTATGCGCGTCGTGAAGTTATGATTTTATATTAAACTATCCATAGGCGAACATAAAGTTTAATGTGCCCAAGGCCGAAGGTGTGTGAAATCCACTTGTAGTATATGTTTTATTTGTATATGTATGTGCGCGCTGCCATTGGAAAATGTTGAGTTGCGGTGGCGAGATGCGGGTTGCATTATCCCAGACCACCGGAGAAACTAACCGAACATTGCATTGACGACACGTAACGGATCCAACGTCAACACAACAACTTTCCCCGGTGAGTATGAAAATCATAAATATAGATGCTTTGATTGATTGATTGAAAACTTTATTAACAGATTGCAGAATGGGTACAATACAGTACAGCTCAATACACACAAATTGTTAAGGGGATGCAGACCAGAGAAAGACTTTTGTCTTGTTTACATCAGGGTCCCCCATTTTCAATTCATCAGAACATATTAGGACATACATGACGGACAGATAGTCAGTACTGCTACATCTATACATTTATGACATACCAGATTTGCAAATTCAGTACTGTTTGTGATACAAAAGGAGTCAGGAAAAGGGAGTAACTGTACATACACAACTATCATCTCAGTTACAGTAAATTACAACTATCTCAGATCACTTGAGTGTTTATGTTGCTTTAATTTACACGTTATAAGTCACATAAAGCTAGTTTTAAATAGGATTCTAATCAATTGGATAGATTTGATCTAAAAGCTAAAGAAAGAATAACAACCTTTCTTTAGAGATAATGAATAAATGCAGATAATGTTTAAATGAGGCCAAAATCATGCCTCCTCTTTTTCCACAGTAACATTGATGAGTGAGATGATGAAATAGAGAAGGACTAGCTAATGTTTGTTGAGCACACAGACAGTCAAAGAGGATTCACCCAGAATAAAAGAAAAGAGTGGGAAATTAACATGTGTTTGTATTTACAGACAACCAAGAGATCTGGCTCTGGGTCAAGATGCAGAATGGGGTGTAAACACATTGTATCACAAAAGTTGAAACTCCAGTGATTTGCATCTGAACACAGACAAGACACAAAGTGAGACCAGCTACAATCATTTAAATTGAGGACCCAAAATAATCTACATTTGAACACGAAAATCAGCTGAGGACGATGTGGAGCTGAAAGACAATGCAAATGCCTAGAGAGGACTCTGACCACACCTATAGAGACTCAACTTAGTATCTCCACTATACTTAGTATAGTAGGAAGTATCGCTTTAGATGCAGATTTTCTCTTTGTTACCACAGAGACTCACCTGACAATGGATAACAACAGAGAACCACAAAAGGCACTGAATGAAATGTTTTAAGACCAGCTTGCCATAGCGAACACCATGATTCACTGGTACCTGATGAATGCAGTCAGGAAATTACTCTATTTTTCCACTAACTAATAACATGCATGACTCTTCCTTTTAACAAACTAATACATTTCTATGACTGCAAATATCAAGAACACCAGTGAAACATCAACATTGATCATTTAGCTGACACTTTTATCCAAAGCGACTCACAAGTTCTGTACGACAGGACATCAGGCAGGGCACACCTCTATCAGCTGAGTAACAATGGTCATCAAAGTGTTGAGTGCTACAGTGTAGGTTAGTTTATTAGGACAAATGAATGACAGTAAGGTTAGTTAGGGTTAGATGACAAAACGAATGATTGTTTTTCATGCAAAATTAACTGGCTACCTAGATTTTATGTTTTTTTTCCCCATGCTAAATTATGACGAGCCACACTGAGACGTGAAGAACGCCAGAGAAGGCGTGGCGAGGTAAGTATCCTGAGGTACAGCCAACGCATCCTGAGGTAAGATCAAATTAAAATTGACATCACAGACTATGAAGAAAAATAGCTATTTTATCTGATTCAAGACTTTGGCCATTCATTTACAAATTTTATTTAAAGCCTAATGCTGTAAGATCTAGTTAGATACAAGATCTGATAAGATTGTAGTGAATGTGACCTTCTTGACATAAGGAATCACTGCTAATGCAATTGGCTTGCATTTCCTATTTTCAATTAAGTGATTTTATTTACAATGAATTGAATTAATCCCAAAATGATTTTCCTCTTTAGCAGAAAGGCGTTGAATCATTTATGTGAGGAGGTTTTCTAAGGCAATTTTATCATCCTCAGATCATATTGGTGAGAGGACACGACAAGTGAGAAGGAGTGAGACGACGCGTGACCTGAACCACGAACGACGGTGCGACCAGGCAAGGAGGAACACAACCCAGCGACCTGAGCGACCCACTTCTTCTTCTTTCGTGTAACGTCAGAGGTCCAACTCTGTATCTTGTAGCCATGCCCTTAACTCTGGTCCCACATCAAAGAGGCTGGCTTCCGAGGGTGGTTTGTATAGGGGGCAGATGGTCAGGATGTGGTCAACAGTCTGCTCAGGGTCTCCACACTCACATGCAGCGCTGTCTGCCAGGCCCCACTTCTTTAATGATGCTTTAAAGCGACCAACCCCAGATCTTAAACGGTTCAGCAGAACCCATTGCCGGCGTGGAAGATCGTCTCCTGTGGCGCCATCTCCTGGATCCCAGATGTAGTGGTGGATACGGGTTGGCCCAGCACTCTCCCACTCTCTCTTCCAGGCTGCCGCCAGCCATCCATTTCTGGATAGGTCCTCAGTGGTGGAACGGAGCATCTCTTGTGCCACCTTGTTGTAGGGGTGGCGGGACTTGAGTCTGCTCATAGGTGCTGTTGTTGTTGTGGTGTTGTGTAGGATGTGCCAGTCATGCTTCACTGCCTTCCTTGCTAGGGCGAGAGTCGCAGCCTCTCGTCGTAGGCCAGCTGGTGCGATTCCTGCAAGGACTGGCAGCAGGAAGACGGGTGTAGCCTTCAGGCATCCACTGATGATCCGGAGGGCGTTGTTAGTAGCCGCATCAACTTTTTTAACGTGTGGGCTTCTGCTCCAGACTGGGGCACAGTACTCCGCTGCCGAGAAGACCAGGGCTTGGGTGGATATCCGAAGGGTCTTGGCAGTGGCTCCCCAGGTTGTACCTGCGAGGCGTCGGATCAGCGCAACCCTTGATGTTGTCTTTGCCCTGACATCTTCGAGGTGTTGTTTGAAGGACAGTGTCCGATCCAGACGCACGCCAAGGTATTTAGGGGCTTGCTGGGACTCCAGACGCTTGTGGTCAGCATATACCTCCAGTTCCCTCTTGGCGTCTCTGTTGCAGAGATGGTATGCTGCTGTAACGGTCTTGCTGGTGCTGAGCTGTAGGCGCCACTTTTGTAGATAGGCTACTAGGATGTCCATGTCTTGGTTAAGACCATCCTCCAGTGCCTTCCATGTGGGTTTTCTCAGCATGATGGCAAGATCGTCCGCATAGCCGTACTTTCTGGATGCTGTGACTGGGAGATCGTAGATGTAAATATTAAACAGCATCGGAGAAAGGACTGACCCCTGTGGGACACCGTTCCTCAGTCTTCTGAGCCTGCTGCGCTGGCCATCGCTGGTGTGTAGGACAAAACTGCGGTTAGACAACATCTCCATGATAAACTTCACCATATGCCGATCAGGTATCATCCTCATCAGCTTCAGGTGGAGTCCACGGTGCCAGACAGTATCGTACGCGGCAGTCAGGTCCAGGTACACTACCCCTGCTTTCTCATTAGCCTGGAAGCTGTCCTCGATGTCTTGAGACAGTAGTGTTACCTGGTCCACTGTTGATCTACCACGTCGGAAACCAGCCTGTTCCTGTGGGAGCTGTGTGTCAATTACTGGCTCAATGCGGCTATGGATCATTCTTTCCAATATCTTAAATGGAACACAGAGCAGCGAGATGGGTCGATATGCCTTGGGGTCTTCCGCAGGTTTGTTTGGCTTTGGCAGGGCAATTACAGAAGCACGACGCCAGGTCTTGGGGATCTTGCACCTCTGATAGCATGCAGAGAAGAATGCACAGAGCCAGTCAGATGTTGTTGTGCTCTGGTGGGTGATAAACTCCGGGTGGATGTTGTCACGGCCTGGAGATTTGCCCGTCTTGAGCTTACTCATGGCCTCATCGAGTTCATCTGCTGTGAACTCTCCTGAGAGGTTAAAATCTACACTGGCCACCTTGGAGAGGGAAGACAGCTCCTGTGTTATCAGGCGGGTAACATCTTTGTCTGCGTCTGGGTAACGACCGTTCTTCAGGAGCTCGGAGGCGATGGCATCTGCAGTGACTGGGCAGCTTGGGGGCTTCGTACATCTGCCTGTAAGCTGGTTGATCGTTTGCCACGCCTTCCGACTAGAATGGGTAAAGTCAATTGATTCAACTACTTCAGTCCATCTGTCTCTACGCGTGGTGTCCAGTCTCTGGAGCAGTGCCGCTGCAGTCGCATCCACCTCTTCCCTGGAGCCAGCGCTCTGGTGGTCGCACAGGAGGCGGCTGCACTCCTCGTCCCAACCAGGGATGTAGTTCCTGTTGTAGCCGCGTGGGATGGTCTTCTTTGCCGCACCCAGGAGGACCCCACAGTAGGCCTCATAGGCGGCGTCCACATCGGCTGCATCTGGGTCTGGCAGACCAGCTGACCTCTTTTCCGTCTCCTGAGCAAATACCTCCCAGTTGGCCTTTCGAAAGTTCCATCTTTTGACAGGCTTCCCTAATACCGGTTGCACCAGTGATGGGACTTTAATGATGGATGGTCGGTGGTGTGAGTCGGGAAACCTGTCTAGGACGCGTCTTTCTGGTTTCGGGTCATTGCTCCAGCATACGGCAAAGGCCAGGTCTGGGTTGGTAGAGGTGTTCCAGCGTGCAGAGAAGAAGCTTGGCGGCTCCTTGGGGTCGTACAACAGCAGAGCATCGATGTTGGAGGCCCATTCGCTGAGCGCCTCTCCGTTAGGTGTTGTGTAGTTGTAACCCCAGTCTGTGTGTTGACAGTTGAAGTCACCAGCGTAGATGGCGGGTGCAGTTATGGACGGGAGGGACGTAGCAGCCAGCTCTGATGGTGGGGGCTTATATACGTTGATGACTGAAGTTTCCTGGATTTTAGTAACCAGCCACTCGATGTTGGAGCCTGGTGGGGATTGGCTACTGGCTGACCAGCTTAGTTCAGTCCTCACGAAGGTTGCCACACCATGTTGCTTGTTGTGGATGGACCCGGCTAGATGGAAACCAGGCATCTTGAGGATGTTATCGTTTGTGCAGTGTGTCTCCTGCAGAGACAATGCAAATGCCTAGAGAGGACTCTGACCACACCTATAGAGACTCAACTTAGTATCTCCACTATACTTAGTATAGTAGGAAGTATCGCTTTAGATGCAGATTTTCTCTTTGTTACCACAGAGACTCACCTGACAATGGATAACAACAGAGAACCACAAAAGGCACTGAATGAAATGTTTTAAGACCAGCTTGCCATAGCGAACACCATGATTCACTGGTACCTGATGAATGCAGTCAGGAAATTACTCTATTTTTCCACTAACTAATAACATGCATGACTCTTCCTTTTAACAAACTAATACATTTCTATGACTGCAAATATCAAGAACACCAGTGAAACATCAACATTGATCATTTAGCTGACACTTTTATCCAAAGCGACTCACAAGTTCTGTACGACAGGACATCAGGCAGGGCACACCTCTATCAGCTGAGTAACAATGGTCATCAAAGTGTTGAGTGCTACAGTGTAGGTTAGTTTATTAGGACAAATGAATGACAGTAAGGTTAGTTAGGGTTAGATGACAAAACGAATGATTGTTTTTCATGCAAAATTAACTGGCTACCTAGATTTTATGTTTTTTTTCCCCATGCTAAATTATGACGAGCCACACTGAGACGTGAAGAACGCCAGAGAAGGCGTGGCGAGGTAAGTATCCTGAGGTACAGCCAACGCATCCTGAGGTAAGATCAAATTAAAATTGACATCACAGACTATGAAGAAAAATAGCTATTTTATCTGATTCAAGACTTTGGCCATTCATTTACAAATTTTATTTAAAGCCTAATGCTGTAAGATCTAGTTAGATACAAGATCTGATAAGATTGTAGTGAATGTGACCTTCTTGACATAAGGAATCACTGCTAATGCAATTGGCTTGCATTTCCTATTTTCAATTAAGTGATTTTATTTACAATGAATTGAATTAATCCCAAAATGATTTTCCTCTTTAGCAGAAAGGCGTTGAATCATTTATGTGAGGAGGTTTTCTAAGGCAATTTTATCATCCTCAGATCATATTGGTGAGAGGACACGACAAGTGAGAAGGAGTGAGACGACGCGTGACCTGAACCACGAACGACGGTGCGACCAGGCAAGGAGGAACACAACCCAGCGACCTGAGCGACCCACGACAGCATACTACCACCAGGGACGCCGCCAAGGAGCTGCGGACACAACCAGGACGACGACAGCAACCGTGGGAGAGCCGCCATCCAACACAACACAGACGTCCCCAAAGGAAGGGGAGCAGAGACAGAAAGGACGACATGCAGCCTCACCCCAGCGACCCGCGGCAGACCATCTGCAAAAGGGAACCAAAGCCCCGACCATCAAGGTGGATTCCCATGACAAGATTGTCATCCGTGTGAGAGAGAACATCCTACAGACAGGCCACTACACCAGCAAACCCTCGCCCCTCTGGTACCACGATGACGGGGAGCGGGGGGACCAACCACCACACAGCACGTTCAAGACCACCCTACCGCCATGTCTCAAGGCCTGATAAAGGTCAAGCGTGAGCACAGTGGCAGACATGTGGTGGTGATGGAGAGCAGCACAGGCTCCAGGAAAAGAGTCTGCAAGACCACTATAGTTGACTGCTACAAGTGACCCTTGACAGGGAATGGACGGCGACCAGTGAATATTCCCGACTGCATCGTCAAGAAGAGACACATAGCAAATGAGACCTGTGGACCAAGAGACTTCTGAACACACATTGTCAAAATTGTTATGTATTTATTTACTTTTTACTGTCTTACTGCCACACGACAGGCTCACAGAAACATCAACTGAATGTACGATACGTTCAACACACAGCAGGTCACCACAGAAGGACACATCCCTGGCAGAGAACAGATGGTCAACAGCGACGCAGCAACTGTCAGATTCACAAACAAGAGCTGTTTCACAAAGTTCAAGAAAGTATCAAGAAAATTATGAACTAAGAATATGATGAAATACAACCAATAAGATTGCAATAACCAATTTATAATAACAATAAGGAATGATCACAGAGTCACATTGAAAATTATATTGTTAACAAGACAGAACCAGTTGGTTTATTCCAAGTCACCAAGTTTGTTTTGACCATTGATAGTATACACCACAGCAAAATACTAGAACAATGCATAACGATTATCATAATCACCTTTTATATCAATTTTATTAACCACCAGGTTAACGGTTGTTAAAATGTTTTTGTACACATTAGCCTTATGTGTAAATCCTATTCCTAATAATTATGCACACGATTTTGTGTTTTCACCCTGTGCACTCTGACCACACAGAGACAGTGCATGTATTTAATTGGTTTATTACGATGCCTGTATGCACAACGATCACATTAGCTCCCCTGAGTCACGACATGAACGACTGAAGGTATGCCAAGATATTTGCACAGCTATAGCTTCTAATGATTATGTTAATTGTTGTTTGATATCAGAGTTGAGGACCACTCATTGATATAGGTATTTTGAGCGATTAATAAAAGAAAAGGGTGATATCTATTCCCACATCTCTGATATCAAAATAACACAGACCGCAGTCCAGTCGATCATGTCATGAATCATGTATGTAAATAATTCTATTTTAAACTGTTATGCCAACAACCAGATCACATTGGCCAAAATTTTCATTATTTTAATTGTTTTCCATTTTCACTTTTACCTGTTCCAAACAATCCTGGTATATTATACATTAATCTCACCCACATTATAAGAAAGAAAAGTGAGTATTGTGGTATAATATCTAATGTTCTCATGTAAATATAGTCCCCTCCCCTATATCCCCTTACCTGTGCCCCCCCCCCCTCTCTGTGGAATAAGACACTCCCCTCCCCTGTGACCCCATTACCTGTACCCCCCCCCCCCATCTGACCTATCAAATGGGACCACACCCCCCCCCTGTTAACTATATAGAGGGCTTCTTACCTGGGTAAATTCAGCTGATCACCTGGGGGGAAGCCCTCAGCCATTCTCTCTATGTAATTCTATCTGTTTGGTTAATAAACCCTTGTTATTATCCAAGCCTCGGTTGACTGAGAACATTCTTCATCAGGATATCTACAAATATCCCACAGGGACATATAGGTATTTAGTACTGATACATTTGTGACATAAACGGTATTCAAATATACAGTACTGTTACCCCTAGATCCTGACAGAGTATAAACATATGATGGGGAGGGGACTGTACATTAGGAGGGAGTGGGTGGGTGGGAGAGAAATATACATACGGCGGGGAGGGAATATATACATGCGGTGGGGAGGAGACTGTCTATTAGGAGGTGGTGGGGGTTTTGGGCATTTACGGTGGCCAGTTTCGAATTGCAGCCTCCCGTAGGTGCTCTTTAAGAGCGGTTTTGAATGTGGGCAGGGATTCACATTCCTTTACAGCTTTGGGTAGGGCATTCCACATTTTTGTGGCATAATTGCGAAACGTGTTTAGTCCCTTGTTTGAGCCGAATCTGGGTTTAACATGATTTGTTGAGCTTCCTCTGGTGTAGTGGTTGTGGTATTCACTGACCTTTGGGAAGTATTTTGACATGTACATGGGCACCCCGGTCGTATAGTGTATCTTGTAGACCAGGCCCATTGCAAGTTGCTGTACTCTGTCGTCTACTCTAAGCCATCCTAGGTTGTCAAAGTGGGCAGGGGTGAGGTGGGTTCTGGGGTTCAGGTCAAGTAGTAGTCTGACCAGTTTGTTTTGTGATGTTTGTAATTTTGTTTTAAGCGCCTTTGAGGGGCTTTGGTACCATGAGGTGCACGCATAGTCATAGTACCCTTGAATGAGTGCTCCTGCCAGAGTCTTCAGGGTATTCTTGTTTACCAGAGAGGAGATCCGGTACAAGAATCTAGTTCGTTGGTTGACTTTTTTTATTACATTGGATGCCATTTTGTCACAGGAAAGATTTGCCTCTAGGATGGAACCCAGGTAGGTAATTTCGTCTTTCCTTGTGACAATATTGTCACCCACTGTAACTGAGAAGCCGTCGGTCTTGCTGAGTTTGTTATTTGAACCAAAGAGAATGGACTCTGTTTTGCCCATGTGTAATGATAGTTTGTTATCAGCGAGCCATATGCAGATTTTGCCTAGTTCCGAGCTGATGGTTTTTTCAACCTGCAACTTGTTCTTGTCAGAGACCAGCAGGGCTGAGTCGTCCGCAAACAGGAACAAGTTGCAGTCACAGGCTGACGACATGTCATTTGCATAAATTAGGAAGAGTAGCGGTCCTAGTATGCTTCCTTGTGGAACACCACAGCTCACTGTGAGGGGGGGGGATAGAGTACCGTTTACCTCTACCATCTGTTCTCTCCCCTCCAGGTAGGATTGCATCCAGCTCACTGATAAGCTATCAAAACCAATTGCTTTTAGCTTGTCCATCAGAATGGAGTGATTGACAGTGTCGAAGGCCTTTTGTAGGTCCAGCATGACCATGCCGCAGTATTTGCCCGCGTCCACCTCTTGTTTGATGTGGTCGTTCAAATAGAGGAGGCATGTGTCAGTGGAGTGGGACGTTCTGAAGCCAGATTGGAATTCGTAGATTAGATTTTTTTCCGCCAGGTACTTTTCGACCTGTTCGTAGACTATTTTCTCTATGACTTTCGAGATGGAGGTAAGAATAGAAACAGGGCGGTAGTTGCCTGGGTCTAATTTGCTGCCCTTTTTGTGCAGAGGGGTCACTCTCGCAATTTTGAAGTCCTTGGGGACGTGCCCCTGTTTTATAGAGAGGTTTATTATGTGTGTGATGACTGGGGTGATGGCGGCTGCTGCGTCTCTGAGGAATTTGGAGGGGATGTTGTCATGGCCAGTGGCCTTGTTAGGTTGGAGGCGCTCAATTTTTTTAGTACCTCATCGGTTGTTACCATTTCAAGTTTGAAGTCGTCTTTGTGGACCCCTAGGTTTTTGTAGTATGCTACTATGTGTTCTACCCCATAATGCCCTGAGTGGGAGGGTAGTTTGTTTACCAGTGTTGTGGCTATGTTTGTGAAGAAGATGTTTAAGTAATTGGCTACATCCAGCTTGTCTGTGATGAGCGTGTTGTCCGTCTTTATGTTTATGTTTGAGAATCTGGTTTTAAGTTTTTTACTGCAGCCTAGTTGATTATTGAGTAATTTCCAAAGTTCGCAGGGTTTGTTTTTGTTTTCCTCAGTTTTGTCGTTGATGAAATTTCTTTTTGCGGTTCTGATCATGGTGTTTACGTCATTTCTTAGTCTGTTTCTTTGAGTTTTTAGTTCAACCACATGGGCTTGGAGTTCACTGTTTGAGCTTTTGGAAAGCTTTGTCTGACTTTTATGAAGTTCAGAGCATTTTTTGTCTCTGGTTTTCATAGCGGCCAGTATTTCAGTGTGCATCCATGGCTCAGCGCGATTTTTAACCCTGGTGGTTCTTATGGGTGCCATGTTGTTGAGTATTGCTGTGAATTTGGTTTTGAATCCAAGCCATGTTTCTTCAACCTGTGTACCACTGAGTTCATCTGACCAGTCCAAGCTCCCCAGTTCTAGGTTAAAGGCCTCTCTAGAGTAAGTTTTGAGGTCTCTAGATGTGACTGTTTTGTGACAGCCGGCCTTCTGTTTTAGCTTTTTGCGGGTACAGAAAATCATATAATGATCACTTAACCCGCATGCTATCACCCCTTTATTGGAGATCATGGACTTGTCAGAGGTCAAAATGAGGTCAATGGTGGTTTGTGTCGAATCACATACCCTTGTGGGTTGGGTGATTAGCTGGCTGAAACCGTGCAGATCAGAAAATCTACTGAAGGCCTTGAAGACGGGTGCTGCTTTACGCAGCATATCTGTGTTCCAGTCCCCAATAAGAATTTTTTCTACCCCCTCCACCCCAGCTAAACACCCATCAAGTGTGTCATAAAAGCCACTCTGTTCTGGCGGTCTATAGATTGTGCCTACTAGTACTGGTTTCGCCCTGTATAATAAGATTTCAATCCAAACAGTTTCAATTTCATCATGGTTAAGGTCAGTACGGTTGATGTATTTGGTATCCTTGTGTATATACACACAGACGCCACCTCCATACTGGTTTCTATCCCTCCTGACTATTGAGTAGTTTTCAATTTAAATCTCTGGATCCTGTACAGATGAGTCTAATTTTGTTTCTGTGAAACACAATATGTTAGCCTTACCGTTTAAAAACAACTGTTTGATTTCAGCCAGTTTAGGTCTCAGGCTATTTGTATTAAGATGGAATATGTGAAGTCCATTTTTGCTGGTAATCAGATTGATGTAGTCACACTTGAGGTAACTCCGTTCATTTTTGTCCTGTCCTGTGGTGGGGGGAGGGGGGGCGTTGTTGCTGTTTGTGCCGTGAGTGGGGAGGGGGGGAGGGGGTGATCCTTTGTCCTTTGCTGGAGTCTGTATTCCTCTGTGTGAAAGCCCGCGATGTGGGGGGGGGGGGGGGGCTGGTTGTTTACAGATGTGTCTGTTAGTACTCCATTGTGGGGGAGGGCCCGGGGGGGTGCCTTTTGTCCTGGCCCCGGCCCGGGTAGACTAGCTGGCATGGCGGGGCCAGCCGAGCTAACCGTCATATCACAAGATGTGATATTGATGTCCCGCGCCGCTCTCCAAGTCTGCTGGGGCTTCGGTGAGGGTATGTCGCCACTTGCTGGTCGGCTGGTGCAACTGCTGGCTGAAGCGTCAATTGCGTGGATGCTGTTGATCTCCGGCGCCGGTGTGAGGAGCGATGCCTCGCTGTTTTGTCCCCGCGACGTGCTGGGCGCCTCGGTTGTGAACCCCGGTTCCTTCCCTCTCGCTGTGGCCTCTCGTGGGTTCTTTTGCAGAGGTGGTAGACGAGGAATGTTGCCGTTGATCATGTAGTCTCTGGTTCCGTGTCATTACGGGACCAGGGTTCTGATGTATGTCACCCGACATGAGCAGATATAATAAAAACATTGATCTCTTATTACACTTGCCTGTCGGGGGTAATTTCTTTCGTTCGGGATTCGTCGTCAACAGTCTGTGAATAGTTGCCGCTCCAATAGTCGGATGTTTACTCTCCGAGCCATTCAACAGGTAAAAGTCACAATGGGACTGTAGATTTTCGCTTTTGTTGCTTTCCACCGCCGTTTCCTGACGATTCTGTGCTGAATTCAGGCACACGTCTGTAATCCATAGTATGGCGAGCAAGAAATGCGCAAATATTCCTGTATATCTTCTTTTTGCTGATTTTTGTTGTTGGTTTCCATGGGAACAGCAAGAGCTGGATATTCTGCGACCGTTCATGTCGAGAGCCGGATGTTCGCCTGTATATTTTAGAATGTATATACATACAACATAATTGTTTCTCTATACACATTTATAAAACAATTCATATTTAGCCAAAATATGTTGCCAGAACTTGAAAATAAAATGCGTTCACGTACGCTTTTGGCGGAGATACGCTTCTACTCTGAAAATCCGGCCTTACAGAGAGGTATGTTAATGCGAAGGGGACAAGCTTTCTCAGCACAACACTGGGTACTAGTTCCGGACTGATATCCAGAACTTTGCGAGGGCCTGTCCAGTGACTTTCAATAGCTCGTCACACGAAAGATCATTGAGTGCTTCCTGCTCAAACAGTGGCCTGCTGCGTCATGCGTAATGAACGGATCTTTGATCCAGTTGTCCAAATTGTCCGTGCTCTCTCTCCGAAATTTTTCAATGAGCCCTTCTAGTGGCTACAGATGATGGGCTTCAAATAATTAGCTTGTTCCTACAAAAAGCCATCAAGCAGGAAATACCCCAAAATCTCTGCTGATTATCCTTATCCTGAGTGCCACTAACGGAGTCTTAATCCAGCTAATTTCAGCACATTACTCTGTAATCATTTGGCATAAGATATTGATGGCTAGTGCATTTGTTTGGCTATTGTCACAAAGTAAATAAACTCCCTTTGAAACGGTGACTGCTGTGTCATTTATGTTTAATGAGTTAATGTAGACCTTTCTTTATTTGTATGTCAGCTCTTTGACTGCTAGAGTGGAGTGGACTCAACCTTGATGACTTGGACTCGGACTAGGGTAATGGGGACTCGACTACGACTCGGGCTCTTCTTTGGTGACTCGGACTTGGACTCGAACACGGGGGACTCGAGACTCGACTCGGACTCGAGATTTAGTGACTCGACTACAACACTGGTGACAGGTAGCTGATAAACAGGAAGTAGAAGTTGAGTGACAGGTAGCTGATAAACAGGAAGTAGAAGTTGAGTGACAGGTAGCTGATAAACAGGAAGTAGAAGTTTAGTGACAGGTACCTGTTCCAGCAGGGGGACCTCTAGACTTTCCCATCTCACAGAAACTCCCTGCGTAGCCATACGGACATCTGGGAGAAATAAAACACGATAAACACTGAATCACTCTTAAATACTGAACTCCATACGACAGCCATATCCCAGCGTTGGTGGAATAACATGTGAAACACCAACAGCCTCTTCTACAATAACATTTCATTCTTCTATCTATATACCTACTTATGCACCTGCATACAGTATAGCGTGTACAATAGTGCTGTATATACCATATATATACATTTATATTTACAGCATTTATATATATATATATCCATATCCGTCTGAATATACCTGCATACCTGTATATTTTAGAATGTATATACATATTTTACAATCCATGCTGTTCCTCACACTAGCTCCAGATATTTAGCCACAAACCAATGCAAAGTCAATGGGGTCGAGCTCCTGTCTGAACGGGCTGACTGAAGGCGACTGAAATGTGCTCCACAGTGTCACACAAAGTAGATTTCAGTTGTCTTCAGTCCGCTTGTACAGACAGGAGCTCGACCCCATTGACTTTGCATGGGTTTGTAGCTAACTAGCCGGAGCTAGTGTGAGGAACAGCATCAATAGCACTGCGAAAGGACTCCACCGATCATCATTGGTAAGTCGTTTCCAAAAATCTGACCTATCCCTTTAACCAGAATAAGACCTTAACCAAAATAAGACCTTAACCAGAATAAGACCTTAACCAGAATAATACCTTAACCAGAATAAGACCTTAACCAGAATAAGACCTTAACCAGAATAAGACATTAACCGGAATATGGCCAATAGCTGCCGGTGCATGTAAACACACCATAACACTTCTATTAACCCGCTCACTGCCACACTACAGAAGGTTAACCGTCTGTAGTGTGGTAGTGAAAGGGTTAACCTTCTGTAGTGTGGTAGTGAAAGGTTTAACCTTCTGTAGTGTGGTATAAAATGGTTAACCTTCTGTAGTGTGGTAGTGAAATGGTTAACCGTCTGTAGTGTGGTAGTAAATGGTTCTATATCATACTAGCTTCCGCTCAGCGTCATCTGCACTAACCTCACTTTGTGCATTTGCACTGAATAAAAATTCACAATGTACCTTTACATACCAACATTCGTCTGGCCACACCCCTATCCGCTATCTTCATAAGCAGGTGTGTGGCCCCACACTCGCCCCTTCTTCACTTTCACCACAAGGAAGTGCCTGTATATACATCACTTGACGAGGTTATTAAGCTGAAGAAAGTTGAGTTATGTGTTTACATTTTTTCTTGCTTTTTTCTTTCTCTCATACTCTTTCCAAAGAAAAAAGCTAAGTAATAATGTTTACCTCGGAGGGTCGCGCTAGCAACGTTACCCTTCACCAGCGGTTCTTCATTTCCTCCTCTGCCGTACGTCTTGGAGCGGGGTTGACGCCACTGTCGTGGACGGCATCCGCGCCCGGTAGGCGTCCGGTAGGTAGTTTGCCTCTCCAAGGAGCTTGTGCACCAGCACCGTCTCCTGTGAGATGGCCTGGTTCCTGCTCTGGTTCCTTTGCCGCCGGAGAGTCTGTTGGGCGGCCGGCTCCTCTGGTGGCGGAGGATTTGAGACGCAAACTTTTTGTGTCTGCTCGCTCCCGTCGTAAGATGGTGGCTTGTAGACGCGAACGGCCTGGTTTTGGGGAGTTGCTGGAGCCGGATGAGGATGCGTCTGCTTCTCCGTGGCCGATGGAAACAGAGGACTACATGGTAGAGGCAGACAGGTTCTTGTTTGACGCCCCGGTGGAGACATATCCGCCTCCCATCCAGGTTACACTGGCGGGGGGTGATAGGTCTCCTTGGGGTCCCTCGTGCGCTGATGTTGGGTTAGAACCTCCGACTCAGCGGCGGGATGCCCTGCTATCAGCCACATCAGAATGTGGCTCTGTAACTAGTAGTCTGCTGCATGTGAGGGACGCGAGCTCGGTGGGGGAAAGTATGCAGGGGGAACTGCGTGCTTTGTTCCCCGAGCTCATGGCGGCGGTGGCAGTCGCAAACGGCGTGCCGCTGCCGCAGCCACTGCCTGTTCCTGTCCCTGATGATCTCATAGGTCATCTATGGCAACGTCGTCCTGTGAGAGAGACGGGCGTTGTCTGCCCATTTTTCCCCTCGATGGAGGCCTACGTCCGTCAGGGACAGGTGGTCTCCCACATCACGGGCCTCACCCCTGCCTACGTGCGAGTCACGAGGGTGGTGGGTTTGGTAGAAGGTATGAAGGAGGGGGTGCCTCGGCTTGATAGGCCAATGGCAGCTCTCCTTTGTCCTGAGGTGGTGTGGGAGCCGTTACGGAAGCCGGTTCCCCAAGGGAAATCGGCGAGGCGGTTGGCTTACTGGAGTGACCAGTCATTCATCTCCGCGACTCAATCTCTGGCTGCCACATCTAACATCGCGCAGCTGGCGAGATTCATGTCCGGGATAATGACAGGCGGTGCGGAGCTGACCGAAGTGCAACGTGAACAGCTCGCCCAGTCGGCAGAAGCCATCCTGCATCTGATCCAGCTGCAGGCCGTCGCCGCTGGGAAAGTACGCGCCCTGGCCACTCTAGCCCAGCGCCACCTTTGGCTGGAGCAGGCGCGTGTGCCGGAAAGGAAGAGTGTTCTGCCTCCCAGGCAATGTATATAGTTTTGATTTGCTTTGGCACCACCTGTTGGTCGAACGTGGTATATACAGGAAGTGAGACCACAATCCACAGTCACTTGCTCCTCAATAGGAAACCAACCTAGAGTTACCATGAAGGACTGGTTCTGGCCGAACCGTTCGTTATACAAGTATCACAGAGACATTTCAAAGGTACTCACAGTTGCACGAGGGTTTCGGACAGAGATACGGGATGGTTTGAAAGCTCGGCGTTGCTAATAAACATTTTAAATATTTTTTATAAACTGCTCAACACTGCATTATTTCCGGCGTTGGCTGCCTGGTGTGATCACAGCGCATGCGCATCATGCACCCAACGCCGGAAATAATGCCGTTTTGAGCAGTTTATAAAAAATATTTAAAATGTTTATTAGCAACGCCGAGCTTTCAAACCATCCCGTATCTCTGTCCGAAACCCTCGTGCAACTGTGAGTACCTTTGAAATGTCTCTGTGATACTTGTATAACGAACGGTTCAGCCAGAACCAGTCCTTCAGGGTAAATCTAGGTTAGTTTCCTAATGAGGAGCAAGTGACTGTGGATTCACTCGGTGCATCACAGTCACGAAAGGGGCTATCAAGCTCACGGACATAGCTATGCTGGAGCTCTCATGTTGATCACCAGCGGCCCCGCCTCCCCACACGGAGACAAACTGAGTACTTATTACTTAGTACCTGCAGTGGAAAAGGAACGAAGTAACAGGTACCTAAAGCGAGTAGAGTAGAGTAGGGTAGAGTCGAGTAGGTACCATGCAGTGGAAAACGGGCATTACTGTATATCTATACTTTTTACGTGCACTAGTAGTAACACTATGCACTTCATTCTGTTTCAGTTTTACTCCTATCCTAGCAACATGTCAGCAAGAACTACATTAAACGAGAAGCAAGGAAGCTACGTTTGACTCTTGTGTTGCTTATTGAAGAGTTTGGCTGGCCGTCTACCTTTGATTAAAAACATCATCGGGAGGACAGCAGAGTAAAAAGACAAGCGACCAGCTGGTGCAACGTCGATTCCTTCGACAGATCAGAATAGCATTATGGACCCCGCCAAAGAGAACGACACAACCTCTCAAGTCAGCGCAAGCAGCGACCGCTCATCTACAGCTTCAGCCAGCACAGCAACAAGGGCCCATGTAAGGGCAGAGGCAGCGCGCGTACGCGCATCATTTGCAGAGAAAGATACTAGACTGGCTCTGGAGAAGGCTAGACTGGACGCTGAATTGGGAGCTTTGACTCTCCAAAGAGAGGCAGCCGTCGCCATAGCACAGGCAGAGGTATTGGAGGCAGCCGAACAGCAGGCTAGAACACCGCCCAGCAGAGGCAGGAGGACACTCTCAGGGAGAGACATTGCCGACCGGACAAGTGCCTATGTAAACCAACAGAACGAGTTACATAAAACTTCGCGTCGCGATGTCCCCGCCCCCTTGTCTATTCGACTCAATGGCAGTCTAATCCAATGGGGAACCGCATACGAGGATTCACGACCTAACTCCCCTACCCAGGAGCCTGTCATGCTGCCCGGAGAGCACGTCACACCGTTCCACACGACCCCCTCCAAAACACGTCGTCATGCCGACGAGACCTATCAGGACGAATTTAAGCCACGTATCCAAAATATGAACCCTTCAGCTCAACCCTATACTCCTCATTACCACACCCCACCAGCTAACCCCGCCGAAACCCCTGAGAT
This sequence comes from Notolepis coatsorum, assembly GCF_963971535.1. Lineage (NCBI taxonomy): Eukaryota > Metazoa > Chordata > Actinopteri > Aulopiformes > Paralepididae > Notolepis > Notolepis coatsorum. The sequence goes on along the minus strand of NC_140169.1, from coordinate 163,528,210 downwards.
AACAGACTTTGTTAAATACTTAGCACGTCGGGAGCTAGTGACAACAGGACTCAACCAGTTCGACGACCAACCCGAGAGTTTTCTGGCATGGCAGTCGTCATTCCTCAACGCCATCAGAGGTCTCAACCTTTCAGCCAGTGAAGAATTGGACCTCTTGACCAAGTGGCTAGGCAAGGAATCATCCCACCACGTCAGGAGAATGCGTCAGATACACGTCAACGATCCCGAAGCAGCACTGAGTAAGGCATGGGATAGACTAAGCAGGCGTTACGCCTCATCCGGGGTAATTGAAAATACTCTTTTCAAGAAACTGGATGCGTTTCCTAGGATCTCCAGTAAAGACTATATCAAACTCATGGAGCTTGGAGACCTCCTTATGGAGTTCCAGTCTGCAAAGGAGGATGGATACCTACCCGGGTTGGCCTTCCTGGACACCGCTCGCGGCATCAACCCTATAGTAGAGAAACTCCCATACGCCCTACAGGAGAAATGGATATCCCAAGGCTCCAGGTTCAAAGACGAAAACAACGGCCTCTTTCCCCCATTCGCCTACTTCACTATTTATTTGCTATGAAGCACGCATCAGGAACGACCCAAGCTTTGCTCTCCCCAGCAACAGTCCTCCCACGAGAGATAGGCCAGTCTATCAGACAGGGAGAATCCCAGTGTCAGTCCACAAGACAGATGTCTCCCCAGATACCGAACAGGACACAAACATATTCCCAAAGCAAACCGAGAATCCAGGAAAGAACTGCCCTATCCATCACGCACCACACCCATTAAGTACGTGCCATGGTTTTAGAGCAAAACCACTCGACGAGAGAAGGGCCTTCCTCCGCGAAAATGGGATGTGTTACAGGTGTTGCGCATCATACTCCCATTTAGCCAGGGACTGTAAACTTTCCGTGAAATGCGATGAGTGTGAGAGTGACCGTCATATCACAGCTATGCATCCTGGCCCAACATCGCAAGCAGTTCCAACGCCGGCACCAGAGGATAACGAGGAGGAAGAAGATCTTATCGTCACCTCACACTGCACTGAGGTTTGCGGCGAAAGACAGCCAGCAATGTCCTGCTCTAAAATACGTCTGGTTCAAGTCTTTCCCCAGGGGCAGCGTCACAAGGCAGTCAAGATGTACGCCGTACTTGATGACCAGAGTAACCGCTCATTAGCAAGGCCAGAATTCTTCGAGCTATTTAACGTCAAGAGCTACTCCTCCCCCTACTCATTAAGAACATGTGCTGGGGTCGTCAACACGTCTGGAATAAAGGCGGAAGGCTTCCAAATCGAGCCGGTGGATGGAGGAACTACCCTCACGTTACCAGCACTGTTTCAAGTTTCAAGTTTCTTTAATAGTTGTCATACAGAAGTACAGAATACTTTTATACAAAATGCTTCTTACTACACACTGATCGAGTGCAAGCAAATCCTTACCAACAGGTCAGAAATACCGACTCCAAAGGCAGCTCGCTTCCATCCCCATCTGAAGTCCGTCGCGGGTCACCTCCCGGAGTTCGACCCAAACGCTCAAATCCTCCTTTTGCTAGGAAGAGACATCATACGAGTACACAAGGTGAGACAGCAGGTCAACGGCCCTCACAACGCCCCCTTTGCTCAGAGATTGGATTTGGGATGGGTCGTGGTTGGGGAAGTGTGCCTTGGGAACACACACAAGCCTAGCGTGAGCACCTTCAGGACCCACGTGCTAGAGAATGGACGCCCTTCCTACTTCACACCCTGCAACAACTTCATGGACCTGAAAGAGAGAACGTGGCATGGCGGGGAGCAACAGAATGGCCTCATCAACACACACAGATCCAACTTGGAGAGAGTTACAGCGGATAACTCAGGACGAGCCCCTGCCATCTCAGGACATGTCCCCGCTGTCTCAGGACACACCCCTGCCGTCTCAGGACACACCCCTGCTGTCTCAGGACACGCCCCTGCTGTCTCAGGACACGCTCCTGCTGTCTCAGGACACGCCCCTGCTGTCTCAGGACACGTCCCTGCTGTCTCAGGACACGCCCCTGCCATCTCAGGACATGCCCCCGCCGTCTCAGGACACGTCCCTGCCGTCTCAGGACACGCCCCTGTCGTCTCAGGACACACCCCTGTCGTCTCAGGACACGCCCCTGTCATCTCAGGACACGCCCCCGCCGTCTCAGGACACGCCCCCACCGTCTCTAGACATGTCCCTGCTGTCTCAGGACACGCCCTTGCCGTCTCAGGACACGTCCCCGCTGTCTCAGGACCAGGCCACGTGAGCGGATCGGCGCAGGCGAGAAATCCGCTCTTCGCTCTTTAAAGCTTGGTCCGCTCCGCTAATCGCTAATGTTGACCCCGCCCCCAAGTCGCTCTCCGCTCGCTCCCCGCTCACCTTGAATCGAGCGATCCCCGCTCCCCGCGCCAGATCGCTCGGCAGATTTTTTTTTTTTTTTTAGCATGGTGTCAATTAGCTCAAACTACAACAGTCTACATCCCCTGGGCCCCTTAACAATTGTTTGTATTGAGCCGCATTGTAATTGTACCCATTCTGCAATGTTAAATAACGTTGCTTATCCATTCACTAGCTCTATTAAGCGATGATAGCTAGCCTAGCCACAATGCTATGGTCGCTGCCATTAACGTTAGCATGTAAGCTAACGACAACAACAATGGCGTCAAAACTTTTTGGGACAGGATGTGAGTGACAAAGCCTGAACAGGATATCACAGGTTCACCCTTCTCATTGGTTGAAAATGGCCTTCATGTTTGTACATCGCCATCTGTTGCTTTGGCATTGTACTACATGTATATTACATCAGTGTTAAACCACTGTGTGAGCGGTCCGGAGCGGATTGGAGCGGAGGAGAACTCTCGCTCCGGACGTCGCGCCGACCCATTTTAAAACCCACTCCTCGCTCACGTCAAAACCGCCCGCTCCGCTCCCCGCACCGCTCACGCTCCGATCCACTCACATGCACTGCTCAGGACACGCCCCCGCTGTCTCAGGACACGTCCCCGCTGTCTCAGGACACGTCCCCGCTGTCTCAGGACACGCCCCCGCCGTCTCAGGACACGTCCCTGCTGTCTCAGGACACATCCCTGCTCTCTCAGGACACGTCCCTGCTGTCTCAGGACACGTCCCTGCTGTCTCAGGACACATCCCTGCTGTCTCAGGACACACCCCTGCTGTCTCAGGACACATCCCTGCTGTCTCAGGACACGTCCCTGCTGTCTCAGGACACGTCCCCGCTGTCTCAGGACACACCCCTGCCGTCTCAGGACACGCTCCTGCCGTCTCAGGACACGTCCCCGCCGTCTCAGGACACGCCCATGCCGTCTCAGGACACGCCCCTGCTGTCTCAGGACACCCCCTGCCGTCTCAGGACACGCCCCCGATGTCTCAGGACACGCCCCTGCTGTCTCAGGACACGTCCCCGCCGTCTCAGGACACGCCCATGCCGTCTCAGGACACGCCCCTGCCGTCTCAGGACACGCCCATGCCGTCTCAGGACACCCCCGCTGTCTCAGGACACGCCCCCCGATGTCTCAGGACACGCCCCCACTGTCTCCGGACACGCCCCTGCTGTCTCCGGACACGCCCCTGCTGTCTCCAGACATGCCCCTGCTGTCTCTGGACACGCCCCTGCTGTCTCCGGACACGCCCCTGCTGTCTCCGGACACTCCCCTGCTCTCTCCGGACATGCCCCTGTCGTCTCCGGACACTCCCCTGTCGTCTCCGGACACGCCCCTGCTGTCTCAGGACACTCCCCCTCCCCTGCTTCAGGACTCCCTTCATCTCGACACCCGCAACGCTGCTTACACAAAGGTTGGCGCTCCCCTTCCACCCGGAGATTTATCAGACAAGGACGTCCACCGAAGCCAATGGAGACAGGCGCAAGCCCTTGCCAACACGTTCCGGGCCCGTTGGAGACATGAGTACCTCCCGACACTGCAGGGTCGACGCAAGTGGGCCGAAGATCACCGCAACTTACAGGAAGGCGACGTCGTGTTGTTGAAAGACAGTCAAGCTGCAAGGAACGAGTGGCCTATGGCACTGGTAACTTCCACCTTCCCAAGCCAGGACGGAAAGGTGCGTAAGGTCGAAGTAAAGACCACAGCTCAAGGAAGTCCAGAGACATTCCTGAGACCCGTTTCAGAAATCGTGCTTCTTTTGCCTAAAGAGGACTGAAGTTAAGTTAATGTGTACTATAGCGTACACGTTTAATGCGGGGAGTGTTCTGCCTCCCAGGCAGTGTATATAGTTTTGATTTGCTTTGGCACCACCTGTTGGTCGAACGTGGTATATACAGGAAGTGGGACCTCATGGTCAAACAGGAAGTGGTAGCTCACAGATAAACAGGAAGTGGGACCTGCAGCTTCACCAGGAAGAGAGTTCTCATTATGAACAACATGCTGTTCTTATCTATAGTAATCCTTTATTGTTTGCAAGTGTGACGGATCATAATGGTCTGCGTTGTGTTTGATGTTAAATGAGAATGTCCCGAGGGGGAGTCGAACAGGGGGCTCCCGCGTCCGCGGGCGACGACACAGGCCGCTGCACTAAGAAGTGAATTCACTCCTAACTACCGTACCTATGCGTCTGTTAACCCTGTTATGGGGAAGTGAGTTTAATTTACCAGCCCGCACTGCCACAGTCACTCGTCAACACACCTGTTTCCGTGACTGTGGACATACCCACGGCCACGGGCTTCCCCGTTACACTCACCTCCCTAAACTCACGCCCCTCAGGACATCCGGGTCACTGGGCACCACTGTGATGGATCATACTGGTCTGCGTTGTGTTTGATGTTAAATGAGAATGTCCCGAGGGGGAGTCGAACAGGGGGCTCCCGTGTCCGCGGGCGACGACACAGGCCGCTGCACTAAGAAGTGAATTCACTCCTAACTACCGTACCTATGCGTCTGTTAACCCTGTTATGGGGAAGTGAGTTTAATTTACCAGCCCGCACTGCCACAGTCACTCGTCAACACACCTGTTTCCGTGACTGTGGACATACCCACGGGCTTCCCCGTTACACAAGGTTATCTTTCAGTTTTTTTTTTTTTTTTTTTATCTTTTTCCCCCTCCATTTTCCTCCGATTTTCTCCCATCCCAATGTTAGTCGTATGCCAATTCCCAATCCCCTTCCTGGTCGTTGTGCACTTACCCCCCACAGTCAGATCATCTGGGAGAGTGGAGGCTATCACGTGCTTCCTCCGACACACGTCCAGCCAATCAACCGCTTCTTTTCACCTGGCAGCGCGGATCCTCCCTGAGAGGGCGTAGCCTGTGGAAGGATCACACTATCCCACTCAGGTCCGATCCGCGCTTAGCAGGCGCCCCGACCGAACTGTAGGAGTCACTGTTTACAACGACCCGGACCCACCCCGCCAGCTTCTCCCACCCTCTAATACAGCCAATTGTATTAGTGTGAACGGCCAGCCAAGCTGGTGACAACCCCGGAGCTGTGAGCTGGATTCGAACAGGCGAATCCAGCTCACAGCTCCGGGGTTGGTGACGAACGCAATCTCCGCCACGCCACCTAACCGCCCCATCTTTCAGTTTTGAAGTATATTGTCGTAGATGGGACGCTGTTACGTTCGTATTCTATTACCTATGATACATGCTAATGGCAGATACAGTAGATGTTCATAATACTTGGAATGTTTAGTACAACATGTCTACATATAATCATTTAGTACACTTACTGTATATCTATACTTTTTACGTGCACTAGTAGTAACACTATGCACTTCATTCTGTTTCAGTTTTACTCCTATCCTAGCAACATGTCAGCAAGAACTACATTAAACGAGAAGCAAGGAAGCTACGTTTGACTCTTGTGTTGCTTATTGAAGAGTTTGGCTGGCCGTCTACCTTTGATTAAAAACATCATCGGGAGGACAGCACAAAGAGGACTCCACTTCTGACGCCACCCCTCTCCGATGCTGGGCTCTTCGGGTCGGCGTTGCAGCTGATGACCTCAACCTGCAGGGCAATGCAGGAGGAGCGTTCCGTGCTCCAGCCTCATTTCCCCCCGCCCGATGTCGCCGGTGGAGTCAGACGGAAGGCTCGCCGTCGAGGTTCCGCCGCCGTAGCCGCCGCTGCTACCACCGCCACTGCTGGCCCTTCAGCAAAGAAGGCCAGGAGGAGAGAGGGCGCCTCGGCCACTGCAGCCGGCCCATCCACGCTCGGAGGTGACGGTAGGGATCGTCGTGACCAGCTTCCAGTCCTTTACCGTCCCTCCGGGGCTCCCCGGGGTGGCAAGTCCCGAGCGGCTCGTGGCAGGCGTCGCTAAAATGACTTTTTCCCTCTGTTGGTCCCACATGTTCCCTTCCCGGGCCATCGTATGATTTTGTTAAAAATAAAAGGTCCCTCCTGTGAGGGACTATTTTTTGTTACAAACTGTGTGTTTATTCACTACATATGATGGGGATACGATGTGTGAACCTTTCGCTAGTGTGGGTTTGATAGAAGGGCTAGACTTATAGTCTTGTTGGTCGCTACATTTCATGTTATAGAGCTTAAGCAAGACCTGCAGCTTACACTCGGTTGAAAAGGGTTTTTTCTGCCTCGACCTGAAGATTAGGTTCTTCACATAAAGGTAGAGGTTAGTTGTGTGCTCTGTTGCTTAAACAGTGATATTGAGCCGCAACACTGTTGTGTTGGTCTGCAGTAATGCTCGTGTGTGTAAAGGTACCGCGGTTCAGGCCGCTCTCTCTCTCTATCAGATTTTCTGTGTCTTGCAACATAAACACAGGTGTCGGGTTCACACATATATAACTTGGCCTTGTTATAAACCCTGTTCACAGACTTGTCTGTGGCTAGCGCGCATTGAATTAGGTTTGCGCTGTTCATTAGCATACTGGCTACTTAAGGTATCATATGGCTATTGTTGTTGTCGTATTCGAGGGTTGGGCTTGCGAGGGGGTACCGGATAAACCCCTCCTTCCCTCTTCTGATTGGTCTGGGTTTTTTTTTACTCTCTTTTTCATTCGGTCCGGCCAAGCTGTTAGGCAGCTTGGCACGGGGGGGGGGTTCCCTGACTCTGCACCTATCACGGGCAGTTGAGTCATGGGTTTCCCCCCGTCATAGAATACGTCACTGGGCACGTTTCTATTGGACGACGGCTTCCGTGAGTTTTTTCAGACCCGTGTGTGGGTCTGTCATTGTCAAGTTGTCGGGGCAGAGCGTAGGAACTTAGTGTTCTGCTACGCTCGATATACGCGTAACTTGAGTGTTGGTCACATGGCTCAATGTTACCTTGACTTTTCAATTCATGGCTCACGTGGGAAGTCTATCTGAGGATTCCCGTCTCCTCCCTGCGGTGAGGGTGGCGGGATGTGAAAATGAAAAAAATTTTACCCTCAGCCGCGTCACGTGGGATTCATGTCAGTCTGTGTTTCTTTCTTTTTAATAAAAAGAGGAAAGAATGTGAAGCACGACGGCTCCTTGTCGTTCTCCCAGGCGACTTGGAGGAACAATGTCTGGTGTCTTGTTAGACTATCCATTGATGTATTTGGGTCTCGACGCGTACATAGTGCTGGCTCGGGGTGTTTCTGATAAGAATCACGCATGGGGCTGGTACGCCTTGGTTGCTCGTTATTAAAACAGCGTTTTTATTGGGCAACTGGGATGGAAGTTTTCTCTTCCGAGCGACTGTTACTAGGTCTCGACAAATTCTCGTTTATATCTGGGGGATGTTAACGGAATAGATCAAAACATAGGTAGAGGGGTCTCACGCCCTTGGGGTGGGCCACTGAGCGCGGTACGAATGGGACCATCTGGGTGGCGCCCTCTTTTCATGTTTTAGATCGACACGCAAAATGGGGGACCCTGATGTAAACAAGATGAAAGTCTTTCTCTGGTCTGCATCCCCTTAACAATTGTATGTATTGAGCTGTACTGTACTGTACCCATTCTGCAATCTGTTAATAAAGTTTTCATTCATTCATTCATTCATTCACGCGTACCTACCCCCTCTTTTGGAGTGGGGATGTCGGCGTGATTAGTGCACAGGACTGAGTCTGGTTACGCTGGTCCAGGTCAGTTAACCCGTTGTCCGACGGGGACGCAGATCTTCTGTTCTGGTACCCTGAGGGACTTGTGCTTTTTTCAGGGGGAAAAATGCCGGGTCGGCCCGGGTGTCACAGGGTTGGGCATTATGGAGACCCTTTGTTGGGTACATGTTGTACCTTGCGATATCATAAAGGGGCTGGTTTTCCATTCTTTTCGCTCCTCTCTTACAAGAGGGGGCTGTGGGTGGTCTTATGGACCTCCTCTGGCATCCCTGTGTGCTTCCTGGGCCGCCGGGCCCAGTCCGATGTTTCGTCGACCCGTAGGCCTGGGATAACCCCTTTTTGGAAACTGAAACACTTGTACTGCGGTATAGCCAGTGTATACCCGCAGGTGTGTTTTGGAGTTTTTTCTTGAAGGGTTATAGGAACAACCACCGCATGTGGTACCGAGAGGGTGGTTGATTCCCTGGTGTGTTGGAGCGGAGTCAACTCCCGGGTTACCCGGTTGAATGTGCCCCTGCACGTTCATGACGCCTGCCAATCGTGTCAGCCTTCTCTGCCTCGGCCCCTCTGGGTTTTTTGGTGGAGGCTTTGTCATGGTGCGCAACAATGCCAGCATACGCCCCTTCCGCCGGGGGTGCTGTTTCAGTTGACCCCTTTGGCGCCTGTCTCGTCCACAGTGCTCCAGGCTCGGGTCAAATGCCTGCTGCCTGGATTGAGGGATCGACCCCTCCTTCAAGTTCAAGTTCCTTTTATTGCCACACGGCCAGGCCGGTGGAATCCTGGTGGTCGTCTCCCCGGTGCGCTGCCTGCTCCCGCTGTAGTGTAGCCTCTTGAGTGCTTCGAGTTACAGCCATGCTGACTGCCTGTGTGTGCCAGGGTCAGTGTGCCAGGCGGCGTGCTAGTGGGGGGAAGGGCCCGCTCTTGGAGGGGCCCTGTCCGAATACACTGGCGATGTGGGGGGCGGTGTCACTAGTGACCGCCTGGTGAGGTCTTGATGCTGTGGCATCGTTGACCTCTCCGGGCCCCCTTTTTCCGGGGGATCCAGTCCCTTCAGTGGGTCTGGGTCTTCCTTCGCGCTCCGCTGCTACGGCCTTGCCACAGGGTTGAGTTTGCTCTTGACCCCGTGATTTTGGGGGCGGTAACGAGGTTTGTTCCTTCCGTTCATTCCCTGGTGGCATGCGGGTTGTGCGTGTGCGTAGTCGTGGGGTCAAGCCACGGTCTGCTCACCCTGTGCGTTGAGTTGCTCGAGTTTATCTTCGCATGGTCGGATCCGTCTCCCTCCCGTCCTCCAATAGGGAGGGTATCCTCCATTAGGGAGGGTCGGGGGGCTCGGTCCTCCCCGGTTCTGATGGTTGTGGGGGGCCTCAGTGGGGTACATTTGTCGAGCTTCAAGCTCCCGCTCAGCTCCCATTGTGCAGATGACGCTGAGCGGAAGCTAGTATGATATAGAACGATAGGTTATGAATATAACCGTAGTTCTATGAATACTAGTGACGCTCAGCGTCTGGACGCCACTGCGGCCTTTGATCTCGCCATGTGGTGAAAGATTGGGAAGTAGGCGAGTGTGGGACCACACACCTGCTTATGAAGGTAGCGGATAGGGGTGTGGCCAGACGAATGTTGGTATGTAAAGGTACATTGTGAATTTTTATTCAGTGCAAATGCACAAAGTGAGGTTAGTGCAGATGACGCTGAGCGTCACTAGTATTCATAGAACTACGGTTATATTCATAACCTATCGTTAACCTTCTGTAGTGTAGTAGTAAAGGGTTAACCGTCTGTAGTGTGATAGTAAAGGGTTAACCTTCTGTAGTGTGGTAGTGAAAGGGTTAACCGTCTGTAGTGTGATAGTAAAGGGTTAACCGTTTGTAGTGTGGTAGTGAAAGGTTAACCGCGTGTAGTGCGATAGTAAAGGGTTAACCGTTTGTAGTGTGGTAGTGAAAGGTTAACCGTCTCTAGTGTGATAGTAAAGGGTTAACCTTCTGTAGTGTGGTAGTGAAAGGGTTAACCGTCTGTAGTGTGGTAGTGAATGGGGTTAACCTTCTGTAGTGTGGTAGTGAAAGGGTTAACCATCTGTAGTGTGGTAGTGAAAGGGTTAACCGTCTGTAGTGTGGTAGTGAAAGGGTTAACCTTCTCTAGTGTGATAGTAAAGGGTTAACCTTCTGTAGTGTGGTAGTGAAAGGGTTAACCTTCTGTAGTGTGGTAGTGAAAGGGTTAACCTTCTGTAGTGTGGTAGTGAAAGGGTTAATAGCCCAGGCTTTTATTTGCTTCAATCGCTGAACTCAACCGACCTATATTTGAGACAGGCCTATATATGGGACCAGCCTTTAATTCCTGTTTAAACCAATTATGAATATTACTTGTATAAAGATTAGGCTATCGAATAACATTATTGATTACGAATCATTGGCGCTAGTGAATGTAGAGTGAGACTTGACACACACACACACACACACACACACACACACACACACACACACACACACACACACACAAGACGAGACTCACTTACACTTGGGCTGCCCCCCCCCCCGTCTATATGGTCACTGGTGTGACAGACTCACTTGCACTTGGGCTGCCCCCCCCAGACTCACTTGCACTTAGGCTGCCCCCCCCCCCCCCGCTCCCCCCCCTCAGACTCACTTGCACTTGGGCTTCCCCCCCCAGACTCACTTGCACTTAGGCTGCCCCCCCCCCCCCCCCCCCCCTCAGACTCACTTGCACTTGGGCTGCCCCCCCTCGTCAGAGTAGCAGCTTCCTCCGTTCATGCATCTGCATGCAAGAGGCATCGGGACTGGAGGCTCGATGGCTGCCGGAGTGAAAAGCCACAGACACACGATGACGACAACCACAACAACAACAACAACAACAACAACAACAACAACAACAACAACAACAACAACAACAACAACAACATCAGGGTATCATGCAGGTTTCAAGAATTAAATTTAAGATCTTTTTAATTCCACTTAAAGCTAAACTGAATACCAATTTCTTATACCATACTAGCAAAAAAAACACATACAGTAGCAACACTGAACTGGCGGCTGCACTTGCGCACCAATTTAAATTCTAGCACGTTCCATACAAGCTCTCGCCAGACGCACCAAGCTCCCGGTAGCCCCGCAAAAAACAACTGTATTTAATATTATTTAATCTCCCGACAGCCGTGCTGCCCCCAAAATTATTGTATACCTGTGCAAATTAAATTTTTCTTTTTTTTTTTTTTATTATTTTTTAAACAAACGCATAAACAAACATGACAACACACGATTAGATATACAAGCATTGTTAACAGTGCACATCAAATTAAATCACCGTTTAGATAAATGTCTTATACAAGATATACCCCTAATACCTGCTATCTATTCCCCTACACACATATGCTCTTGCTCGCACCCCCCACCCTGGACCCCCCAATGGATAATCCATCCATTATCATTCGCTCCTAACCAGACACTACCATTATATGCTAGCTTTTATTCTCTCCACCACTTCTAACCACATTGTCAATTTGGATTCATTGAGACCCAAAATTCTTGCTGTAGATATTTCTAGATAAATCACATCGAGATATGTAAGAATCCAGACCTTTCGGCAAATTTTTTCCGGTTGAATCCTTCGTGATGCTATCAGTTTTTTAGCCACTGTAATATCAGATAAAACCAATCTCTTTAGCTGTATAGGTACTGCATACTCAAAAACATCATTCAGCAGTAATACAGAGGGGTGTACAGGTATATTCAGAATTAAGAGATTTGATAATTGCTGGGTCACTTCTTTCCAGAATATCTTAACTGGTGGGCAGTCCCAGTACATGTGCATAAATGTCCCCTCGTCCCCATTTGTACATAAGGAGCATTTGGAGTCTTGTTTAAGACCCATTCTGTTCAGTCTTATAGGAGTCAAGTATGTCCTATGAATATAGTTAAGATTGATTTGTTGATGGTCCGGGTTCCTTGATGCAAGTCGAACATTTGCCCAGGCTTCTTGCCAATCAAAATCTTTTTCCAGGTCTGGTATATCCCTCCTCCAAATAGAGTCTAGGTGGAGGGTTTCATACGAGGCCGTTAGTAATTGATGATAAAAATCTGATACAAAACCTCTTGATGTCTCTCTTTCATAGAAACATTTGTGGTATCTGTGGTGTGCAATTGGTATCCTTAATGGAACACCGTAAGCCTTCAAACATAACAATAATTGTGCGTAAAAATAATATGTGGAACCGGTGAGATTACATTTTTTTTCTATTTCATCATAACTACAAATACCCTGTTTGTTGAAAACATCTCCTAATGTATGTATGTCTTGCTTTTCCCATCTAGGGAATCTTATAGGTCGTTTTCCAATCAGGAGTGCATTGTTATTGAATAAGGGAGTATGATTATGCCATTTATGTGGGTTAGAATATTTTTTTTTTTTTTTTCAAATTAAGACTTTTTTATACTTTTTGCGGCCTTAAATTGAGAATTGTGAATTTTATACTTATGAATACTTTTTAATATCCCACAGATACCCTGTAACAACAAGAACAACAACAATAACAACAACAACATTGTCACAATGTCAGACGGAGACACAGTAGTGGTGGTGGTAGCACCATGGAGGTCAGGCAGCGCTTGTGGGAGGGGGCGGGGCTCGTGGGAAGGGCTTTTATATTGTTTGTATTTACATAAAATAAAATCTAAATCAAATAATGACAATACATTTGAATCCAATCTAAGATAATGTAGCACACCAAAATCTTCTTGGCTAGGTGCAACAGGAGGTTCATTATTCAGCCCTAAATGATGATGAAATCTGCATACTACTGTGCGTGCAGCTAAACGCTGCATGTATTTGCTAAACTGGTTACTTGTGAAGACAGAAATGAGGTGGAGTGACCCGACCCCGACCCCTGACCCCCGACCCTGACCCCAGCTGAGTCACTAAGTGGACTGACCTGACCCTGACCCCGACCCCAGCTGAGTCACTAAGTGAACCGGAGGTGGACTGACCCAACCCTGATCCCTGACCCCAGCCCAGTCACTGGCAGCACCAGCCGTCATACCTGCGTCACATTCGTTGGAGTTGTAGCTGACGGTGGAGGATCCCTGTGGACAGGAGCAGGTGTAGCCGCCCGGACGCAGGAGACACAGGTGACTGCACACGTCCTTACAGGGGTTGGGGACTGAGGGAGACAGAGAGGACACTTGAATGAATGAATGAATGGATGATTTTATTTCGGTATTTTTTTCTTCTTTTTTAAGCATAGTAGTAGAACTTAAAAAAAAAAATTACTGAAAAGGTGTAGGCTGAAGCCGAGGCTTATAATTGCCTACCTTTTTTTACATTACACTATTTACACAAAAAAATATTTAAAATACAAAAAAGAAACATAATTCAGTATATCATTTAGCAAAGGTTACAAACATTTCAGTTTTATGTACAAAAGTTTTTTTTTTAATACTTTTTCTTTTTTTATATATATCTTTTCTTTTTCCGTTTGTCACTATTTGAACACAGAGGAGACAGAGAGAGAGGACATGTCTTTACAGGGGTTGGGGACTGAGGAGACAGAGAGAGAGAGGACATGTCTTTACAGCGGTTGGGGACTGAGGAGACAGATAGAGAGGACATGTCTTTACAGGGGTTGGGGACTGAGGAGACAGAGAGAGAGGACATGTCTTTACAGGGGTTGGGGACTGAGGAGACAGAGAGAGAGGACATGTCTTTACAGGGGTTGGGGACTGAGGAGACAGAGAGAGAGGACATGTCTTTACAGGGGTTGGGGTCTGAGGAGACAGAGAGAGAGGACATGTATTTACAGGGGTTGGGGTCTGAGGAGACAGAGAGAGAGGACATGTCTTTACAGCGGTTGGGGACTGAGGAGACAGAGAGAGAGGACATGTCTTTACAGGGGTTGGGGACTGAGGAGACAGAGAGAGAGGACATGTCTTTACAGCGGTTGGGGTCTGAGGAGACAGATATCTAATATAGAACAATAATAATAATAAATTATATTTGTAACACACTTTATATGTGCTACATGAAAGGGGAAGAAATGTCACGAATAAAACAATTAAAATGAATAAAACAACCAATGAAATTAAAGAAACATTCAGATAAAAAAAAAACTAAAACAATGATAATTAAAAACACACAAGGCATCATCAGTCGGTCCATTTAGGCAAATGCCTTGTTAAAAACAAATGTTTTTAGTCCCCTTTTGAAAGCCTCAATGGACTGTGGCGCTCTCAGATGATCGGGGAGGGCAGAACAATACCCTGCTTAACATGGCACCTTCATAACATGATCACCGTCTTTATGACCCGTGTGTCGACTTGTAACTGTCTTAGTTGATTTTTTTTATTGTTTATTCTTATTTATTGTGCGTATATGTGTATGAAATTGCTGATACACTTGGTTTGTAAAGCAAGTTTGTGAGTGCACATAATAGGGTTCACACCAGAGGCCTACCTCTCTGCCCTGCCATACGCAAAGCACTCTCTTAGAAAGTGTTCATTGGTGTATTGCTTTTGCATATAGATTTGAGTTTCCCATCACATCTACTTAAAATGGAGCAAGATATCCATAATAAAAAAATTAAGAAAAAGAAAAACCTCCACCAGTGTGTTCTGACCCGAGTGGTTCTGGTAGATGTGTTCTAGGTTCTGGTAGATGTGTTCTAGGTTCCGGTAGATGAGTTCTTCTCACCTGAGTGGTTCTGCCGGTGCTCCTGGTAGATGCGTACTTGGGTCAGCCAGGGGTTGATGGTCAGCACCTTCACCTTGGTGCCGTGGCCGAACTTGTCGGTCCTCCAGACCTCTCCGCGGTCCTTGGTGGTCCAGTAGACGTGGCCCTCGAACACGTCCAGAGAGAAGGGGTTCCCAATGTCTGGACCGGGGGGGGGGGGGGGACGCCGTTAACCCTCTCACTGCCGCACTACCACACGGTTTAACCCTATCACTGCGGCACTACGGAAGGTTAACCCTTTCACTGCTGCACTACCACACGGTTTAACCCTTTCACTGCGGCACTACGGAAGGTTAACCCTTTCACTGCTGCACTACCACACGGTTTAACCCTTTCACTGCGGCACTACGGAAGGTTAACCCTTTCACTGCTGCACTACCACACGGTTTAACCCTTTCACTGCGGCACTACGGAAGGTTAACCCTTTCACTGCTGCACTACCACACGGGTTAACCCTTTCACTACCACACTACAGAAGGTTAACCCTTTACTATCACACTACAGAAGGTTAACCCTTTACTAGCACACTATCACACTACAGACTGGAAGTGACCAGAGAACAAGGTGTGAGTTTAACCCTTTCACGACCACATTACAGAAGGTTAACTCACACCTTGTTCTCTGATCACTTCCAGTTGGACGGTATCTGCTAGGTTACCCCTGTGTGGTGTTCGGGTCTGTGGGACCCGTTTTCAATGTTTACTAAAATAGAAATTATACAACGTTACGTCTCGGTGCTCTCCTGCGACTCACCACACCTCTAGTTTACCCCTGGAGCTGCCAAACCTGGAGCCGGGAGAATCCAAGTTTCTTTCTAGGAGGGGTTCCCGGGGGAATAATATACCAAGTGCGGTAGAGTGCAGGGGTGTTTGATTGATATTTAAGTGGCCATAGGACAGGTAATGTTGAACGGTTTGTTTAACTTTACAAATGAATAATGTCATATATTGTATGTTGCAGCCCAGAACAAATTGGCTAATTGTTGATAATTGATTTGAAATGTAACTGGTCTGTCCCTGTGGGAGGAGCCACCTGTATAAAGCTGGGGATAGGAGCTCCTCTGAGGCAGTGCTGCTGTGGACGCGCTGGAGGCAACATGGACTCTTTAGTCAAGGGCCTCGTTTTTTTGGTTTGTTAAATATTTTTATATTTAACTTAACTTTTTTGAAAACACCTTTTGGAAACATATTTTGACTGGTTGAAAGAAATATACATCACAAAGCAGCTGATGACAAACTGCCTCTTCTTTCACCACTTGGCCCAAAGCCTTATAGTTCCACTGCAAACTGTGATCATTCTACATGTCCAATACGGACTCTCCACTCTACTGTGTAAAGTTCTGTGGGTTTAGAGTAAGGAGAGGAGAGGAGAGGAGAGGAGAGGAGAGGAGAGGAGAGGAGAGGAGAGGAGAGGAGAGGAGAGGAGAGGAGAGGAGAGGAGAGGAGAGGAGAGGAGAGGAAAGGAAAGGAGAGGAGAGGAGAAGTGATGAGCGGAGAGGAGAGGAGAAGGTAGGAGAAAAGAGGACAAGAGAGGAGAGGAGAGGAGAAGAGAAGAGAGGAGAGGAATGGAGACAAGACAACAGGAGTGGAGAGGAGAGGAGAGGAGAGGAGAAGAGAAGAGAGGAGAGGAATGGAGACAAGACAACAGGAGTGGAGAGGAGAGGAGAGGAGAGGAGAAAAGAAGAGAGGAAAGGAGAGGAGAAAAGAGGAGAAGAGAGGAGAGGTACAGACTCTCCCCTCTACTGTGTAAGGTTCCGTGGGGTCCTCACCTCCTGTGATGACGGACTTCCGGTCCGTGCCGTCCGGCCACATGGACTCGATGATGTTCTCCTTAGAGTCGCACCAGTAGATCCGGTTCCCGTTCAGGTAGTCCAGCGAGAGGCCAGTGGGCCAGCCCAGGTCCTCCCCCAGCAGGACCTGCCGGTGCTGCCCGTCCATCCAGGCCGTCTCGATCCGGGGCCTCCTGCCCCAGTCGGTCCAGTACATGGTTCTACGGATACGACATACATTAACCCCCTTTCACTAACCACACTACCCAAAGGGTTAACCCTTTCACTGCGACGATACATAAGGTTAACCCTTTCACTGCCACGCGACACAGGGTTAACCCTTTCACTACCACTACAGAAGGTTAACCCTTTCACTACCACACTACAGACGGTGAACATAGATAATGTATGTAAAAACGAAATAGTATATTATGCTGTATTGTATTGTGAATGAATTATGAGTAGGTATTGTTGTATTGTATTATGAATTGATTAGGAGTATGCATTGTTGTATTGTATTATGAATTTGATAAGGAGTATTTATTGTTGTTTTAATTGTCTGTATGCCATGTGAATGTTGTAAGTGTATAAAGTCTGTAACTGTATTTTTTACGTGTTATGGACCCCCAGGAAGAATAGCCAAATAAACGTAAACTTAAACCGTCTGTAGTGTGGTAGTGAAAGGGTTAACCTTCTGTAGTGTGGTAGTGAAAGGGTTAAACAACTGTAGTTATCGCTACAAGTTTGCAACCTATCCTAGGAATCACCAGCTGGGAAAAACAACTATTGCGGCATATAATTTGTTATCTCCAACAATGTTCTTAAATACTTTTCCTAACATTAAAAATCTTTGAGGCATTTCAGTGATAAACATTTGACTAACCGCAAAGTTTTATGAACTACACGTATTTTTTTTTACACATTATCTTCTGTATGTTATCAGAGCCTAAGATAGCTTATCATCAGTCTCATTACCCGAGTGATGGATTGACCACAATGGCAGCAGGCTGGTCCAGGTCGGTATGGATCAACCACTTCCTGTACCGCCCATCCAGTTTGGCTACTTCAATCCGATTGGTGCCTGCATCTGTCCAGTAAATGTGCCTGAAAAACAAAAGAAGGGTATTGAGATATAGAACAACTGAGAGACGTTTAGAGTAAGGAGAGAAGAGAAGAGAAGAGAGGCGAGGAGAGGAGAAGAGAAGAGAGGAGAAGAGATGATGGGAGAGAAGAGAAGAGAGGAGAAGAGATTAGTGGAGAAGATAAGAGAACAGAGGCGAGGAGAAGAGAAGAGAGGAGAAGAGAAGAGAGGAGAGGAGAAGAGATGAGCAGAGAGGAGAAGATAGGAGAATGGTAAATGGCTGCATTTATATATCTCTTTTATCCAAAGTGCTTTACAATTTGTTCCTCACATTTTTACCCATTCACTCACACAGTCACACACCGATGGCGGAGGCAGCCATGCAAGGAGCCAACCTGCTCATCGGGAGCAATTAGGGGTCAAGTGTCTTGCTCAAGGACACTTTGACATGCTGCCTGGGAGGAGCGGGAATCGAACCGGGAACCTCAGGATTGCCAGACAACTGCTCTACCTCCTGAGCCACTGTCGCCCCCGAGAAGAGAGGAGGGGGAGGGGAGGAGAGGACAAGAGAGGAGAGGCGAAAAGAGGAGAGGAGAGGAGACGACAGGAGAGGAGAAAAGAGGAGAGGAGAATGCTTAAGTGAAATACCCTCCTATCCAGTCCACTGCGATGCCGTCAGGGTTAGCGATGTATCTCAGGTTGAGATCCACCTCTTTAACTGGGTTGTTGCCGTGGTCAGTGAAGGTGGTCATGTAGGCCCGTTTGATAGAACCAAACTCAGAACCCCGTCCCAGGACAGTCCAATACACAATACCTACAAAGAGGGGTAGCAGTCATTAGATGCTCTTACACACAAACATGCTGGTATCGTGTGGGAGTTCAGCTTTCATGTTAATACTCAAGAGTATCGTTTAGATTGAGATATGAACATGTCCGGCAGCCTGGCTACATGAATAGAGCTCTGGACTCATGATCGGAAGATCACCGGTTCGAGCCCGGTCAAGGCCGTTGTTGGAAACTGGTGTTGTTGTCCAGCAGGGGGCACTCTGTCCTCTGGACTAGTCAGTAACAATGCCCCTGTTACGGTGATAGGGACACCGTATAGCTGTGAGTGCCGTCCTTTGGATGAGACACTAAATCGAGGTCCTGACTGAATCTCGTCGTTAAAGAACCCCGGACGCCTATCGCAAAGAGTAGGGGGTTCCCCCGACGTTCCTGGCCCAATTCCCAATCAGGTCTCTGACATCAAGGCCACCTAATCATCCCTTCTTGATTTTTATTTAGTACATACAATTTATACAAAAGTATAAAAACAAGGGGTACAAGGATAACATGTGAAAGTCTGTCGACTTGTTTCCAACATGGTCCCAAGAAGAATACAATAAATCACAAAGAGAGAGTTAAGAAGATAAGATAGATAATACAAGTACAGTAGATAAAATAGACAACAACATTTTCTGAAAGAGCCTCATTATATCATGTCATGTTCCTGTTCTTCAAGAGTGGTGGACCGTGGCCAAGCACCCACTGCAACCTATTGTTGCAGATGTCGCTTCACACCCCTCTTGAAGACAGCAATAGTGGGGGAGGTTTGGATGGCCCTGGGCAGAGAGTTCCCGGCAGGCTCTTGAAGACAGCAGGCTCTTGAAGACAGCAATAGTGGGGGAGGTTTGGATGGCCCTGGGCAGAGAGTTCCACAGCCGGCAGGCTGTAGACAGAAAGCCATTCTGTGAATAGGAACCCTTTCTAGGCTCATAAACTGAGAGCTGCCCAGACCGTAACTGTCGTCCTTGGACCTGGCCACGCAGGAAAATGCGAGAGATACTGCAGACACCATGTCATTGATATTTAATGAAAAGAGCAATGGAGCGAGGATGCTGCCTTGCGGCACCCCACATGCTATTTCATTATATGAAGATGCGACACCATGTGATGTGTGCCTGGTGCCAGTGTATGGCAGCCATTGAGCCTGCGTAGCCCAAGGTTAAGCTTAATAATAATAATAATAATAAACGTTATTTGTATAGCACCTTTCATACAGAAACTGCAGCTCAAAGTGCTTCACAACAGAAAAAAGACAGGCATAAAATGAGCACATAAAGTGCAGACATATAAAATCACAGTTTTTCACATTAGGATCTAACATCCCAACAGGCCACCTTGTTTATGGTTTGATTCAGTTTTAAATAGACAATAATAAAAAGAGTAAGATAAAATAGACAGAGTAAAATAGTGCAATAGTGCAGTGCAATAAAATTGTAGAATAGAATAGATTAAAAAAAATATATTACTGATTACTGTTCAACAGTTCAAAGTCGTCTTTACCTTCTCTGTTTGGTATCCACAGTTTAAAACTTGACAGTCTTTCCTCCTGTTTTATACCCACTTTGACCCTTTGAACCTCCCACCCAGGGCAAACCTCCCTCTCAGGGCTCAGTTCCCTCTCTCAGGGTGCAGTTCTAGGCCTGGGTCCTACACAGTTTTAAAGCCTGACAGTCACTTGTTTGATACCCACACAGTTTAATACCTGACAGTTTTGAACCTGTAATAAAAAGCAATAGACAGAGTAAAATAATACAGTGCAATAATAGAATAGTAGAATAGAATAGATAGTAAAATTATGCAATAGAATGGACAGAGTAAAATAGTGCTACAGTACAATCAACAGCGGGGTGTATTAGAAGGCTATGGTGAAGAGGTACGTTTTTAGCTTATTTTTGAAAATATTAAGAGATCTAGCTTCCCTAATGTCCATAGGTAGTGTGTTCCATAACTTTGGTGCATAGTTTGCAAAGGCTGCATCCCCGATTTTCCTTAGACTGTGGCTTGGAACCTTCAATAGACCAGTAGTAGATGATCGCAATGTTCTAGGAGGCACATAGTTGACTAGAGAATTTGCAATGTACAGTAGCTTGGTCCTGTTCCATTTAGTGCTTTGTATATAAGGAGGAGAACCTTGAAATCAATTCTAAATGTTACCGGAAGCCAGTGTAGGTTAGCTAATACAGGACTGATGGTGGTGTCTCCTCTTAGTTCTAGCTGCCGAGTTTTGAATGAGTTGGAGTCGTTCTGTGTTTTTTTTTGGGAGGCCAGTGAGGAGTGCATTACAAGGTTTAGATTCTTACCTATCTTGATGTGATTTATTTAGAGATATCTACCGCACAAATCCTAGGTGTTAATGAAGCCAGCATAGCAATTTGGTCAATTGTGGTGGAGAAGATAAAGCATAGCATAAATTATGATTTTGTAATCCTTGGTTAGAAACGAAATAATGGATGGATTATCCAAGGGGGGGTCCTGAAGGGGGGGAAGAACAGCGAGCAAGAGCATATGTATGTATTGTATTGTATTGTAAGTATTATGTATATATCTCGTAACCTACATTTATATTGATTCAAATACTGGACTGCATAGTCCTGTGATTTATTGTGGATATTTACTGTTACTGTTTGTGTGTCTAGTTTTATGTCATGTCAAAGAAATTATAAAAAAAATTGTTAAAAAAAAAAAGGAGTGCATTAGTCAAGTCGGCTTGAGATAAAGGCATGGATCAGTTTTTCAGCGTCTTTTTGATTTATAAACGGCCGTACCTTAGCTATGTTTCTAAGGTGGAAAAATAATGTTTTTGTCACCTTGTTGATGTGTGATTTAAAGCTTAGGTCCGAGTCTATTATAACACCAAGACTTGTAACTTCGGGTTTGATCCAAGGAGTCAGTTGCCCCATATTGCTCTGTAACATTTCTCTTTTTGTTATAGGACCGACTAGTAGGATTTCAGTTTTGCCCTCATTAAATTTTAGGAAGTTGTTTGTCATCCATTTGTTTATTGCTAAGAGACAGGCGGAAATGGAGTTTATAGCTGTGTGATCATTTGGTTCAGCGGAGATGTACAATTGTGTGTCATCTGCGTAACTATGGAAAACATACATTGTGCTTTCTAATGATGTCTCCGAGTGGGCACCATGTATAGTGAGAATAATAATGGACCAAGGCAGCTCCCCTGTGGAACTCCGAAGTAGGTGTCATGTTTCTCAGAAGAATGATCTCCAAGCCTGACGTAATATTTTCTCCCTTTGATATAATATGTTCTGAAGCAGTTTAATATACATAGTCAGAAAGACCAACTAACTTTTCTAGACGATTTATTAGGAGGATATCGTGGTCGATCGTGTCAAACGCTGCGCTTAGATCTAATAGGACGAGAATTGAGACTTTGTTTGCATTTTATTCTGAGGTCACTAATTATTTTTGTAAGAGCAGTTAATCTTACTGAGTCCTACTCCCTCAGGGTCCCACAGGTAGTCCAGCGCCTGGATGTGTTGGGCGTCGTCCACGTAGTCGGAGTATTGTTCTGACGACAGGTTGAAGCGACGGATACGAACGTTGTCTGGGAGCAGCAACACTGGTGGGTTTCCTGTATAGAGAGGGGGAGGGGGAGAGAGGGAGAGAGAGAGAGAGAGAGAGAGAGAGAGAGAGAGAGAGAGAGAGAGAGAGAGAGAGAGAGAGAGAGAGAGAGAGAGAGAATAACTTCCTCTGACTAAAACTATACGTCTTCCAGCTAAATGAGCTGTGTTTTCACTTCACTATGGTTATTATTATTATCATTTATTGTGTAGCTCAATGTATGAAAGTATAGAACTGTTCGCTGTTTAAAAAGATACCGCGTTCGAGCCAATCAGCAACACCAACTGAGTCACGTGACTAAATTGCCCCGGACCTGCGCAAGCTGCTGCACTAAAAGAATACAACGGGCGGTGCGGCTGGGTAGCGCAGTGGACTAAGCACTCGCCTACCACCGCAGAGACTCTGGGATCGAATCCAGCTGTCAGCGGTACCTCCGGCTTGGTCAGTCGTCCCGACTAACACAATTGTCAGTGTTAGCGGGTGGGAAGCTGGTGGGGTATGAGTGATGGTCGTTGCAAACAGCGACTCCTACTGGTCGGTCGGGCGCCTGTTCAGCAGGGAGGGGATCTGGGGGAAATAGCATGAACCTCCGTGCGCGTTATGTTCCCCCAGTGAAACTCCTCGCTGTCAGGTGAAAAGAAGCGGCTGGTGACACCACATGTATCGGAGGAGGCATGTGGTAGTTCTACACCCTCCCCAGGGCGACAGTGGGGCAATGCGCACAACAACCAGGAAGGGAATTGGCATAACGACTAAATTGGGCTCTATGGAGAAACCATGGCACTCCCCTGACTAAAAGTGGTTTCAAACGAAAACAGCTGGATGTCATTTAACCAAATCAGCATGGCTGTGAGTGTGAGTCTTTCACCTTTTACATATCTAGCTTTGGCATGGATTGATTGTTTAGATCGCTAGCATGGCTAACAAATGCAAATATATTGTAGTCTGCCCCGTTGTTCTGACCAGGATGTACGTTCCTTTCTGCCCCCGTAATGCACGCGGTCACCGAGTCTGACGTGGACAGCGAACAGGTCTATAAATAGCGTTATTTTTAGAACATCCATCGGCCTCCAAAGAGTTTTTCCCCCCAGTTCATGCACTTTAGTTGAAGGACAAAGTGGCGACAGATCTCTTGTTTCTCCTGTAGCAGTATGGAAATGATTGGGGTGTGGATTGATTGATTGATTGAATTTATTTGACAATCAAAATTACATACAATACCGGTACACACATGTACAGCCATCACATATAATCTAAAATCGTCAAGGATTAAAACACAATAAAACCTTACGGTTTATTTCCATTGTGGTCCTCACAATGGACAATGGACAGGATGACTAGTAGCCTATCCACCATGCACAAATAAGACATATAAATACAATACAAAATAAATGCAATAACACAAACAAACACAGCACACCCCCATATATCATCATCCTACGCGACTAAGCCATTTCTTCATCTCTTTTTAAAAAATTGCTTCTGAGACAATAATCTTTATGGACACTGGCAGTTTGTTCCACTCATAGTCTGCAGAGTACCGAAAGGTATTTTTCCCCATTGAGCTACTGAAAATGCACAGTTTGATATCAGTTAAACTGCCCCTCGTTGCATAGGAGTGGGTGTCCCTAAAGCACATAAAATAATTTGAGAGATATGAGGGGACCCTATTATACATTATTTTATGGGTAAGGCCCAACTTGATTTGAATAACCCGTTTTTCCACTGGGAGCCAATTAAGTTGATTAAATATGGCTACATCCAGGTGAGTGCGGGTAGGAAGCTTTAACACTACTCTAATCAATTTGTTTTGGGCAGTCTGAAATGTAGCTTCTAGTGGAACTAGCTTCTCTTATTTATAATAGCACTTGGGGAGGTGGGGGGGTTATTGACCACCTAGGTTGTAACACAGTGCTACTGCATTACAGTATTACTTGTGAAAATCCAATAAAAATTACTTTTGAAGAAGTAGAGTTGGTTATGAGTGCGCGTGTGAACTCTTACCCTGGGCAGCGCACTCCATGCCGTGACCCTCCCCGACGGAGATGAAGCCCTGCGCGCAGAAACACTCGTAGCTTCCCTTGGTGTTCCTGCACTCCTGAGGACACGTCCCGTACAGCTCGCACTCATTCACGTCTGTTTTCACACACACACAGAGGACAGAGACACACATGAGACTGTGGTGGACAGCGTTCAGGTGAAGCACTGTAAGTACAGGACATAACACAGAGTCTAATAGCGATGTGGCTTCCCTGTATGCCGGTCCGTCTGCAGAGACTCAACGCTAACCAGGCGACCCGTGTGTGGTTACATCATTTCAACTATGGCCCCCAGCGATACTTTACTACCTATGTGTGTTTTGGAGTTCTGACAACGTTGCGTACCGCTAGCTTGGCTGATGGGGGTCATCCCTATGTTCCCCGGGTCCTATGTTCCCCGATTGATTGATTGATTGAACATTTTATACATTTTTATTATTTTATTAATTATTAATGTCCACCTTGTTTCGAACTGGTTAAGCTTAGGCCCTCTTTCGGAGTTGGTTAAGGTTAGAGTTTGGAATCAGGGCTGGTGGTCTGACTATCTATCGCTACCGGGGAACATAGGACCCGGGGAACATAGACATGCTCCCGGCTGATGTACGTCGCTGGCGTTGATAAGAGCTAGGCTAACATACTTTGCCAACGTTAACGTCGTTAGCTACAGTAGCTGACGCATTGCCTTACAGTAGTCTCTCCAGTTCCTAATGCGTCTTTTAGTGTAGAAACATGAACGGTGCCACATGATGATTTGTGATTGAAACAGCTGTCCTGTCATAATTACTGTTATGTCATAACCTACTACTATAACAGGCAGTTTACTCTGTTTATCTTTCTCATATCTTTATATTCAGAGTTAATTATATTGTTTACACTGTTTATTCGTTCTCATATTTTTATATTCAGATCAAATTTGATTGCCTATTATTTATGTCTTTCTACTATTACCCTGCCCATTCCTGTACCTCCCCTCCCCCCTCCCCCATGCTGCTATGACGCCCGAATTTCCCCAAGGGGATCAATAAAGGAATATAGTATCTTATCTCATCTTATCTTATCTCATCTTATCTGATCGTATCTTATCTTATCTAATCGTATCTTATCTCATCTCATCTCATCTCATCTCATCTTATCTCATCTTGATGACAAAGAGGAGGGTTGGCCCAAACGAAGACTAAACCGCCCGACGACAACAGAACCAATCGGCTGCTGCGTCTCGTACCGTCACACATGTTCCGGTCCGTCTCTCTGGGCTGGTAGCCGGGCCTGCAGGAGCAGAGGAAGCCCCCTTCCGTCAGGTCCGTGCAGTTGTGTTCGCAGATGTTCTCAGAGCAGGAGCGCCCACTGCCGTGGTCTGAGGGAAGCACATCACAATATACATTACATTAATTAGATTAGATTAGATTCAAATGTGTTGTCATCATGCAGCACAAGTACAATACAACGGAAATAAGTTTGGCATCCAACCAGAGTGCAAATGTAGCAGTAAAGCTACCGAGTACTACTGAGTAATAGTGCTAATCAGATGTATGTACAGAGTTGTATTATTAATATGTACAGTGATACAGGTATAAAGACACTATGGTAGTAAGTCATACTCGGCCAGCAGTGTAACTAGTAAGAGTAGGTAAGGGATATACCAGTGGCGGCCCGTACATTCTTCTCCATGGGGGGCGCTATACCAAACATTTTGCAAACATGTACCACGCATTGGCAATTATTTAATTAGGTACAACTATCACCATTGCCATCAATCAATATATGATCACAGTCACTCAAATGCAGCCAATATGCCCTACACAATCAGAGAGAGAGTGAGAGAGAGAGTGAGAGAGAGCGAGAGAGAGAGAGAGAGAGAGAGAGAGAGAGAGAGAGAGAGAGAGCGAGCGAGAGAGAGAGAGAGAGAGAGAGAGAGAGCGAGCGAGAGAGAGAGAGATATCGCAACTCTACCTTGTTGTTAAGTTGAAACGCACAGTGGTCCAGCAGGCAGAAGGGCTTGATAAAGTATATCCACTCCAGTGTCCAGACTGTGTTGATGTCCATGCATGTCCACACACTGCATCCATATATAGCTTCTGTGTGAGTGAAGAGCTGTGTCTTTGCCCATTTCCGCGTCGAACAGCCTGCAAACTACCTGGCGTTCCTATCGCCCTGCTCTAAGACAAACTCTAACCTTAACCAACTTTGAAAGAGTGCCTAAGCTTAACCGTCGAAATAACTTGCCGTCACGCTCTAAGACAAATAACTGCATCACAACAACACAACAGCTAGCATAGAGACTATCTACTGTAACTAACCAGAAACTGGCGTTGGCCAATCAGAGAGAGCGTCTCCGCGAAATGCGGCTACGAAAAAAAACTGAAGTCGGCCAATCAGAGAGTGTCTCCGAGAAATGCGGCTACGTAATTATAGACGCTGCTGCTTAGACCGCTTCAAAACGCGCCCGTGTTCCATCATAATACATCATATTTCAACGCACAGCGCGTTACGCACTGATTGGCTGCGACGGATACAGCGATGAAACAGTGCACGGCGTGCACGCGCACTCAAAGCGCTATTGCGTCTAGCCCGAGAGAAATGCGGCTAGGAGAAATGCGGCTACGGTAACGGAACATATTCTCTATCAGACAGTGAGTCACTTCCTGTTCAGGAAAACGATTATTTATATTTGATATATTAACGTTATATTGTGCATTGGAAACACAAACATACTTAAAATGAGTAAATATTATTCATTTTAAACATGTTTATATTATTTATAGGGCTATAAAACAAAAAACAAAAACAAAAATATTTCTTATTCTTCTCTCTTTTAACCAGGGTTAACCAGGGGGGGCGGCGCCCGAGCGCCCCTAGTGGCGAGCCGCCACTGGGATATACACAGATATAGATATAGTATCTACATATATGTAAAAAGGATTATATGCAGGTATGTATAGACAGATGTGGATAGATATATATACAGTAAGAATATAATATATATATACGGTATAGGCCTACGGTTGATATCGGTATCGGAAATTAAGAGTTGGACAATATCGGTATAGGTGAAAAAGCCAACATCGAGCATTCCTAGTAAGAATATATATATACACGGTATATACAGCATTATTACATGCTATCATACAGAGTTATATGGAGCTTAGAGTAGGGAATGTAGTACTGAGTGGGTTAGAAGGGGCAGAACTAAATACCACTCAGTGGTACTGGTGGTAACTGGTGATATTGGTGGTACTGGTGCTACTGGTGGTACTGGTGGTACTGTACTTACGGCAGCCCAGCTCATCGGACTGGTCCCCGCAGTCATCGTAGTCGTCACAGGCGTACTGCAGGGGTATACACTGACCACTGCCGCACTTAAACTCATCGTCCGTACAGGGCCCATGGGTGGGGGTCACGCCTGAGACAGGAGGCAAGTACAGTTCAAGAGACCTGTGTCAGTCATTCAGTAGTGGCTATAGAGAGGTTATAGAGATGTTATAGAGGCTATAGAGGTTAGAGAGTACACATCCTCCTGAGTGTCTCTCAGTGTCATCTATACCAGTGGTTCTCAACTGGTCTAGCCTCGGGACCCAACATTTTCCTTAGTCATTAAGTCGCGACCCAAAATTTTTAACCACTATGATTTATGTAAAAAAAAAATTGCAGTAATACGCAATCTTTCAAAACATGAAATAAACACAAAAAAGTGCAACAAAAGTGCAACTATTGCTAAAAACCCAATGAAATAAAAGAATAATAAATAATATATGCTTCTTAGCAGATTTCTTAGCTTAACATAACAGACCTAAATTTGGGGGAACTAATGGGATAACTGAGGTTGCAACAAAAGTGCAACTAGGGCTAAAACCAAATGAAATGAAATAATAATAAATAATATGCTTCTTAGCAGATTTCTTAGCTTAACATAACAGACCTAAATTTGGGGGAACTAATGGGATAACTGAGGTTGCAACAAAAGTGCAACTAGGGCTAAAACCAAATGAAATAAAATAATAATAAATAATATGCTTCTTAGCAGATTTCTTAGCTTAACATAACAGACCTACGTTTGGGGGAACTAATGGGATAACTGGGGTTGCAACAAAAGTGCAACTAAGGGCTAAAAACACAATGAAATAAAAGAATAATAAATAATATGCTTCTTAGCAGATTTCTTAGCTTAACATAACAGACCTAAATTTGGGGGAACTAATGGGATAACTGAGGTTGCAACAAAAGTGCAACTAGGGCTAAAACCAAATGAAATAAAATAATAATAAATAATATGCTTCTTAGCAGATTTCTTAGCTTAACATAACAGACCTACGTTTGGGGGAACTAATGGGATAACTGGGGTTGCAACAAAAGTGCAACTAAGGGCTAAAAACACAATGAAATAAAATAATAATAAATAATATATCCTCTTAGCAGACTTCTTAGCTTAACATGCAGGGAACTAATGGGATAACTGGGGATGATGTTTGCTCCTGACAAGAGTCTCAAAGTCTGGGGTGATGGTAGACAAAGCAACTCTGAGGTCATGCTCAATGTCCAATCTGTTCCTCCGCTTTGTCTTCAGCTGGACCAGAGCTGAGAAGCCACTTTCACAAAGATAGGTAGTGAGAAAAAAAAAAGTTAAAAAAAGTACAAAAAAAAAAAAAAAAAAATTCACACTTCCGCGACCCACTCAAAATGGCCCCGCGACCCACTTTTGGGTCGCGACCCACCAGTTGAGAAACACTGATCTATACCATCATATACTCATACACATCCTCCTCTGCTGTGTCGTACTCACAGTTGTCCTGTCTCTCATCAGAACCGTCTCCACAGTCGTCCAGTGAGTTGCAGAGCTCGTGGCGGTAGATGCAGCGGTTGTTGTCACACCGGAACCGGAACTGAGAGTCACATTCCACGTCCACTGAGGGGGGAAGACCACAAGACACAGACGAGATGAGACAGACCACAAGACAGACCACAAGACACAGACGAGATGAGACAGACCACAAGACACAGACGAGATGAGACAGACGAGATGAGACAGACCACAAGACAGACCACAAGACAGACCACAAGACAGACCACAAGACAGACGAGATGACACAGATCCTTGCTCTTTACTTCGTCTTGTTGTCTTATTGTTATGATTTTATATGCCTTTTTTTGCTTAACTCTGTATGTTCTGCTTAACTCTGTATGTTCTGCTTAACTCTATGTTCTGCTTAACTCTATGTTCTGCTTAACTCTGTATGTTCTGCTTAACTCTATGTTCTGCTTAACTCTATGTTCTGCTTAACTCATTAACTCAATATAGGACAGGCATGTATAAGCATTATGCTTCAGTCTGTACCTTTTCAGTCACTGTAAAATCAAATATTGTTAAATGATTGTGCATATTGTCAGGCCCGGACTGGCCATCGGGAGCACCGGGAGTTTTCCCGGTGGCCTGGCCTGAACAGATTTTAAAAAAAATATATATATAAAAAAAAAAAAAAAAAAAAAAAAAAAAATTATTATTATTTTTTATTTTTTTGCCAGGCGATTGTTTCTAGTTGTGGCGGCGGCGCGGCGCGATAGTTAGATAACCTAGATGGGTGGGGAACAACCAGGATTTCACTGTCTGCCACAGAGTTGGAGAACTATCTGACTCTCTCTCTCACGGGCCGGCGGATCACACACACACAATGGAGCCGTGCTGCCGCTTGTGATTGGTGGAGGCGGGACAAGGCGATACAACTGATTGACAGCGGAGGCGGCGAATGGAATGGCAGACGGCACTCAGATGCAGAATAACAGCCAGGCAATGAGCCAGGTAGTGAGGGACTCTGGCAGGGGCGTATCTAGACCCAGCACTTCAGTAGGGCACAGAAGGGCACCAAAAACGATGAAGCGGGAGCGCGTAGCGCGAGCGCGAAAAAGATTTGGCCGGTTTTGGCCGGTTTGTGGGCGAAAATGGGTGGATTTTGTAACTATTTTTTTTAAACTTTATTTCGGTTTTAGGGTTAGGTTAGGGTTATGTTATTTAATTATTTGGGGGAGCCAGCCCCCCAAACTCCTGAAATGCATAGAAATCTATGAAATAAATAAAACAATCTGACATTTATATTAAAAAGAGCTAGCCCCCCAAACCCCTAAAATACATAGAAATCTATGCATTTTGGAACAGTTACTATATATATAGTCAAGAAAGCATTTAGTCATACTTAAAGTTTAAAGTGCTTTACTTGCATTGAACATTGCATTGAACATTGAGGAGACATCATTAGAAAGCACAATGTATGTTTCCATAGTTACGCAGATTACACACAATTGTACATCTCCGCTGAACCAAATTATCACACAGCTATAAACTCCATTTCCGCCTGTCTCTTAGCAATAAACAAATGGATGACGAACAACTTCCTAAAATTAAATGAGGGCAAAACTGAAATCCTACTAGTCGGTCCTATAACAAAAAGAGAAATGTTACAGAGCAATATGGGCCAACTTACTCCTTGGATCAAACCCAAAGTTACAAGTAAATAACCTACACTGGCTTCCGGTAACATTTAGAATTGATTTCAAGGTCCTCCTCCTTATATACAAAGTATAAACATTGCGATCATCTACTATTGAAGGTTCCAAGCCACAGTCTAAAGAAAATCGGGGATGCAGCCTTTGCTAACTATGCACCAAAGTTATGGAACACACTACCTGTTACAAAGGATCAGATTAAACCGAATATATATATTTATTGATTGATATATATTGCATAGTATTTGTATATCGTTTTGATATCCCTTGTATATTCCTTGTACATATACACGGAATATCCCTTTAGCCTAGTACAGACCATAATATTTCATTCTCCTATTGGACAGCGGTCCACAGGCGCCAGGGCCATGCCTCCAGAGTCAGGTTCAAAGCCACCGTCAAGACATGTCTGTACATGCCCGGCCTTGCCCAAGAATACGAGACAGAAATGAGGTTGGCACTAGATTGTTCGCCGTGCATATAAATATGGCGCAGGTGAATACAGAAGTAGAGTTACCAATAAGTTGAAGCCTCACCCACGATACTCCGTGCGGTGAAGTATGGCCTGTTTGGCCCCAAAGAGAGCATTGAGACCGCGTGCGAATTAATAACTGAAGTGTCAGAGTTTGGCGCTATACCGTCGAGTGCGACATATTTCTATTAAGTCAGTAATAGTCTATTTGTGTATAGTGTATCGTGCGGCTAAAGTTCTACAGTGACCAGCATCACCAACGCTTCCTCGTACCAGCTAGAGTGCTTATCCAGGCTGGGCTGCTTTCATGGCGCTTTCACCCGAGGAGACCTAGACGAGGACCGTGTGGACATGTACACTGGATTAATCTACCCGACGACTGCATAGCCATTTACGGCTGGATTATATTTGTTTTGGTCCTGTGATTTATGGAGCGGAGAATCGCCGACGCCTACACATGTGTGGGATTTACCCTGTGAGGAGCCACGTCGAGTCTGCGCCTCAGAGAGCCTGAGGCAGGCTAGCTTTCTTCACTGTGGAGCTACAGTCTACGGAGAACAGCTGTATTCGTCTGTGGATCAAGAGACTATTGCACCGTCTCCTGTACTTGGAGTCTCCTTAGTCATCGTTGACCAGACTCTCTACTACCGACAGATCCTCTACCCCTGCTGGCTTACAACCGGGGGGACCCTTCAGTATCTCCCGCTATATATCACCAGTGCACCATAGATATAATTCCCTAAGATTCAGGTCGTATAATTACCTCCTGCGTAACCAGAGAATGGACATTCATTATTGATTTGGCGCCGAGGAGTTGGCGCCGAGGAGAGTGGCAGCCTTTTCATAGCAGCTCCCACCCCCTTTACTTCTTATCCCGTTTACTACTTCTTACTTATTCTTTTTGTGATTATACTTACTTAATAGGTGTATAAGTGACTGTGCGTTGCTTTAGACCAAGTTAAGGCATTTGTAACAACTTCTGTGAAGTTAGCTGAGTTAGGCAAGTTCGGTCGAGCACAGCTCTGAACAATGGACAACAACACCGGCGGCGGGCTGGTTTACCCGCGGCAGGACAACAACAACAACAACAGCAACAACGGCGGGCTGGTTTACCCGAGGGAGCCTCTCCTCTGCTTTCGAAACAGAGTTGCAGAACCACAGAGGAATCTACCAGCTGAAATAAGGATTCGCAGACGGGGAAATCGAGCTGGCACGAGCGTGAAGGACAGGATAAAGGACAGCAGGAGATTCAAGCCTTACCTGCCCGCTGTCGTCATGGGGAACGTGCAATCGCTGGTCAACAAGACCGACGAGCTCTCAGCCCTGATGATCAACCAGCGTGAGTACAAGGAGGCAAGCCTACTGTGCTTCACCGAATCCTGGCTGAACGAGAACATCCCGGACAGTGCAATAGAACAGGAGGGCTTCACGGTGGTGCGCGCCGACCGGAGTAAACAGAGCGGCAAGCGGAGAGGCGGAGGGCTTGTTGTCTTTGTTAACTCCAAATGGTGCCACCCGGGGCACATCACCATTAAGGAACGTATCTGTTCCCCCGACATTGAACTATTGGCACTGAGTCTGCGGCCATACTATTTACCGCGAGAAATAACACACGTCCTGGCTCTCACTGTTTACATCCCACCCAGCGTGGCGGCGGCGCAGGCGAGTGACGTCATACACTCCACCGTCGCGGCGCTTCAGACAAAACACCCGGATGCATTTATTTTTATCAATGGGGACTTCAACCATGTCAGACTGAACAAGACCCTGACAAACTTCACCCAGTATGTCACCTGCAAAACCAGGGGAGACAAAACTCTGGACCTCCTGTATGCTAACGTGAAGGAGGCTTTCAGTGCGACTTCCCTGCCCCCCCTCGGCCAGTCAGACCACAACCTTGTGAGGCTTGTATCCACATACACGCCTCTCATTAAGAGACAGCCTCCGACCACCATGTCTGTCCCACAGTGGTCTGACGACGTCGAGGAGGAGCTACAGGAGTGTTTCAGGTCGACAGACTGGGATATGTTTGAGAGGGCTTACGGTGATGACATTGATGGACTATCCCACTGCATCACAGACTACATCAGGTTCTGTGAGGAGAGCATCGTACCCACAAAGAGGGTACGCTGCTTCTCACACAATAAACCCTGGATTAGCAAGGACATTAAACACCTGCTAAACAGGAAAAAGAGGGCCTTCATGGCAGGGGACACTGAGCAGGCCAGGGCTGTCCAAAGGGAGCTCAAAAAAGAGCTAAGGGCAGCCAAGGTCAGCTACAAGGACAGGCTGGAGGGCAGACTACAGGCCAACAACACCAGGGAGGTGTGGGCGGGGGTCAGGAAGATCACTGGTTTCAAACAGCAGGGCACAGCTGTGGAGGGCCCTCCAGAGCGTGCAAACGAGTTCAACTCGTTTTTCAACCGCTTTGACCAGAGTGGCCTCCCCACACCCCTCCCCCCACCCATCGACACCAGCACCAGATCACACCTACAAAGCAGCCCCCCCACCCCCCACCCACCCACACCCATCAGCAACGGCACCCCACCCCCAACACCAGCAGACTGCCCACCACCCCCAACCCTGACGATCACAACCAGTCAGGTCAGTAGGCAGCTCTCCAAAATTAACGTAAACAAGGCCAGAGGACCGGACAACACCAATCCCAGGGTGCTCAAGGTATGTGCAGAGCAGCTGGCAGCACCGCTCCAGCATCTTTTCAACCTCTCCCTGAGGCTGGAGAGGGTTCCCCAGCTCTGGAAGACCTCCTGCATTGTCCCGGTGCCCAAGAAGGGACGTCCCAGCACCCCCAACGACTACAGGCCAGTCGCTCTGACGTCACACGTCATGAAGACGTTTGAGAGACTGGTCCTGCAACACCTCAAGCCCCTGGTGCGTGACTCCCTCGACCCCCTGCAGTTTGCATACCAGGCAAACATCGGGGTGGAGGATGCCATCATCTACATGCTCCACAGAGCGTACACGCACCTGGAGAAGCCGCGCAGCTCAGTGAGGATTATGTTCTTTGATTTCTCCAGCGCCTTCAACACCATCCAGCCGTCACTGCTAGCGGAGAAGCTCTCTGCGATGCAGCTGGAGCACGGCTTGGTGGCCTGGATCAAGGACTACCTCACTGAGAGGCCACAGTACGTCAGACTAAAGGACAGTCAGTCTGACGTACTGGTGAGCAACACCGGCGCCCCCCAGGGAACTGTGCTGTCACCCTTCCTCTTCACCCTCTACACCTCAGACTTCTGCCGCAACTCCAGCGGGTGCCACCTGCAGAAGTTCTCAGACGACTCCTCCATCGTAAGCTACATCACCGACGATGATGAGGAGGAGTACAGAGCCCTGGTGGAGAGCTTCATGGGGTGGAGCGACAGCAACCACCTCCAACTCAACACCAGTAAGACCAAGGAGCTGGTGGTGGACTTCCGGAGGGGCAAGAAGAGGCCCCCCCCGATTCCCATCTCCATCCGAGGGGTGGATGTGGAGATGGTGGACTCATACAAGTTCCTTGGGGTACACCTGAACAATAAACTGGACTGGTCGGACAACACAGAGGCCCTCTACAGGAAGGGACAGAGCAGGCTGTTCTTCCTGAGGAGACTCAGATCCTTCAATGTGTGCAACAAACTGCTGCAGTCTTTTTACCAGTCTGTTGTGGCCAGCATCCTCTTCTATGCTGTGGCATGCTGGGGAGGCTACATCAACTCAAGGGACACCAACAAGCTCAACAAGCTGGTGAGGAAGGCTAGCTCCGTGGTGGGAGTCGAGCTACCTAGACTTGAGGTGATGGTAGAGAGGGGGATGATAAGGAAGCTGGATGCCATCATGGAGAACCCCTACCACCCCCTCTACGACGAGCTAGTCAAGATGAGAAGCTCGTTCAGCCACAGACTCACCCCCCCCCGACACTCAACTAACCGCCTCGGACAGTCCTTCATACCAGCGGCCATCAGGCTCCACAACAGTGGGCAGCGACTAGCAGCCTCCAGGCCCCACAACAGGGGGCAGCGACAGCGACTGCTACCAGACATTGACCTGGGACTTATAGGAACCCAAGGGGGACAAAGTAGACTACCCTGGTACTTTGATTAATGTATACTCAGTAGATAGTAAATTATAACACTACCTCATGCATACTGCACCTCATGTGACACTGTGAATAATGTGAATATTCCTCAGCTAGTCAGATAGTAAATTATATTGACCATATTGATCAAATTGTTTACACTGCCTGTGTTGTCTTTTACTACCTGTATACTGTGTTGTTTTACTACCTGTACCCCTCCCCCCTCCCCCCCATGCTGCTATGATGCCTGAATTTCCCCAAGGGGATCAATAAAGGAATATCTTATCTTATCTTATCTTATTTGCCTACGCACATTCCTTTGCCTTACAAGAGCATTCAAAGTATAATAGAGAAGTATATTATGTACCTTTTGCTGCAATAAATACTTAATTATAACTTTGTGTGGAACCGATTTATTGTGGGAAGTGTTCATCATATTTATATATCATGTACTGTATGGCCAGTAATTAAAGTACATAAAGCGGTAGTGGTTTAATGATACCATACTTATCAATACAGTCAGGGAATTGTACCCCTCAGTTACACTACCTATGGACATTAGGGAAGCTAGGTCTCTTAATATTTTCAGAAATAAGCTAAAAACGTACCTCTTCACCATAGCCTTCTAATACACCCCGCTGTTGATTGTACTGTAGCACTATTTTACTCTGGCCATTCTATTGCATAATTTTACTATCTATTCTACTATTCTATTATTGCACTGTATTATTGGTGTGCAAACCAGTCAACTTACAAAAAAGAGCCTGTTGGAGGATTTCAACAAGATAAATGCGACAACATTGCAAAATATTTCACTATAATATTTCAAAGTGAAGTAAAAAATATTATAATAATTATTTGATCATGTTAAATGATCATTTGATCATGTTAAAAAAGGGGAAATAAAAAACATTTGTAAAATTTTTATTTTTTTTTAATCACTGGGGCACAGATGATCATGAGTAGGGCACGTGCCCTACTGATAGTGGTCTAGATACGCCGATGGACTCGGGAGAGGTACAGTAGAGCGAAAGTCAATTAACGTTGATGTCAAGATGGACAGTGGAAGAAAGAGAAAGGGTGGAGGAGAGAGGGATAAAACAAAGAAAAAGAAAGGCCCTTACAGGAGAGTGGTTAACTGTATTATAATAGTAAATAGAAAAATATGTTGTGCTCTTGCTTTTTTCTTTTTGAAGGTGGAGAGAGAGAGTAGCATTGCTAGTGCCACAACAGTTTTATTTGAGGTCCATAACAGTACATTGTACTAAGCAATTGTTGGCTCATTAGTTTGTGATTCACATGCACTAAAATGCACCAGAATGCAGGAAATTAAGTCTTTGTAACAAAACAAATCTTGGTGGGGGACCCCCAGACCCCCCGCTTAAAAAGTGGCCTGACTGGGGCTATATTTCGCGCTATATCTCCCGGTATGAATTATTTCCCCAGTCCGGCCCTGCATATTGTATTGTGTGAGATGATGATTGAATAAACTACTACTACTACTACTACTACTACTACTACTACTACTACTACTACTACTACTACTACTACTACTACTACTACTACTACTACTACTACTACTACTATTAATGTCCTTGTAACGCTGCCCCCCGGTGTCTTACAGCAGAGGTGCAGCTCCTCATCAGAGTTGTCCCCGCAGTCATTGTCTCCGTCACATTTCCAGTGGGGCTGGATGCACACGTGGTTCTCACACTCAAACTGCAGCAGGGGGCAGTAGGTGCCGTTGGGGTAGCGGGTCGCTGCAAAGCAGAACCACAGAAGAAGAAGAGTATTAAAAGCATTTGGTTGTCTTGTGTTTCGGGTCAATACTATTGTTATACTCTACTATGATCAAGGCAAGAACATGTCAAACCCCGCCCTCTTTTCTTGATCCTCCAATCACAACTGAAGCAACAGTCGTTTGAGATAGGTCAATAAGATGGTTTGAGATAGGTCAATAAGACGGTTTGAGATAGGTCAATAAGAGGGTTTGAGATAGGTCAATAAGAGGGTTTGAGATAGGTCAATAAGAGGGTTTGAGATAGGTCAATAAGACAGTTTGAGATGGGTCAATAAGACGGTTTGAGATAGGTCAATAAGACGGTTTGAGATAGGTCAATAAGACGGTTTGAGATAGGTCAATAAGACGGTTTGAAATAGGTCAATAAGATGGTTTAAGATAGGTCAATAAGACTGTTTGAGATAGGTCAATAAGACGGTTTGAGATAGGTCAATAAGACGGATTAAGATAGGTCAATAAGAGGGTTTGAGATCGGTCAATAAGACGGTTTGAGATAGGTCAATAAAATGGTTTAAGATAGGTCAATAAGACTGTTTGAGATAGGTCAATAAGACGGTTTGAGATAGGTCAATAAGACGGATTAAGATAGGTCAATAAGAGGGTTTGAGATAGGTCAATAAGATGGTTTAAGATAGGTCAATAAGACGGTTTAAGATAGGTCAATAAGACTGTTTGAGATAGGTCAATAAGACGGTTTGAGATAGGTCAATAAGACGGATTAAGATAGGTCAATAAGAGGGTTTGAAATAGGTCAATAAGATGGTTTAAGATAGGTCAATAAGACGGTTTGAGATCGGTCAATAAGATGGTTTGAGATAGGTCAATAAGATGGTTTAAGATAGGTCAATAAGACTGTTTGAGATAGGTCAATAAGAGGGTTTGAGATAGGTCAATAAGACGGATTAAGATAGGTCAATAAGAGGGTTTGAGATAGGTCAATAAGACGGTTTGAGATCGGTCAATAAGACGGTTTGAGATAGGTCAATAAGACGGTTTGAGATCGGTCAATAAGACGGTTTGAGATAGGTCAATAAGATGGTTTAAGATAGGTCAATAAGACTGTTTGAGATAGGTCAATATGACGGTTTGAGATAGGTCAATAAGACGGTTTGAGATAGGTCAATAAGACGGTTTAAGATAGGTCAATAAGACGGTTTGAGATAGGTCAATAAGACGGTTTGAGATAGGTCAATAAGACGGTTTGAGATAGGTCAATAAGACGGTTTAAGATAGGTCAATAAGACGGTTTGAGATAGGTCAATAAGACGGTTTGAGATAGGTCAATAAGACGGTTTAAGATAGGTCAATAAGACGGTTTGAGATAGGTCAATAAGACGGTTTGAGATAGGTCAATAAGACGGTTTAAGA
Source organism: Notolepis coatsorum (assembly GCF_963971535.1). Classification (NCBI taxonomy): domain Eukaryota; kingdom Metazoa; phylum Chordata; class Actinopteri; order Aulopiformes; family Paralepididae; genus Notolepis; species Notolepis coatsorum. The sequence continues at coordinate 163,489,967 of NC_140169.1, read as the reverse complement.
TCGGTCAATAAGACGGTTTGAGATAGGTCAATAAGATGGTTTAAGATAGGTCAATAATTCTGTTTGAGATAGGTCAATAAGAGGGTTTGAGATAGGTAAATAAGACGGATTAAGATAGGTCAATAAGATGGTTTGAGATAGGTCAATAAGACGGTTTGAGATAGGTCAATAAGAGGGTTTGAAATAGGTCAATAAGATGGTTTAAGATAGGTCAATAAGACGGTTTGAGATCGGTCAATAAGACGGTTTGAGATAGGTCAATAAGATGGTTTAAGATAGGTCAATAAGACTGTTTGAGATAGGTCAATAAGAGGGTTTGAGATAGGTCAATAAGACGGTTTGAGATCGGTCAATAAGACGGTTTGAGATAGGTCAATAAGACGGTTTGAGATCGGTCAATAAGACAGTTTGAGATAGGTCAATAAGATGGTTTAAGATAGGTCAATAAGACTGTTTGAGATAGGTCAATATGACGGTTTGAGATAGGTCAATAAGACGGTTTGAGATAGGTCAATAATTCTGTTTGAGATAGGTCAATAAGAGGGTTTGAGATAGGTAAATAAGACGGATTAAGATAGGTCAATAAGATGGTTTGAGATAGGTCAATAAGACGGTTTGAGATCGGTCAATAAGACGGTTTGAGATAGGTCAATATGATGGTTTAAGATAGGTCAATAAGACGGTTTGAGATAGGTCAATAAGACGGTTTGAGATAGGTCAATAAGATGGTTTGAGATAGGTCAATAAGACGGTTTAAGATAGGTCAATAAGACGGTTTGAGATAGGTCAATAAGACGGTTTGAGATAGGTCAATAAGACGGTTTAAGATAGGTCAATAAGACGGTTTGAGATAGGTCAATAAGACGGTTTAAGATAGGTCAATAAGACGGTTTGAGATAGGTCAATAAGACGGTTTAAGATAGGTCAATAAGATGGTTTGAGATAGGTCAATAGAATCCAACCCTGATCTCTGTCACCAAAACTCTGTTATTAGTTCCACGTTACATTAGGGACACTTGGGCGGCTGGTCTCTCACCGTGAGTGGACACATACTGTGTTATCACAACATCCTGGGGTCAAATCTGGCCTATGACCTTTGGTGCATGCCACCGTATAGTGTTTGGTCTTTATTCTTTTACTTTTTACTGTATGAAGCACAATCCTAGGGGGCTCACAGAACCAAGCATTTCACTGTAATGTACATGTACCTTATAGGGAGGTGTAGTCTGACGTCACATCACTTTCCCGCGCGGTCCACCCGTATAGGGATTTATCGTTGGGAAAAGGTATTATCGGCTATTGTAATAATTCTGCCTCATGAACATTGGCAAGCTTTCCATTTTTGCACAAAATGAGTTACCTTCTATCACTAACATTATTGTTAAGCATTTTTGGTTGAAATAAAATTATATGTAATTATTCTACGATTAATTGCGAATTGTTTCATGTTGAGCTATAGATTGTGGATGGATACACACAGAAAGGTACACCGTGCCAATGTTCATGCTTTATTTGTTTTAAACGAGACGATTTTTGGAAATGTGTCCGTTGGAAATACATTGCGATTTCAAGCGAGGTGGACCGGCCGGAAACAACAATGACGTAACCACTACATCTCCCTATATGTGACAAATAAAACAAACAAAAATGTGAATTTGAAACTATCTACCCCTGATTTCCTGTCAGTAACTGTCCTATAAAATAAAGCAGGAATGCCCTAAAAGAAAATATATAATAATAATAATAATAATAATAATAATAATAATAATAATAATAATAATAATAATAATAATAATAATAATAATAATAATAATAATAATAATAATAATAATAATAATAATAATAATAATAATAATAATAATAATAATAATAATAATAATAATAAAGATTAGAGACACTTACGACATGACATCTCATCTGTGTAGTCCAGACAGTCAGCGTTTCCGTCACACTTGAAGCTCTCAGCAATACAGTGACCACTGCCACACTGGAAGTAGCCTGGATGACAGGTCCTCAACTCTGAAACATGACATAACAATAGATTAGATTAAAATGTATTGTCATCATACGGCACAAGTACAGTATACTGTGTGGGCTTTGTGGTAAATGGACAGCATTTATATATCTCTTTTATCCAAAGTGCTTTACAACTTCTGCCTCACATTCACCCGTTCACTCACACGTTCACACACCGACCATGCGAGGTGCCGACCTGCTCATCGGGAGCAGTTAGGGGTTAAGTGTCTTGCTCAAGGACACTTCGACATGCTGCCGGAGGGAGTGGGAATCCAACCGGGAGCCTTCAGATTACCAGACGACCGCTCTACCTCTAAATAAGTTGTGGTGAGTTGACACCTCTTCCCAAACAAAACGAGACAGGAAACAGACCCCATGGTCGCTGCTCAATCCATGATTGAAAAATCCCAGGTTGTGTGAAAATTGAGGTAGAGGCTCGAGAGTCGGGAGTGGTATTTGAATTTTTTTTAAGTCTGTACTTCTGCGCACGCCTCACATATGGGCATGTAACTCCAGAAACGCTGAACGAATTGTGTCACCTGAAACGGCTATCGACAGGCAATAAATAGGGATTTAATTCGATATATATATTGTATGAAAAAATATGCACACCCGAGCCACGAGAGGTCGCCAAATTGCCTGTGGGCAAATCATCCTCAAGAGGGCCCACATGTGGGCCATTGCATGCTAAGACCGTTCATTTATACAGGCCAAGATTGCCAATAAAAAAAAAAAAAAAATGCCATATTCCTTGTTTGTTTATGGGTTCCACTTCCCGTTATATAATTACTATTATTTACATTTGGTTATTCATCTTACCAACTGAGTCACGTGACTAAATTACCCCGGACCTGCGCGAGCTGCTGCGCCAAACGAATACGACGGGGCTCTATGGAGAAACCATGGCACTCCCCTGACTAAAAGTTTTTCAAACGCAAACGGCTGGATGTCATTTAGCCAAATCAGCATGGCTGTGAGTGTGAGTCTTTCATCTTTTACATATCTAGCATTGGCATGGATTGATTGTTTAAATCGCTAGCATGGCTAACAAATGCAAATATATCGTAGTCTGCCCCATTGTTCTGACCAGGATTACGTTCATTTCTGCCCCGGTGATGTGCGCACATACTGAGTCTGACTTATACGGCGAACAGTTATATTTAACTATGTGACCTGGGGGCTCGCCCGCCCCAGGAGAGACCATACTGTGCACCACTTTCTACAAAGTAGTAGCACATCATTCCTGACGAAGCCGCCTTATTGCACTGTATTTTCTGTCAGGATTGGTGGGGTGTAGGACACACGCAGACACACACACAAAAGAGGAGAATCCCACAAAAGAGGGGAAACCACTGGAATCGCAGAGCGATGATAGGATGGGGGAAAGCACAAGAACACTAAAATAAATAAAAATAAAAGCTATAGAAAACACTTCCAAACCAGGATAATAAAAAAAATGAGGGGGGGAAAACTAAATAACCACCACTGCCTAGTAGTTGAAAACAAACAAGAAACCAAAAGCACTACAGACAGAGAAAACCCTAGAAACAATACTTGGGACACTTCTCTACTACTGAGGGAAAACATGAAAAGAACAAGCATCCGAACACAGGAAACCAAGCCTCCTTAAAGGCACTGCACACCTGACACCAATCAGGCGGCAATCAAGCCCACACACCTGCCATGCTGCATGGCAATCAACTGGTGTCTGGTGATTGACAGCTCACAAGAAAACCAAAAATAACTGGTGTCTGGTGATTGACAGCTCACCAGAGAAAAACTAAAATAACTGGTGTCTGGTGATTGACAGCTCACCAGAGAAAACCCAAAATACATCCAAAGCAAAGAATAAACTAAAACCAAATCCACATAGACCGTGATCCATCACAATTTGTATTCTTATTTATTCCAATTTAATGTATAATACCCTACTACAATCCTGCACAATTGTACAGCCCTCTGCTATATTATATTATATTGTATTTGTATTCTAATTTCGTTTATATATTCTAATATATTTCATTCTACTGTAATTGTCTGTTAACGTTGATGCACCAAAAAAAATGCTCAGCTCAGTCCTCATGGCTACAGTAAATAAACATCGGCGCTCGGCAGAATGGCACAGAACTTATTCACTCTCTGAGGACCACGGTTGTCTGGCTGAGCTGAATGAATGGCCGTTGGTGGTCCTGTCCGTCCGTGCCAAAAAAAAAAAAGTGAACTTTCACTGCTCCTCTGCTCAGAGCGGTGTCCTCTGTCCCCCTCCTCTGTCCCCCTCAGACCGCCGGCCAAAACAAAGAGTGTCCACTCACCGCAGTCCCTCTCGTCCGAGTTGTCCTCACAGTCGTTGTCATGGTCACAGACCCAACGGTCGGGAATGCAGTGCAGATTATCACACCGAAACTCACTCTCCGTGCACGCACGTGGGGCTGAGGGGGGGGGGGGGGGGGGGGGCACACACAGAGAGGAGAAAAGGTAAGGCAATGTCCAGTGTTTTTATAGAAGATGTTTTAATGTACAAAAGAATGTGTAACTAACTAGATTACATTAGATTAGATTCAAATATACTGTCATTATACAGGGTATAAAATATATGAATTAGTACAACTAAGTAATAGTGCTAATCAGATGTATGTACAGAGTTGTAGTATTAATATGTACAGTGATGCAGGTATACAGACACTGGTAGTAAGTCATACTGGCCAGCAGTGTAACTAAGAGTATGTAAGGTTAAGGGATATGTACAGATATAGTATCTACAGACATGTAAAAAGGATTATATGCAGGTATGTACAGACAGTCGAAGAAAGATATATATATATGGTAAGAATAAATACTGTATTAGGGATGTTCGATATTGGCATTTTTACCGATACCGATATACCGATATTGTCCAACTCTTAATTTCCGATACCGATATCAACCGATACCGATATATGCAGGGTTTCCCCCCCCAAAAAACGGAATAATTTCAGGTAATTAACATTACATATCTCTTGTCGTGGTATTAACACAACATTATGCATACTTTTGACAATAAATAAAATCAGAATTTGTTCTTACTTGCTTGCCTGGGTAAATAAAGGTTAAATAAATGTAAAAAAATTAAAATTAAAAAATATAAATTTGAAAACCAATACCAATAATTTCCGATATCACATTTTAATGCCAATATCGGTAGGCCGATAATATCGGACATCCCTACTGTATATATATGCGGTATATACAGCATTATTGTACATGCTGTCATACAGAGTTATATGGGTTATATGCAGGTGTATAAGTAGGTATATAGAAGGATTATATGCAGGTATATTCAGACAGATATGGATATATACTGAATATATATATATTTATGCAGTAAATATAAATAAAATGTGTAGCTAATAAACTAACATGATATGAACATGTTCATGAGTGAGCCAGAGTATAATAACTCGATCACAATTTGATTGGTGATTGGTCTTCAATTCTGTTAAACCGGCGATTGCTCGGACACAATAATTTCACCGAACAGTCACGTGTGTCGACACCTTGACGAGACGTCAAAATGCCCCGTAGTGCCTCCGTTCAGGACCCCGGAACACCCAGGCTGCGCCTGGTGCGACCGTCTCTCTGCACGACGAGAGCGGGTGGAATTAAATTCTCTCTGCAACCGAGGGTTTCATCGCACGGCGGCATGATTTAGAGCTAGGCGTCGGTCGGTCCCCCCCCCCCTTGAAGTGCAACACTATCCTCATTAGCTCACATGTTCTCTGACTTGTTTAAATTCTCCAGGGCAAGGGACTCCCCTCGCCCCCCCCCCCCCCCCCCCCGCGCCACCCTCCCACCCAGCCTGACACGCCGAGGACAGCGTGTTACTCTCGCGGCTGATAAGCCCGTCTCTCGTGGGCGGCCAGAGGAGGACATGCGAGTGTTGAGGCTTCTATACAAGTTATCTGATGGAACAACAACAGGTCCGTTCTTTTACCGTCATCGCCCCCCTATTTCATCTGAATGACTTCACCGAGTTCCGGGCTGCGATCCCACATGTAGCGACTTCTCAGCGGGGGGGGGGCCGAGCCCGTAGGGAAACAATGTTTCCAGCTGTTGACAGCTCTGTGTGTTATAATGAAATACTGGAATGTGGTCATCTTCCCAGCAGGACCCACGTCCACTGTCTGCCAATGCCAACTAAGATAATAAGAATGTGGGCGGATTATGATTTTATCTTAAGTGTTTACTGGAATGAAACTTTAGTTTGAATGTGTTTTCTGCACCTCGCTGAGACCGCCCTGTGCCGACTATTGCGGTGACAGACGAGGACCACTATGTAATAGTGTTTATCAATTAAAAATAAATTATAAAAAAAAAAAATTTAGTCAGTATGAAAATCAAATGTGATCTGAATAGTGAGATATTTTCTTTTTTTTCTCTTTCTTTTATTCTTTATTATTATTATTATTATTATTATTATTATTATTATTATTATTATAAATTTTTTTCTTGTTTAACTGTGGATTGTGTGTTTCTTGTATAATGGTATAGATTATTATTTGTGTAAATTAGGTTAGTAAATACTTGTTTAGTTTAGGAATAAGGGGCAGGTAACTATAAGATTTATTCTTCTTCCTGCTCCTTTTGTCCATGGAATGATATTTATGATTGTGTAATGAAGAAACTCTGATTGTATGATTCTATGTGGCAAATAAATACTCTGAACTGAACTGAACCACAGTGGAAATAAGTCTCTGGCTGCCTTTATTGTGTGATAATTCCTCAAACAATGCAATGCATGTGATGGTTGTGGGGCCCAATTGGGTTTTAAATCCTGTGTGTATTTTTTACATCTGTTCATTCATTCGTTCATTCATTCATTCATTCATTCATTCATTCATTCATTCATTCATTCATTCATTCATTCATTCATTCATTCATTCATTCATTCATTCATAGGAGACACTGAGGAAGAGAAGGAGACAAGGGGCTTCATTAGAGAGAGAAAGAGGGGTGGGGGCCATAGCCCCCGGGCCTCTCACTTAGGTGTGAACTACTAAGCTATTGTCTGGGGCAACTGGAGGGATTCCTCAACAAGAATAATCTACTGGTACTGTATGTGGTTATTCATCATCATGACCAAGGCACGGTATGGAAACAGCAGCAGGGATAATGATGATGATGATGATGATGATGAGGAGGATGATGTAGAGTTCAAATGGTCGCTAATGGTCAACTATGCGCTGATACGCACAGATATGAAGTGGCCGAGCCTTTGGAGTGCAGCTGCCCCCCAAGCTGTAGAAAAGTTCACCTTTACATAAATATTAGATCTGCCCTCAACCCTAGAGGTTTTTGTTAAAGACTCACCTCTTCTCTCTGGCTTTTCATTCGGGTTGAGCCGTACATCCGTGCTTCTATATTCTGACTGTGCATTTTATATTTTATTTGTATTTATAGGTGTAGTACTGTTTGCAGTACTATTTCTGTTTGTGAACATTTGATTTTTTATTGGTATTGCATTTACAGTACTTTCTATTGTGCAGCACTTCATGGTCAACCATGGCTGCTTTTAAATGTGCTATATAAATAATAATAATATGTCTGAAATAAAACAAACCTGACTGAATTGAGTTTCTACCTTTAGTATACAGAGAAGGATCTTAGGATTGGTATGTCTCAATCAAAATGTATGGAACAAGTACTCTAACAGGTGTTTGAACAAGTACTCTAACAGGTGTTTGAACAAGCACTCGAACAGGTGTTTGAACAAGTACTCTAACAGGTGTTTGAACAAGCACTCAAACAGGTGTTTGAACAAGTACTCTAACAGGTGTTTGAACAAGTGCTTGAACAGGTGTTTGAACAAGTGCTTGAACAGGTGTTTGAACAAGTACTCTAACAGGTGTTTGAACAAGTGCTTGAACAGGTGTTTGAACAAGTAATAATAATAATAAAGACTTGGATTTATATAGCGCTCTTCATGACACCCAGAGCGCTTCACAGAGTCCATTATTCGTTCATACACAGTCATACCGGTGGTGGTAAACTACAATTGCAGCCAGAGCTGCCCTGAGGCAGACTCACGGAAGCGTGGCGAATAATCAACGCCTACGGCACCTCCGACCACCACCAACATTCATTCACATGCATACACATTCATACGAGGCAAGTAGGTTAAGTGTCTTGCCCCAAGGACACAACGGCGATGGGATGGACATGGGCTTGAGGCGGATTCGAACCACCAACCTTTCGATCATTGGACGACCCGCTCTACCCCTGAGCCACCCGCCCCACTTGACTCTAACAGGTGTTTTGAACAAGTACTCGAACAGGTGTTTGAACAAGTGCTTGAACATGTCATTGAACAAGTGCTTGCAGTGCTTGAAGGAGGTATTGTATTATAGTTTAGATACATTAAGTATAAAAAGTTAAAATTCGTAAATTGTATATTGTATAGTAGCGTACATAGGAACATAGTTTCTCAGGAACTTAGCATGTCTTTTTTTTATCATGCATCTTGTGTCTTGGTCTATTTTATTTTTTTATCTATGCCTATTTTTATTATTGTATTTTGCACAATCGATGCAGGCATGACCACCGGCATTTCACTGTATGCCCCTGGTATGTATGTGACAAATAAACCTCTTGATTCTTGATTCTTGAACAGATGTTTGAACAAGTGCTCGAACAGGTGTTTGAACAAGTGCTTGAACAGGTGCTTGAACAAGTGCTTGAACAGGTGTTTGAACAAGTGCTCGAACAGGTGCTTAAACAAGTGCTTGAACAGGTGTTTGAACAAGTGCTTGAACAGGTGTTTGAACAAGTGCTTGAACAGGTGCTTGAACAGGTGTTTGAATAAGTGCTTAAACAGGTGCTTGAACAGGTGCTTGAGCAGCGGTACTCACAGCAGCTGCGCTCGTCAGAGCCGTCCCCACAGTCGTCGTCTCCGTCACACTTCCACCTGAGCGGGACGCACTGGTGGTTGTCACAGCGGAAGTCCCCCAGAGGGTTACAGGTCATCTCATCTGGAACAGAGGCAGGTCGAGGATCATGATATATATATATATATATATATATATATATATATATATATATATATATATATATATATATATATATATATATATATATATATATATGCAATAAAAAAAGACATTTGCTGTAATTTCCTGCAACTTAAAAACATAACTTCAATAAAATGTAAATAAAACAATGTATAAGGTTGTGCAATAGTTTAACCTTTAACAAACACGAAAACACACACATATATACACACACACACAGCTGAATTTCCCCAAGGGGATCAATAAAGTAATATCTTATCTTACACACCCACCCACGCGCGCACACACACACGCACGCACGCACGCCCGCCCGTGTGAGGAGAGGAGAGGAGGAACCAAGAGGAGAGGAGAGGAGAGGAGAGGAGGAGTGGAGGAACTGAGAGGAGAGAGGAGAGGAGGAACAGATAGGAGAGGAGGAACAGAGAGGAGAGGAACAGAGAGGAGAGGTGGAGTGGAGGAACAGAGAGGAGAGGAGAGGAGAGGAGAGGAGAGGAGAGGAGAGGAGAGGAGAGGAGAGGAGAGGAGAGGAGAGGAGAGGAGAGGAGAGGAAGAACAGAGAGGAGAGGAACAGAGAGGAGAGGTGGAGTGGAGGAACAGAGAGGAGAGGAGAGGAGAGGAGAGGAGAGGAGAGGAGAGGAGAGGAGAGGAGAGGAGAGGAGAGGAGAGGAGAGGAGAGGAGAAGGAGAGGAGAGGAGAGGAGGAACAGAGAGGAGAGGAACAGAGAGGAGAGGTGGAGTGGAGGAACCGAGAGGAGAGGAGAGGAGAGGAGGGGAGGGGAGGAACAGAGGAGAGGAGAGGAGGAGAGAGGAGGAGTGGGGAACAGAGAGAGAGGAGAGGAGATGAGAAAAGAGGAGATGAGTGGAGGAGAGGAGAGGAGAGGAGGGGAGGGGAGGAACAGAGGAGAGGAGAGGAGGAGAGAGGAGGAGTGGGGGAACAGAGAGGAGAGGAGATGAGAGAAGAGGAGATGAGTGGAGGAACAGAGGAGAGGAGAGGAGGAGAGAGGAGGAGTGGGGGAACAGAGAGGAGAGGAGAGGAGAGGAGAGGAGAGGAGAGGAGGAACAGAGAGGAGAGGAGGGGAGAGGAGAGGAGGAACAGAGAGGAGAGGAGGGAACAGAGAGGAGAGGAGAGGAGAGGAGAGGAGAGGAGAGGGGGGAGAGGAGAGGAGAACAGAGAGGAGAGGGAGAGGAGAGGAGAGGAGAGGAGAGGAGAGGAGAGGAGAGGAGAGGAGACGGAGAGGAGAGGAGAGGAGAGGAGAGGAGGCGTGAAGTA
>NC_140169.1:163433611-163479439 GCF_963971535.1 Notolepis coatsorum | reverse complement strand
CTCCTCTCCACCTGGCCTGGCTGCTGCATTCTTACAGGCAGATTAGCAGGATCTCCCCCCGTGCCGAGACGGCACTAATGGACCGGGGGCCTCTGATAAGAGACGGGAGGGGCCACGTACGTGTGTGTGTGTGTGTGTGTGTGTGTGTGTGTGTGTGTGTGTGTGTCAGTGTGTGTCAGTGTGTGTGTGTGTGTGTGAGTGTGTGTGTGTGTGTGTGTGTGTGTGTGTGTGTGTGTGTGTGTGTGTGTGTGTGTGTGTGTGTGTGTGTGTGTGTGTGTGTGTGTGTGTGGCGAAGTACAGAGAATCCAGTGTTGAACCCTGCCCCCACGCAAGGACACAGCAAAACACACACACACAAGCAACTGCCTACACAACCACACACATTCTCATACCGATACATGCACACACAGATAAATACAAGTACACACACACACACACACAGACACAGACAGCTCATAAATCGGGGAGGCTCCTAGGGGGAGGTGAGCGGTGGGGGGGGGGGGGGGGGGGGGGGGGGGGGGGGAGTGATGGGCCGGTCTCCATCACCACCTCCCACTACATCGCCGCAGGGGGTGCGGAGGTGTTGGCTAATCGCCCTTCACTCACTCAGACACTCACACGGCCCTGGAGCAAACAGCTCTGGGGTCAGCTGTGATGTCAGAGAGCGTCCAAGTGCACCTGCTGCATGTGGAGGATGTTTCTCTAATAATGCAACCTGGAGGCTGGGGTGTGTTCTGATCTCTAACGCTGGCTGATCACAGTCCTTACAAACCTTAGTGTTACTATAACAACCAACCAGCAAGTCAAGCACTGTTCCTAGCGCCCTGTTCTGTCCTCCTCCTCCTCCTCCTCCTCCTCCTCCTCCTCCTCCTCCTCCTCCTCCTCTTCTCCCTTCCTCCTCCTACTCTTCCTCCTCCTCCTCTTCTCCCTTCCTCCTCCTTCTCCCTTCCTCCTCCTCCTTCTCTTCCTCTTCTCTTCTTCTTCTCTTCTCTTCTCTTCTCTTCTACCCTCCTCCTCCTCTTCTTCTCTTCCTCCTCTTCTTCTCTCCTCCTCTTCTTCTCTTCTCCCCTCCACCACTCTCCTCCTCCCCCCTCCTCTTCTTCTCTTCTCCCCTCCACCACTCTCCTCCTCCCCCCTCCTCCCTCCTGCCATCCCCCGCTCCTCTCCTCATTCAGGACACTGGTGAATTACAATACACACTGGTGGTGTGTGTGTGTGTGTGTGTGTGTGTGTGTGTGTGTGTGTGTGTGTGTGTGTGTGTGTGTGTGTGTGTGTGTGTGTGTGTGTGTGTGTGTGTGTGTGTGTGTGTGTGTGTGTGTGTGTGTGTGTGTGTGTGTGTGTGTGTGTGTGTGTGTGTGTGTGTGTGTGTGTGTGTGTGTGTGTGTGTGTGTGTGTGTGTGTGTGTGTGTGTGTGTGCGTGCGTGCGTGCGTGTGTGTGTGTGTGTGTGTGTGCGTGCGTGTGTGTGTGGGCATTTGGGAAGTGAGAAGGGGGAAGGGCCAGGGTTATGACACCAACATTCCACATAGTGATACAAAGTAAATTCATGATGTCCATTGGTGCCACAGGACTGAAATGCAATGAGGCTGCAAGGAAGTGAAGTTGCATTCAAGTCGCACTATGGAAAGCTGCCCTTAACAGCCTTATATTCTAAGAGTTTTATTGCCCATATTTATTATTATAAAAAGAAGAAGCCATTGGAACGTATAATATAACTGATAGAGCATACAGACCCTCATCTGCACCTTAGATAACACTGTTTACTTGCTGATATTCTTATATTCAGAGTTAATTATATTGTTTACACTGCTTATTTTTTATCTGTCCTATAATTGTACTGCCTATATTTATGTCTTTGTTCTATTACCCTGCCCATACCTGTACCTCCCCTCCCCCATGCTGCTATGATGACCGAATTTCCCCAAAGGGATCAATAAAGGAATATCTTATCTTGTCTTATCTTAACAACATTTAAACGTTATTATGACTTACAATTTATTACTTAAACAAACTATTTATTTGTTGTTGTTTTTTATTATTATTGTAATCTCTGCATTATTGTCTGCGGGGACTAGAACGTATGACGTACATCATGTCAGTTAGGGTACCTGGCAGGAATGTCCCCTATATTCCTTTATTGATCCCCTTGGGGAAATTCAGGCATCATAGCAGCATGGGGGGAGGGGGGAGGGGAGGTACAGGCATGGGCAGGGTAATAGTAGAAATACATAAATATAGGCGCAAAAATTTGATCTAAATAAAATAAATATGAGGAACAATAAACAGTGTAAACAAAGGCGCAGATGAGGGTCTGTACGCCCCATCGGTTATATTATACGTTACAATAAATATAGGCAATAAAGAATTTGAATCGGAATATATATATACTATGAGTAAGAGTAAAAGTAAACAGTATACACCTTAACTGGCATGATATAAGTCATGTAGTCCGTGCGGTTATTAAGACTCAGACACACTTAGTGGCCAGACGTTGCTAACAGTTCTCCAGTTCTGCAGCCGTTAGTTCTCCAGCTGCAGCAGTCCGCACCCACAGGTGGTGGAGCCTGATGGCCGCCGGTACGAAGGACTGGCCGGGGCGGTTGTAATTGTCAGTGCTGCTGTCAACATAAACTGATCCTGAAAATAATTCCATTCTATTCTACTCTACTCTACTCTATTCTATTCTATTCTATTATTTTCTATTCTATTCTATTATTTTCTAGTCTAGTATTTTCTATTGTAGCTTATCCTATCAGATTCTATTATATTTTATTCTATTCTATTCTATTCTATTCTATTCTATTATTTTCTAGTCTAGTCTTTTCTTTATATTAAAAAAAGAAATAAATAAAAAATGTTTCCCCCTCCTTTTTCCGATTTTTCTCCCATCCCACTGTTAGTCGTTATGCCAATTCCCAACCCCCTTCCTGGTTGTTGCGCACTTTCCCCTACTGTTGGTCCGAGAGGCCGGAGACTGTCACATGCTTTCCTCCGACGCATGTGCAGCCAGCCGGCAGCCAGCCTGGCCGCGCAGATTCTCACTGGGAGAGTGTAACGTGTGGGAGGCCGCACTACCTCTCTCCAGATCTTACCCTCGTTGAGCAGGCGCCCCGACCGAACTGTAGGGGTCGCTGTCCACAACGCCCAGGACCCACCCGCCAGCTTTCCCCACCCCCTAATACTGCCAATTGTATTAGTGTGAACGGCTGGTGACAACGCCGGGAGCTGGATTCGAACACGCGAACCCAGCATCTCCAGCGTTGGTGAGGAACGCAATCTCCGCTACGCCACCTGACCGCCCTAGTCTTTTTCTTTTTTATCTTTTCCCCCCTCCAATTTTCTCCCATCCCAATGTTAGTCGTTATGCCAATTTCCAATCCCCTTCCTCCCTTCCTGGTCACTGCGCACTTACCCCCCACAGTCGGTCTGGGAGAGTGGAGGCTATCACGTGCTTCCTCCGACACACGTCCAGCCAATCAACCGCTTCTTTTCACCTGGCAGCGCGGACTCTCACTGAGAGCGTGTAACGTGTGGAAGGATCACACTACCGCCCTTAGATCCTATCCGCGCTTAGCAGGCGCCCCGACCGAACTGTAGGAGTCGCTGTTTACAACGACCCGGACCCACCCCGCCAGCTTCTCCCACCCTCTAATACTGCCAATTGTATTAGTGTGAACGGCCAGCCAAGCTGGTGACAACCCCGGAGCTGTGAGCTGGATTCGAACAGGCGAATCCAGCGTCTCCAGGGTTGGTGACGAACGCAATCCGCCCTAGTATTTTCTATTCTAGTTTATCCTATCAGATTCTATTCTATTCTAGTATATTCTATTATATTCTATTCTTTTCTAGTCGGGGGGTATGAGTGAGAGGTGAGACTAACCACAGCTGTTAGTGGAGTGTCGGGGGGGTATGAGTGAGAGGTGAGACTCACCACAGCTCTGCTCGTCGCTGTTGTCTCTGCAGTCGTCGTGTCCGTTGCACACGGACCACAGGGGGACGCAGCGGTAGTTGGTCCTGCAGGAGAACTCGGTGTGGTTGTCACAGCGATACGCCGGTCCCACTGAGAGGAAGAGAGACGTCAGTGATGAAGACAAAGATGGAGACAAAAAACGCAGAGTCATTTTCAACAACAATTTCTGCGTCAACCTCATCTAAAAAAAATAAAAAATTAATGAGAATCATGTCCTACTATAACCCATCAAGACACAAGTTCACATGCAGTGTTGAGTGTATTTACATGCATGCTTAAAAGGTAGCCTACTGTAAGTGTTTTCTTTTGTTAAAATAAGTGGTCTACATGTTAAAATAATAGCTCTACATTCTGACAGTCATCCCTGGTATAGAGTGTCTGGTCAGTCTCCCAGTCCCTCTGCTCTGCAGTTAAACACTAAATACATGTCCTGGTATACGGTTCCCACTTTATCCAATCCGGAGAGAGAACTCCACACTGCAAAAATGGTCTGACAAAAATAAGAAATAAAACCTAGTTTTAAGCAAATATGTGCTTGAAATAAGTGAAATCTGGCTTGGCAAGATTTCTTGAAATAAGTAAAAATATCTAGGGTTCTCTCTCCTGATTGGATAAAGTGGGAACGGGACACCAGAAAAGTTATTTTGTGTTTACTGCAGAGCGGAGGGACTGGGAGACCCATGTTACTGACCAGACAGGGTAGGCAACCCTAGGCACGAGTGCCTGCATAGGCATGCAGGGGCATTTTCATAGGCACAGGGGGCAGCAGTAAAAAAAAAAAAAAAAAAAAAATTATATATATATATATATATATATATATATATATATATATATATAATTTTTTATTTTTTTTTTGCTTTGAAATATTATAGTGAAATATTTTGCACTGTTGTCGCATTTATCTTGTTGAATTCCTCCCACAGGTTCTTTTTACTACCACATATTTAATTGAGACCCTTTATTTGTTTATAATTTCAATTTAGCTGGAAATACATTGCTACATCATTCAGTAACATTTGCAGAGCCTTATAACAAAAACATTATTACGGTCACCATTGTGACCAGTGGGATTAATCAACAAATTTTTATAATTTATTTTTCTATTTCATTGAACATTGCACATGTTAAAAGCAATTTTTTTACTCAAAATGTGAGTATTACCAAGTCAACTTGTGTTCTTAAAACAATGACAATAAACATAGTTTTATTAGGTTGAAATAATGTGGTTGTGTACTTATTTTTCTGTTAACTTATTATGGATTGAAAACTGAAAACCTTAATGCACAGTAACTGAACTCAATATTTTTAAAGGGGACATGTACTGCTATTCCTAGCACTATTTGGGCAACTTTACACAATTCCTGTTAGTCTATTGAAGACATCTGTAAGGTTTTTTTCAAAACAATGCATTGTTTTATATTTCTAATCAAGTACTCAAAACCATCATTTTCCAGCTTCAAGATTTCAGGCTGTTATGGCCTGGCTCCGCCCATAAGCACTTTGAGTGACAGTCAGTCCACACAGTCTGCGACTGGTAGACAGAGAGAGATAGAGAGAGAGAGAGAGAGAGAGAGAGAGAGAGAGAGAGAGAGAGAGAGAGAGAGAGAGAAGAGAGAGAGAGAGAGAGAGAGAGAGAGAGAGAGAGGGGGGGGGGGGGTGCGAGAGAGAGAGAGAAAAAAAAGACAGGCCGTCTCTTCCTTTCGTTTTTTTCTCTCCCTGCGGCAGCTTGTGGGGGGGGGGGCTCCCTTCCTCCCCTCTCCCGTGTGGCGCGGCAGGTCCCCCCCCCCCCCCAAGTGCTCCCTCCCTCTCTCTCTCTGTCTCCCTCTCTCTCTCTCTCTGTCTCTCCCTCTCTCTCCCTCTCTCTCTCCCTCTCTATCTCTCTCTCTCTCTCTCTCTCTCTCTCTCTCTCCCTCCAGAGTATGCAGAGGTGTCGGGTTTCACTGCCTCGCAGTATGAGGAAGTGGTTTTCCACTCGCTGTCTAGTCTATGTAGATTGTGGGCGGGCATTAGCTACAACCACAGAGCCAATCACATCACTGTCTTCTACCCAGAGCCTGAATGACGTGACTCAGGCCTTCAAATCAGGATGGACTAATTTACTGGAGCAGGAAATTATCTGAGCTGAATCAGAGCAATCCGCCAATATGGTATTTAGACACTAAAACACATTGATACTAACTCCTATTACTATAATACAATGCTAGAGACTGAAACATGACATTTATAGTACATGTCCCCTTTAAGTTCTGGTAACTTATTATTATAATTTTTTTTACAGTGTAGTCTTGCGATCAATCAAAACTTATTTACACGATATACCTCACATTCACCCTCCATTCACATCCTGGTGTTCTCCTGGTGTTCTCCATTAGGCCTGTAGGTGGAGCTATGACAGCACACGTACAGTACACACACCGATGGTCCAAAAATGAATGGGCAAATGTGAGTGAAATGGTCGCACTGTATGCAGCTGTTTGTCTGCATTGCATCCCCCCCCCTCAACTCAGATTTAGGGTTGATACAACCATCATAATAATATTGTTAATAATAACAATAACAATAATGATGTAATAATGTAAAAATTATCATTAAAAAGACCTGATTATGAGAAAAAAAAATTACGATGCATGGAATATTGTTGAGGCACACTAGTTACAACTATATTTCAAACAGGCACTCCATGTCAAAAAGGTTGCTGACCCCTGCTCTATATCAGTGATGGCTGTTTACTGCAGAGCGGAGGGACTGGGAGACCCATGTTACTGACCAGACACTCTATATCAGTGATGGCTGTCAGAATGTAGAGCTATTTAATTGAATTGAATTGAAAACCTTTATTTATCCCAGAGGGGAGATTAAGATGTCCTTTACAGCATAAACAGCATAACAGCAATTTAAAAACAGCAATTAAAAAACAGTACACAGGGACACAGGGATAAAAATAGCTAAAATAGGACTAAAAAGAGCTAAAAAAGTGGTGAAAAAGAAACAAGTCCAATCATGAATGTGTTGTTAAATAATTAAATAAATTTGTTACAGTCCACAACCCAGCTCCTCCAGTCCACAGCAGTTGGCCCGTCCTGGCCCTGCTTGGTTGTGGAGCCTGATTAGCGTGGGGGGGGGATGAGCAGGGCCGGATTAACGACGCGGGCCGTCCGGGCCGCGGCCCGTGGGCCTCTAGTGATGAGGGGCCCCCCAAAAAAAGAAAAAAAATATATTTTTATTTTTTTTGAGGCCCCTCGTCACTAGAGGCCCCAACATTTTTTTTAACTTTAATTTAAAAAAATGTTGAAGGCCCCTCGTCACTAGAGGCCTTTTGGAGGCCCCTCGTCACAAGAGGCCCCAAATTAGTATTATTATTATTATTTTTTTTTTTATTTAAAAAATGTTTGGAGGCCCCTCGTCACTCGAGGCCTTTTGGTGGCCCCTCGTCACTAGAGGCCCCAAATTATAATAATTCTTTTTTACTTTTATTAAAAAAAAAGTGGAGGCCCCTCGTCACTAGAGGTCCAAATATTTGTTTATTTTTTTTTAACTTTTATTTTAAAAGAATTTGGAGGCCCCTCGTCACTAGAGGCCCCACATTTTATTTTTATTTTTTTTCTTATTTTGGAGATCGATGTCATACTGTGACACTGAAATGAAAACATATTTCATCAACTAAAATATTTAGTCAACAAAAATATTTCATCAACTAAAATATACAGTACGTCACACCCTGCCGTCTGCAAGTGGCTAATCTTGAGTATTTTTTCTCCTCTTCATAAGAGTTTGAGGTTTTCCGTTTGAGGTAAAAACAGCAATAAAAAGTCAAAACTTTCATCTCCACATCCCAGCCCCGACGCCTGAATACTTTTACCAACGGATTTCCAGTTCGGCGTTCGCATTTTGCGCTCTGATTGGCCACTGACGTTTCTGGTAGCACCAATCGTGTGACGCCTCTTTCTTTCACCGGTTAAGCTTAGGCACTCTTTCGAAGTTGGTTAAGGTTAGAGTTTGTCTTAGAGCAGGGCGATAGAACACCAGCCCTGATTCCATACTCTAACCAGTGATGGCTGTCAGAATGTAGAGCTATTTAATTGAATTGAATTGAAAACCTTTATTTATCCCCGAGGGGAGATTAAGATGTCCTTTACAGCATAAACAGCATAACAGCAATTTAAAAACAGCAATTAAAAAACAGTACACAGGGACACAGGGATAAAAATAGCTAAAATAGGACTAAAAAGAGCTAAAAAAAGTGGTGAAAAAGAAACAAGTCCAATCATGAATGTGTTGTTAAATAATTAAATAAATTTGTTACAGTCCACAACCCAGCTCCTCCAGTCCACAGCAGTTGGCCCGTCCTGGCCCTGCTTGGTTGTGGAGCCTGATTAGCGCGGGGGGGGGATGAGCAGGGCCGGATTAACGACGCGGGCCGTCCGGGCCGCGGCCCGTGGGCCTCTAGTGATGAGGGGCCCCCCAAAAAAAGAAAAAAAAATATTTTTATTTTTTTTGGGGCCCCTCGTCACTAGAGGCCCCAACATTTTTTTTAACTTTAATTTTAAACATTTTTGAAGGCCCCTCGTCACTAGAGGCCTTTTGGAGGCCCCTCGTCACAAGAGGCCCCAAATTAGTATTATTATTATTTTTTGTAATTTTATTTAAAAAAAAATTGGAGGCCCCTCGTCACTCGAGGCCTTTTGGTGGCCCCTCGTCACTAGAGGCCCCAAATTATAATTATTTTTTTTACTTTTACTAAAAAAAAATTGGAGGCCCCTCGTCACTAGAGGTCCAAATATTTGTTTATTTTTTTTTAACTTTTATTTTAAAAGAATTTGGAAGCCCCTCGTCACTAGAGGCCCCACATTTTATTTTTATTTTTTTTCTTATTTTGGAGATCGATGTCATACTGTGACACTGAAATGAAAACATATTTCATCAACTAAAATATTTAGTCAACAAAAATATTTCATCAACTAAAATATACAGTACGTCACACCCTGCCGTCTGCAAGTGGCTAATCTTGAGTATTTTTTCTCCTCTTCATAAGAGTTTGAGGTTTTCCGTTTGAGGTAAAAACAGCAATAAAAAGTCAAAACTTTCATCTCCACATCCCAGCCCCGACGCCTGAATACTTTTACCAACGGATTTCCAGTTCGGCGTTCGCATTTTGCGCTCTGATTGGCCACTGACGTTTCTGGTAGCACCAATCGTGTGACGCCTCTTTCTTTCACCGGTTAAGCTTAGGCACTCTTTCGAAGTTGGTTAAGGTTAGAGTTTGTCTTAGAGCAGGGCGATAGAACACCAGCCCTGATTCCATACTCTAACCAGTGATGGCTGTCAGAATGTAGAGCTATTTAATTGAATTGAATTGAAAACCTTTATTTATCCCCGAGGGGAGATTAAGATGTCCTTTACAGCATAAACAGCATAACAGCAATTTAAAAACAGCAATTAAAAAACAGTACACAGGGACACAGGGATAAAAATAGCTAAAATAGGACTAAAAAGAGCTAAAAAAAAGTGGTGAAAAAGAAACAAGTCCAATCATGAATGTGTTGTTAAATAATTAAATAAATTTGTTACAGTCCACAACCCAGCTCCTCCAGTCCACAGCAGTTGGCCCGTCCTGGCCCTGCTTGGTTGTGGAGCCTGATTAGCGCTGGGGGGGGGGGGGGAAGATGACGAGTCTGTGGCTAAACGTGGCAATCAGCCCATCATAGAGGGGGTGGCAGGGGTTCTCAAGGATAGCATGCAGCTTCCTCCTCGTCCTCCCCTCTGCCACCACCTCCAGACTGTCCAGGTCCGCTCCCACCACAGAGCTTTTTTTTTACCAGTTTGTTTATTTTGTCTGTGTTGGTGTTGCCCCCCCAGCATACCACAGCGAAAAAGAGGGCACCCGCAACCACAGACTGGTAGAACATCTGCAGCAGTTTGCTGCAGACATTAAAAGACCTGAGCCCTCTCAGGAAGAACAGTCTGCTCTGTCCCTTCCTGTAGAGCAGACCTGGGCATTGTACGGCCCGCGGGCCGCATCCGGCCCGCGGGATGATTCTGACCGGCCCGCGAAAGATTACATGATAATAAAAAATAAATAAAAAATAAATAAAAAAAAATCTTTTTTTTTATTTTTTTTTATTTTAATTTTTTTTACTTTTTTATTTTCATGTCAACGTTCACACGCACAATATACGCTTAGGAGACATGCTCAGAAGATGTTGGTTCTCTTTGGATCCACCTACATATGTGAACAGACATTCTCATTCTCGTTTACCAAGTCCAGGTACAGATCCTCTCTCACTGATGAACATCTGGCAGCTGTGCTTCGCATCTCCACCTCAGACATGCAACCTGACTTTGATGGACTTGTTAAAGCTCAACAGAGACTGGATTTCTCACACTGAATGAAACAAAAAAGAACTGAAGAACACTAAAATGTGGAAATATAACAAGTGAAATGGGACACTTGATATTTTTTTTTCTTAAATGTTTAATATAGGCATGTAAAGTAAAAAAGGCTACAAAACTGGGACACTTTTCTTTACACAGTTCAGTGACATGTCTTGTTTATTTTTGCTATAAGATGAAGTGATGTCTTTAGAAAGCTAAGAAAATCCTTGTTTCAATAGTATATGAAACTCAAAATGCCCTTTGTTATTAAAGTTTCACATTTTGTTTATCATTTTGGAAATAAATTCTATTTGAATAAATTCTATTTTTGAAAGCTAACCTCACCTTTTAATTGCCAAATAATAACATACATTCTTACCAGGGGTCAAAACAATGCCATTTACTGCTTTTTATATAGAAATAAAATGTATATTATGCATAATTGAGTTTGGAATTTTGGCCCGGCCCCCCAACATATTTTCAGTTGCTCATTCGGCCCCCCGGGAAAAATAATTGCCCACCCCTGCTGTAGAGGGACTCACATATAAGCAGTGATGCCAGTAACTTACTAGTTACTAAGTAACTAGTTACTCTAATCTGATTACTTTTTCAGTAAATAGTAATCTAACTTACTTACTTTTTACAAGCCAGTCATCTGATTACAGTTACTTTTCCAAGTGGCTGTGCGTTACTATTTAGTTATCATCTCATAATGCTGATGATAAGAGAGCCAGGGGTACAGTCAGCTAGACCGGAGATGGGACGTGCGCTCGCGCACACACTCACACAGCCACACACACATGAGAATAACAAACTATAATACCATGTTTTATATTACACAACGGTTTTACAATAATTTTTTTTATAAAAATTATATTATATGCATTTTCTATTTTATTCCGTTTTGGGAACCACTGTCCTAGAGTGCCTGAGCAGTGGACAGCTGTGACCTTATATGGCCTGATGGCTGATGACGTCTCATGATGACCTGTCTGAGCAGCCAATCATGATTTATGACATTATGCACTTTCAATAAAGCATTATTTAAAAACAAAACAGTTTCTTATGTTGTGGCAGCAGCAGGGGGGATGACGACGACTTCGTAACCTAGTTACTTTCAAAGTAACTAAGTTACTTTGATAATCAAGTAATCAGTAAAGTAACTAGATTACTTTTTAAAGGAGTAATCAGTAATCAGTATGCAGATTATTTTTGCAAGTAATCTGTGGCATCACTGCATATAAGTAACACATATTTACTTCTCATATTTAAGGTCTTTAAACAGGTAACTCACTGCACTCCTCCAGAGGCTCGTCCGAGTTGTCCCCGCAGTCGTCGTCCACGTCGCACTTCCAGTTCCGGGGGACGCAGCGTCCGTTGCGACACTTGAGTTGCCCGGGGCGACAGGTCCTGCTGGCGCAGTGGGCGGGCTCCTCGTCGGAGCCGTCGCCACAGTCATCCTCGCTGTCGCACTGCCACGCCTCCGGGATGCAGCGCTTGTTGGCGCACTTCCACTGGTGAGGCTCGCACTGGTGGGTCGCTGGAGGGGGGAGGGGGGGGGGGGGTGAGAGTTTAGTTTAGTGTGGTGTGGTGTGGTGTGGTGTGGTGCAGTGTAGTGTAGTGTAGTGTAGTGTAGTGTAGTGTAGTGTAGTGTAGTGTAGTTCAGATTCAGATTCAGATTCAGATTCCTTTATTCGCCATTTCATACAGGTACAAAATGGAACGTGTTTTGGCATTACAGTGCATACTTTTTTCACAATTAAGAACAATACAACAGTAAATAAATAAATAGTGTAGTGTAGTGTAGTCACGTGTACTGTAGGGTGTATGTGTGTGTGTGTGTGTGTGTGTGTGTGTGTGTGTGTGTGTGTGTGTGTGTGTGTGTGTGTATGTGTGTGAGGGGCCTGTATGTGTGTGTGTATGTGTGTGTGTGTATGTATGTGTGTGTATGTGTGTGTGCAGGGCCGCCTCAGGTGGTGTGCGAGCAGTGCGGTCGCACAGGGCCTCGCGGGAAGGGGGGCCTCGCACAAAAAAAAAATATATTTTTTATTTATTATTTTTTTTATTATTATTTTTTATTTATTATTTTTTTTTTGCGAGGCCCCCCTTCCCGCGAGGCCCTTTTTCATCACAGACCTAAAATCTAGTTTTGCTTATATGCTTATATATTTCACATTAGACACGTTTGTAGAATGTTCCTGGCTCTGCGGCTCTGCACTATTCTCTATTGGAGCTCTGGGGCTCTGCAGCAGACATACTATTGGTTTCAAGAAGGGAGGGGTTACATTATGTGTACGCTGGCGTGCGTCAGCTGCGTTTGACTATTTCGCGCGTGCAGCTTTGGAGGTTATGCTTAGTTATGCCAGCCAAAACGAAGAGGACGGTCATTCGGCAGATGGACTGAAGATGAAAGTTGTTGCATGTTAGACAGTTCAGTCAGGCTAGCCATCCCGGCTAAAGGCAGGGACAGCTAGTTAGCTTTAGCTACGTTATAATATTGAGTGCTAACGTGTGGTTCAGTCGGGATAGCCATGATGATGTCGGCTAGTAGCTAGCTTAGCTAAAGGCTAACTAGCGTTAGATAACCTTGAGAGAGTGCGTGCAGCATTGTTATGCCAAGATGAAGAGTACGGTCATTCGGCAGATGAACTTCGTCAACTCCACGCGGTTGTCTCCATCCTCTTGGACGTTTGGTGAGTTTTTAATGCACTCTATTCTATTCCCGCCGTGGATATATCTCTCTCTCTCTCTCGGGAGCCAAACGGGCCGGCTAGCTGTTGTAGTAGCTAACGGTGTGTGGCCTGGTGTCAGCACCTGGTGCGAGGGAGGTGAGCTTGGTGTTTCATTATAAGAATATCTCCATGCTCAAGTCGGCTATAGTCCGCAAGGGACTTGTTGCCGGCACCGCTATGGTAAACACCACTCTGTAGTGGGACGTGTATTGCCTTCTTTTTCCCTTCCCTCTTCGGATGAGAAGAGGAAAACACAGTGGCTGTCTGAAGTGTTGGCCTGTATTGCTTTTCTCACGTTGTAAAGTTTTTCAGTGGTAGCCGCATAGCTTGCGTTAGCTAGTGGTTAGCAATAGCCGGGTTGAGCTAACTGTTAGCCAGTTAGCTGTTTAGCTACGACGTTAGCTGCTCGTTTTCGCTCGGCTGGGAACGTTAGCTTGATGCTATCAGTTAGCCTAGAGTTAGCTGTTAGCTTGTGCTACGACCATTGACATTAGCCGTGAGAATAGCAGGCCCTGGCACTCTGACTACGACATCATCTTTGACAGAAGATGTAGTCGGGCCTGCACCATGACAAGGCTCCGGCCATAGCTTCTTTTTGTCCCGCCAGCGAGAGGCCTTTCGTCAACGTGGAGACCTGTGTTGCGGCCTTTCGCCCTGCGTTCCTTGGTGCAGGTAAGATGTCCATTGGACATTACCCCACTCTTCCTTCCTTCCCCTCCCGAATGTTTTGTTAATAACGATGTTTTTTTCCAGGCAAAACATATGTTACTTCACAACATTTGGAGATACGACATGTGCTGTGTGTGAATTGTCTTGGTCGTTTGTGTAGCTTGGGTAGCGTTGGCCAAAGCTGTGTGTGGCCTGGTGTCAGTACCTGGATACTCTATTTGCAGTTAGCCTATTTAGCTGATGTCGGCCATTGGCTCCTTGCTACTTTGTTTTCTCTGGTATAGACCCTCTTCTCTTTGGATTTAAGTGTTGATCTTTGTCCTTTTGGATCTATGTATATTCATGTTGCCTTTGTGAAGTTATCTTTTCCTTCTGTTTTGTTCTTCCATTAAAAGTTGAATATCCTTTAGGGGCTCATCTTTGCTTATCTCTCTCATACATGCTCTCTCTCTAACACACACACACACACACACACACACACACACACACACACACACACACACACAGACATGCTCTCTCTCTCTAACACACAAACACACATGCTCTCTCTCTCTCTCTCTCTCTCTCTTTCTAACACACAGACATGCTCTATATCTCTCTCTAACACACAAAATGACATGCTCTCTCTATATATTTCTCTCTCTTTCTAACACACATATACATGCTCTCTCTCTAACACACACACACACACAAACAGACATGCTCTCTCTCTATCTCTCTCTCTCTGGCCTTGCTCTGGTGGAGGGTCAGGGGCATTGCCGGGTCTGTGTAGCGATAACACTGTATATTGACTGTAGAACGGGAGCTCTCTCTCGCTCTCTCTCTTGCTATATGTTGACTGTATCATCCCCAGCCTCGGGCAGCGCTATTATTTAAGAATATGTTGACTGTATTAAAAAAAATAAAAATAGAATAAAAATATATATATATATATATTTTTTTTTACCTTTTAGGGGGGGGGGGGGGGGCTCGCGTTTAAATCTCGCACAGGGCCTCGCATTTCTCCCAGGCGGCCCTGTGTGTGTGTATGTGTGTGTGTGTGTATGTATGTGTGTGTGTGTGTGTGTGTGTGTGTGTGTGTGGGGCGGGGGGGGTGATTCAGAACTCACCACACAGCACGGGGTCCTCGTCGGAGCCGTCGTGGCAGTCCTGGTTGTTGTTGCACAGGAAGTGGGGGTTGGTACAGTTGCCGTCGGCACACTGGAAGTGGCCCAGCCTGCAGTGGCGACTCGGGCAAGTGGACGGCTCGTCGGACCCGTCCCTGCAGTCGTTCTGACCGTCACACTTCCACCAGATGGGGATGCACCTGTCGAGCGAGGGCGGGGGTTAATAACACTGAACATCCAACTAGAAAACTGTGATGAAATGTACTTGTGATAGAGATACATGAATGTTCTGGTTTAAATAATAATGATATAGTCTAAGAGGTGTTTATTTAGGCCTGATGCAGGGGTGTGAAGTACTTGAGTAATTGTACTTCGTTACAATACTTAAGTACTGTTTTTGGGGGATTTGTACTTAATACTACTCGAGTATTATTAGGTTTGTAATACTTGTATTATACAAGTTGTATACCATACTTGTACTTTTACTCAATTACATTTCAGAGAAAAAAAACATACTTTTAACTCCTTACATTTAAAATGCAGACCTACAAAGTACAAATCTCGCAGGTCCAACCATTTTAATTACCTATATTTGTTTCTCTGGCCGAACTAATGTTACAGTTTTTCTCGAATGTCAGAACACATTTCAGGAAACTGCCCTCCGTTTTCACTAAACTCTAAACACAAAACACTTTTCTCAAGCTAGCTCCACAAAAACTCGCATTCTCTTTGCAAAACCAAACTCTCACTCCAAAACCCAAACTTTCACCACAAAACTGTTGCTCCTATGGCCAAAACTTTAACAAAATCGTCCTCACAGCTTGCAAAAATGTAAACACGATTGGGTATCCATCACACACTTCAA
Source organism: Notolepis coatsorum (assembly GCF_963971535.1). NCBI lineage: Eukaryota > Metazoa > Chordata > Actinopteri > Aulopiformes > Paralepididae > Notolepis > Notolepis coatsorum. The sequence goes on along the minus strand of NC_140169.1, from coordinate 163,463,727 downwards.
TACAAATTGAAAACACAATGTTCAGGGTGTGATGTTCTAAATATCCCATCATCTGTATAGTAATCACATCTCTATAGTAATCAATAGTAAATCACAGATTATTTTTGGGGGAATTGAACCCCATTTACAGTATTGATGACGTTGTGTGTGTGTGTGAGTGTGCGTGTGTGCGTGCGTGTGTGTGTGTATTTGTGTTCAACCTTAAACTATGGTGCAACCTTATACACTGTACTTCATGTTTTGAAGTTGCAGGAAATTACACTAAATGGATTTATTTTCTTCCAATACCCTTGCCTCCCGGACGGGGGTCAAAGCCCCCCTCTAGACCAGGGGTTCCCAAAGGGGACCCACAGGAGGGTCGCAAGCCGCCGCAGGGGGGGGGGGGGGGGGGGGGGTTGCCAGATGATAAACAATTTTAATTAAATAAAATAAAATTTTGCAGTCAGGCCAGGACAGTGTTTGTTGCAGCAGCGCAATAGTTAGATAACCTAGGTGGGGAACAACCAGGAGATCACTGCAACTCACACAAGTTGGAGAACTATCTCTCTCTCTCCTTCTCTCTCTCTTGCTCTCACACACACACACAAAAGGAGCCGCATGTGATTGGTGGAGGCTAGGGCTGACCCCTATTAATCGATTAGTCGACTAATCGGTCGAAAGGAGCCGTAGTCGACTGGCCAACCTCTTAGTCGAATATATAAAAAAAAAAAAAAAAAAAAAGTATGAATATATATTTTTTATTTATTTTTTATCATTTTTTCCAAAATAAAATAGGCCTAGAAGCGTGGCTAACGCTAATGGCACGCATACCAGAGGCTAACTGCTTACGAAAACAGGCACAGAGGCACTGAAAGAGGATTTCACCCATCTAATGAACACACTAGACTAGACAAATATCAAGAAGTATCCATCAGTGGACCAATTGCATGCTTTTGCAGAGGACAAGAAGCCTTCAGTCGACTCCTTCAGACATTAAACACCCCCACAGCCCAAATGGAATGATAAAAAATTCATAAAAATAAAATAAAATAAAAAAAGTTTTAAAATATTTATAATCGACCAATAGTCGACTAACGGCACATTTTGGCCAATCCTAGTCGACCATCCAAATCCTTAGTCGGGGACAGCCCTAGTGGAGGCGGGACCCTTACAAAAAACTGTTGTTGCTAATCATTGACACATGCTAGCCTGTAATAATCCCCCCCAGAAAAATCTACTTTGCATTTGATATATTGCAAATATATGCCATCACACACACTGTCATTTAAAGGGTTAGAATTATAAAATTAATATGTGGTGTTATGATCAGGGCTGAAGTTGAATAAAAGATTGTATTATTTTCAATCTGACATTACAAAAAAACTGAAAATCCATCAAAATCAGTGTTGTTGCTAATCATACATATGCTAGCCTGTTTTTTAACAATAATTTGTGATGCCATCACAAACACTGGCATTTAAAGGGTACAAATAAAAAAATGCCTGCACCAGAATGCAGGAAATGAAGTCTTTGTAACAAGAAATGTCCTGGTGGGGGACCCCCAGACCCCCTGCTTAAAAGGTGGCCTGACTGGGGCTATATTTTGCACTATATTTCCTGGCCTGAATGATTTCCCCAGTCCGGCCCTGGTTAAAAGCCTCCAATGCTCATTAGTGCGTTTGAACATGTGCATGTTTCAACCATACATTTCCATTTATTAAAAAAAAATTCTTTTATAAAAAAATAAATAAAAAAAAGTTGTTAATTTTTTTTTACCTCCTATAATAGTGAGGGTCGCGGCTCTCTGACCCCGTTATTTTTGGGTCGCGGCCTGAAAAGTTTGGGAACCCCTGCTCTAGACCACCCCCTGGTTGAGACTCAGCCCCCCTCTGGACCACCGCCTGGTTGAGACTCAGCCCCCCTCTGGACCACCCCCTGGTTGAGACTCAGCCCCCCTCTAGACCACCCCCTGGTTGAGACTCAGCCCCCCTCTAGACCACCCCCTGGTTGAGACTCAGCCCCCCTCTAGACCAGGGGTTCCCAAACTTTTCAGGCCGGGACCCAGAAAATAAGGCGTCAGAGAGCCGCGGCCCAATGCACATCGTCAGGCTTTTTTTTTTTTTTTTGCCAGGCGACCGATTTTTTAAGACAAATATCACTTCAATCCTATTAAGTTAGTTCAAGTTAGTTATTCATTTATATGTGCTATTTATGAGAGGGCTAACTTGTTGCAAAATAATAATGATAATAATAATAGCCTCATTAAAATACTATTGTTGCTTCGGTTGTTTTCAGCGTTTTATGTGCATAATCTGTTATTTAGTTTGAAATGTTCGTTGAAATAAGTAGATTTTTCTTTTTTGTTTATTTATTAAGTTAATATAAAACCATATAGTCACATTTTAGAATACAATAGAATAGAATTTTAGAATACAACTAGAAACACTGTCCTGGCCTGCTTCTAAGTTCAGTGGCCTGAAAAAAAAAAAAAAAAAAAGAAATTGGATCGCGACCCCGACTTTGGGAACCACTGCTCTAGACCACCCCCTGGTTGAGACTCAGCCCCCCTCTAGACCACCCCCTGGTTGAGACTCAGCCCCCCTCTGGACCACCCCCTGGTTGAGACTCAGCCCCCCTCTAGACCACCCCCTGGTTGAGACTCAGCCCCCCTATAGACCACCCCCTGGTTGAGACTCAGCCCCCCTCTAGACCACCCCCTGGTTGAGACTCAGCCCCCCTCTAGACCACCCCCTGGTTGAGACTCAGCCCCCCTCTAGACCACCCCCTGGTTGAGACTCAGCACCATCTCGTTTGAAAATCCAGAGGAAAGCCCTGAAAGCTATTCATTTTATTCCAGAACTACAGTACACACATTTTCCCAGAGATCGGACCGAGGTGTCATCACCCGATCCACACATCTTGCCTACTCGCAATGAAGAAAAACAGCACGAACAGAGCAGAAGAAGAGAGCAATCCCTGTTCTTAACCCATTCAGTGCCAACCACGAGTATAGTCGGGTTAACTCGCCATCGCTTGAGTGCCAATCACAAGTATAGTCGGGTTTTAATCGCTATTTCTTTTATTAGCGATATCCATAAATTTTTCATCCATCCAGCCTGACGTTATCATTGGGAATGGGTCTGAGCTCGCAAACGGCAAATACCGCCGCCTAACGTGAGGCTGGATGGATGAAAAATGAATGGATATCGCTAATAAAAGAAATAACGATTAAATAACAAGATTTTTCGTCATTGGCACTCAACGCATGGCGGCCAACAATGATATTTCTCGTTGTTGGCACCCAATGTGTTAATCGACCTAAGTTACAAAACCTCTAAAGTGAAAAGGATGGAGGCTTAATTAACAAACCGCTCATTGTTGGCACATCTGTACTGTGTGCTGGTACACATGGGCAGGCACCTGGCCACGCCCCCCAGCACCAGAGTCAGGAAGTTGTCCGGACACTCGCAGGTGTAGCCCCGCCCCCCATGACGGATCAGGCACAGGTGAGAGCAGCCTCCATTGTTGGCGGCGCAGGGGTTGGTCGCTGGTCACAGGAGAGGGCACACAGAGACACAAAGAGAGACACAAATAGACACAAAAGAGTCAAACAATCCTGTTTCCCCACAGCTGGACAAACACAGACCTGGCATTGTCCCGTCCCCCCCCCCCCCCCCCCCGGCGGTAAACACCTAAATGGACTCAATAGGTAGGATATGGTAGGAGGTACAGCTCTCGGTTGTAAAAACCAGTGTTCACAGAGCGCCCCAGTGTAGGAGCGCTGACCTGGAGTCAGTGGCCCGCGAACATTTGTCCTTGTGACCTCGTTCAAACTAACAGACTAGAACTGATGCCAGATCAGCGCACACCATTCTTTTGAGAATATGGACCCAGGAGTGTAATAGGGATAGCAAGGAATCTATAAAAGAAGGAAGGGTCATTATGTCACTGTGAAACGCACATTGGTGCGAAGTGTGGAAACTTTCAGTTTGGCTGACATTGAGTTGAATGGGATCAACCGTCATTTAAACAGGTTATTACCTCAGATGTCAGAATCATCTGCAACTTGCTGCCTTGTTAACGAGCTAACGTTTGATATATTGATTGATGTGTATATTTCCTCAGATAGCTGGTCTATTTTTTATTTGAATACAGGCTTCAATAGAACTGACACCAAAGTCTGACACCAAGCAGAGCATAGAACGGTGGTATTCTGACATGATGACCCTTCCTTCTTTTATAGTTTCCTTGTTATAGAACACTGGTATTCTGACTTCTTTTATAGTTTACACTTCTTTTACAGTTCATAGTTCACTTTAAACACTAAACACTTTTTAAACATTACACCGTATTTTATCTATTTATTCGTACACATTTGCACTACCTCTTCTACCTCATTTTTACATTTAGTTTTTTGCATTTTGTAAATCTTGAGTTTTTTGTATATTTTGTATACCTTTTTACTGTATGAAGCACAATCTCAGGAGGGTCATACAGAACCAAGCATTTCACTATAATGTACATGTACCTTAGTTAGTTAGTTTAGTTTCACTTTATTGTCCACCATGTGGAAATGTGTCTTTGGTCTCACCATTGAACAAAGAAATAAAACAATGACAATGACAGCAGACATTATACATACATCTGTAATGGAGAAGTGCAGAGAACGTAGGAAGGAATACAATTAGGGATGCTCGATATTGGCTTTTTTTCCGATACCGATATCAACCGATACCGATATATGCAGGGTTTCCCCCCCAAAAATGGAATAATTTCAGGTAATTAACATTACATATCTCTTGTTGTGGAATTAACACAACATTATGCATACTTTTGACAATAAATAAAATCAGAATTTGTTCTTACTTGCTTGCCTGGGTAAATAAAGGTTATAGAAATGTAAAAAAAATATATATATATTATTTAATTTTTTTAACCGATACCGATATTTTCCGATATCACATTTTAATGCCGATATCGGCCGATAATATCGGTAGGCCGATAATATCGGACATCCCTAAATACAATATATACATCAACAAGGACCCGGTCTAACGAGTGCAAGATTCATGTAATGCCTTAATTAAGGTGCATAAAAAAAGCCTGGGAAATGATCAATGACTTGAATCCCCTCAACCATGGACTGTTCCAGCTGATGCGGTCTGGAAAGCGCTACCGCAGCCACACAGCCAGAACCAACCGGCTGAAGAACAGTTTTTCCCCCCAAGCTATCAAACTCGTCAACAGAACCCATTGAAACCCCCCCCCCCCCCTCTCTCTGCTCTAACCCCCACTGTTGCTGCCAATAAACTGTATTGCATATTGCATTTTACCCACTGCTAATTATTGCACATTGCTCATTGCACAACATACTTACTTTTTTGTTTTTATTTAAATTTGATATAGTATAATATCTACATCCTGTTATCTGCACTGCACACTTTTTTTTATTGAAATTTTGTATTATTATTGTTTAATTTGTATTCTATGCAAACATTTTATTTTATTTATATTATTGGATGCTGCTATGGTTGAGGAACCACAACAGAGTGAATTTCACTATTTGTTTTGCCGTAAGGTACTGAATGACGTGACAATAAAGGAATCTGAATTAATAAGAGTTTTTCTTTTTTTACAGATTTCGGTTTATATGTGACAAATAAAACAAAACGTGAAACTTGAACCAGCGTCCTCGAACAATAGCAGGAAGTAGTTATGTTTCTTTCATCTGTCTGAGTGTCCCGCTCCAGCCTATTGGAATATCCCAATAGGCTGGAGCGGGACACTCAGCCGGTATTCACATAACCAGGATTATAGGATAACCTTCGCTCTCTAAGGAGGCTCTGTGAGGCTCACCGATGGGCTGCCTGTAGGGGTGGCAGACGTGGATGTCGAAGGGCCGGTGCGTGGTGTTCACCAGGGCCTGGCGCCCCGAGCCGTCGTACTTGTTGCCCTTCTCCACCGTGCGCAGGTTCCAGTCGGTCCAGTACACCGTGTCCTCGAACACGCTCAGGGCGAACGGGTGCGGCAGCGTGCCGTCGTACACCGTGTGCCGGTGGCGGCCGTCCAGGTCGGAGAACCTGCGGGAGGGAGGAAGGAACACGAGTGGAACAGGGTTTGATTTCATTTTATTTGATTTGACATTTAAAAAAAAAATTCGGCTGTCAAAGTTAACACATTGGACGCCAACAACGTCATAATTCGTTATTGGGATCAATATTTCATTTTTTCGCCATTGGCATTCATAATTCATCCAGACTCCCTGCGGGACTGCAGCTGCACCCTGTCTGATATTGCAACGCCTCAATACCGCCGCCTGGTGGATGATCGGGCGAGTTACACTCCACGCCAAACCGGAAGTGGCTCTGGTGCATTGCGGAAATCCCTCCGGCAGTAATATCTTGTTACGTGGGTCCAGACAAACACTCGAGTGCATCGGATCGCTTTTCGAAACGCAATAATCTATATGATTTTGGCGTTTATTGCATCATACAAACGGGAAATGGATCTAGCAGATCGACGTCAAATAAATGGAATATTTTTCCTCCAGTCTCATCGGCGAACGGTAAGAGGAATATAACGTTATTTTCAGCCCTTTCCTTCATGCATGATGAAGCATAATGTATACCGATCATATACATTTGAATTTTTTTTATATAGCGTGTATAGGAAAGAAACGCCAATCAATAATCTATTATGCTTCAGGGCCTATAACTCACGTTTTTGGAATTACAGCAGAAAACCTTAAAAACATACTTATATTCTCGACGGTATTACGGTAACACAACAATGTATGAATGAAAAAATATAACGTTCCCACATCCGGAACGATAGATACCCGATGTTGAATGGGCCATAGTAATGTTGATACATATAGCTATAATATTTAAAAAGTTATAGCCCTGCAAAGAAGGTAAACATCTCTTACAGCAGTGGCAGACTGGACCCAATGATGGGTACAATGCACAGCGCCCAATGTGTTAATGCTTTAACTTTGGAGATTAATTTTAATTATTTAAAGCGTTAAAAAAATATGTCAACGTTCGGAACTTTCAGTAGTATCTTTGCTTGTTCTTTTTTTGCATTGACTCATGCACCTTTTTGTAAATCATCTGACATGAAGATGGAACACATTTCTGTTGTTAATATGATTTATATTACTGGTAGTTCATACAAGTTTGTGTTGATTCTACATTAATTCCATGATTTTACTCAAGTAAATATCTGTTACAAGCTTAGGTTTTAAGTAGAAAAATGCTTTTTTTTATCTAGATTAATCTAGATTAATTACAGAAAATTGTGAGATTAATTAGTTAATTTCTTTTAATCTAATGACAGCACTAAAAAAATACAAGATTCCAGAAAAACGTCAAGGATGCTACACAAAAAAGACAAGACTTATTTCCATTGTGGACCTTGGTCTCAGACAGACAAGCAATACAAAACATGACCACAAATAACAATTTGACCAACTACATAGACATGAACATAAATGCAGTACAAATGTAGCCACAGACATCAATGCATCAGACAACATTTTCATGCATTTTAAAATCTAGTTTTTGACATTGTCGAGGAGCCATGATTTGACTTTTTTCTTAAAATTGTGTCGGCTACTAATGCATATAGCTGTGAAGGTAGCAAATTCCAATTTGTGGCTCCCCAGAATTTAAAAGAACATTTCAGGGTTTCAGAGGGCTGTCGTCAGGCGAGCCTTCATCTGCCAAAAATCTGGTGAATAATTAGGAAAATAATGTGTACCCCTCGAGTGACACAGATTGTATTGTTTTAATTACTAGATGACTTTTATAAACATTTCCATTTATTTTTTTCCACATACGGAGTGAGCGGTTCGCTCCTCTTAGTATGTCTTCATTGAGATGGTCGGAAGGCTGAGAGGGAGTCAGAGTAGGATACACATTTTAGATAAGGTTATTTATTGAGACAGTAGGAAGTCTGAGAGGGAGACACAGGAGATAAGGTTCTTTATTACATGGCGTTTTAACATTCGCCAAAATGCTTGATTGTGATTGGTCAATAGCGCTCGTCAGAGGGCCGCTATTACTCGATAACGGACCTCTGCCGAGCAATAATGACCGATGTTCGCAGCTGTTCGCAATCAAGCCCACTGACACACACTGCAGCAGTGCAATCAGTCCACACACCTGGCGGCGATAATAATAACTTTATTTGGGCTGACAGCGGACGGAGCCACAGAACAACTGCGTCTGCATTTGATCTCGTCTTGTCGATGGTGTAAAATGAATTAGGTGTATTGTTAGTAAGTTAGCCATGTAATAGGCGGGATAATGTATAGCTATACTCGGTCATTGTCGCAAAATAATTGACCTTCACTACGTTTAAAACACCTCGGCGAGGCGCCTCGGTATTCTAAACTCTGTGTCGGTCAATTATTTTGCGACAATGACCTCGTAGCTATACATTATCCCTTACTTATTGAGACAGTAGGAAGGCTGAGAGGGAGACACAGGAGAGAAGGTATTTATTGAGACAGTAGGAAGGCTGAGAGGGAGACACGGAGAGAAGGTACTTTATTGAGACAGTAGGGAGGCTGATAGGGAGACAGAGTAGGGGAGACACAGGCGAGAAGGTTCTTTATTGAGACAGTAGGGAGGCTGAGAGGGAAACACAGGAGAGAAGGTTCTTTATTGAGACAGTAGGAAGGCTGAGAGGGAGACACAGGAGAGAAGGTTCTTCATTGAGACAGTAGGGAGGCTGAGAGGGAGACAGAGTAGGGGAGACACAGGAGAGAAGGTTCTTTATTGAGACAGTAGGAGGGCTGAGAGGGAGACAGAGTAGGGGAGACACAGGAGAGAAGGTTCTTTATTGAGACAGTAGGAAGGCTGAGAGGGAGACAGAGTAGGGGAGACACAGGCGAGAAGGTTCTTTATTGAGACAGTAGGAAGGCTGAGAGGGAGACAAAGTAGGAGAAACATTTTAGATAAGGTTCTTTATTGAGACAGTAGGAAGTCTGAGAGGGAGACAGAGTAAAGAGACACATGGGAGAATGTTCTTTATTGAGACAGTAGGAAGGCTGAGAGGGAGACAGAGTAAAGAGACACATGGGAGAAGGTTCTTTATTGAGACAGTAGGAAGGCTGAGAGGGAGACAGAACAGAGACACATGAGACTAGGTTATTTATTGAGACAGTAGGAAGGCTGAGAGGGAGACAGAGTAGGGGACACACGGGAGAGAAGGTTCTTTATTGAGACAGTAGGAAGGCTGAGAGGGAGACAGAGTAGGGGAGACACAGGAGAGGTTCTTTATTGAGACAGTAGGAAGGCTGAGAGGGAGACAGAACAGAGGCACATGATAGGTTCTTTATTGAGACAGTAGGAAGGCTGAGACAGAGACTGAGTAGGGGAGACACAGGAGAGAAGGTTATTTATTGAGACAGTAAAGGGCTGAGAGGGAGACATGGTAGGGGAGACACAGGAGAGAAGGTTCTTTATTGAAACAATAGGAAGGCTGAGACAGAGACTGAGTAGGGGAGACACATGGGAGAAGGTTCTTTATTGAGACAGTAGAAAGGCTGAGAGGGAGACAGCGTGGAGAGACACAGGAGAGAAGGTTCTTTATTGAAACAATAGGAAGGCTGAGACAGAGACTGAGTAGGGGAGACACATGGGAGAAGGTTCTTTATTGAGACAGTAGGAAGGCTGAGGGGGCGACAGAGCCGAGACACAGGAGATTAGGTTCTTTATTGAGACAGTAGGAAGTCTGAGAGGGAGACACAGGAGAGAAGGTACTTTATTGAGACAGTAGGAAGTCTGCGAGGGAGACAGAGTAGAGACACAGTAGAGAGAAGGTTCTTTATTGAGACAGTAGGAAGGCTGAGAGGGAGACATAGTAGAGGAGATACAGAAGAGAAGGTTCTTTATTGAGACAGTAGGAAGGCTGAGAGGGAGACAGAGTAGGAGAGACACATGGGAGAAGGTTCTTTATTGAGACAATAGGAAGGCTGAGACAGAGACAGAGTAGGGGAGAAACGGGAGAGAAGGTTCTTTATTGAGACAGTAGGAAGGCTGAGAGGGAGACAGAGTAGGCCAGACACATGAGAGAAGGTTCTTTATTAACAGAGTTTGGTAATTTTACTCCAGAATATATATAATCTACTCACTCAATGTAGTTGAGATGCGCGTCGGACCAGTAGAGCATGTCGTTACTGTAGTCGATGGTGATCCCATTGGGCCACTCCACCTTGGTGGTGATAATAGCTGTCTTGCTGGTTCCATCCATTCCAACACGGCCTATGAAGGCCTTGTCTCCCCAGTCAGTCCAGAACACATACCTAAGTGGGATCCGAGAAACTTCAGGTCAGTTGGGATTTAAAAAGCTGCACTTTACACAGTAACCGTTCACGCTCCGCAATGAGGACAGTGTAGACTTACGTGGTTATTCCTCATAAGTGTACATGGTTGATTCTTTATTATTATAATTGTTTTATTTAACCTTTATTTAACCAGGTAAGTCATTAGGAATAAATTCTTATTTACAACGGCGACCTGGCATGAAGGCACAGCCTTTTGATTCTCCACGGCCCTCATTTCAAACGATCGAAGGTGCACCTTTAACGACGACAATAACAACAAATCTGTAGGACACACACGCAGACACACACAAAAAGGGGAATCTTAAAGAGGGGTAACCACTGGAATCGCTGAGCGATGAGAGAGGGTGGGGGAAAACACAAAATTTGTATAAATTAAAATAAAAACTGTAGGAAACACAAAACACCAGTATAAAATAACTGGGTGAAAATCCCCAAATAACCACCACTGCCTAGCAGCAGTTGAAAACAACAAGAAAAACAACAGCACTAGAGAAAGAGAAAACCCTAGAAGCGTGAGCTTGGGACACTTCTCTACTATTGAGGGAAAAACATAAAATGGACAAGCATCCGAACACAGTCAACCAAACCTACTTCAAGGCACTGCACACCTGACACCAATCAGGTGGCAATCAAGCCCACACACCTGCCATGCCGCATGGCAATTAACTGCAGAGGCCAGTGATTGACATGAAATAGACAGCTGTCCCTCACAGAAAGACGAAATAGACACCTGTCCCTCACAGAAAGTCAAAATAAAGCCAAAGCACCTTAGAATAAACTAAAATAAAAACCCACATAAACCGTGATCCATCACACAAATCTATACCTTACATTTTTAACCACAGCAGCCACAGCAGGCTATTTTTAATTATCCAAACAATTCCTCTTGAGGGAGAAGCAATGGTGCAGCACTAGTAGTATAGTGTATACAGGCTATCTGCAGGTTTCAACAAGTTACATTTAAGACTTTTTTTAAGACCTTTTTAATACCACTTAGAGCAAAATCTTATACCAATTTCACAACAATACTAGCAAATGAGCAGAGTTAATTATATTGGTTTATACTGTTTATTTTTCTCTTATTTTTATATTCAGATCTAATTGTATTGCCTTTCTTTCTACTATTACTCTGCCCCTCCCCTCCCCCCTCCCCCCATGCTGCTATGAGGTCCAAATTTCCCCCAGGGGGATCGATAACGAAATATCTCATCTCATCTCATCTCCTCTCCTCTCCTCTCCTCTCCTCTCCTCTCCTCTCCTCTCCTCTCCTCTCCTCTCCTCTCCTCTCCTCTCCTCTCCTCTCCTCTCCTCTCCTCTCCTCCTCTCCTCTCCTCTCCTCTCCTCTCCTCTCCTCTCCTCTCATCTCAGTCTGCTACCCACCCGTATGTGGGATGCAGGACTATCCCCCTGGGGTTTTCGAAGCAGTAGGTGTTGTTGGCGTCCACGCAGTGCTCTGCCAGCTTCTTCATGAAACGTCCGTCCAGCTCCGACACCTTGAGGCAGTCCAGGGCGCTGTCCACCCAGTACAGCTTCCTGCCGATCCAGTCCACCGCCAGGCCCTCGCCGTGCGCCACCCCGTTCACCACCACCTCCCGGTCGCTGCCGTTGAAGTACATCCTCTCGATCACCCGGCGGCTCACGTCGATCCAGTACAGCCGCTTGTCCACGCGGTCGAAGTCCGTGGCCACCACCGTGGTCAGGCCCTGGAGGATCAGGGAGTAGCGCTCGCCGTCCGTCGACAGGTTCCGCAGGTAGTAGCGGTTGCTGAAGATCAGGTAGGGCGCGATGTCGCTGTTCTGCCGGCAGCTGTGGCCGTCGGGCTCGCGCAGGTAGCCCGCGGCGCACTTGCACACGTAGGAGCCCACCGTGTTCTCGCACACCTGGATCAAGAATCAAGAGGTTTATTTGTCACATACAGGGCATACAGTGAAATGCGGGTGGTCATGCCCGCATTGATTGTGCAAAATACAATAATAAAAATAGGCATAGAAAAAAATTGAATAGGTAAGACACAAGATATGCATGGTAAAAAAAGACATGCTAAGTTCCTGAGAAACTGGTTCCTATGTACACTACTATACAATATACAATTTACAATTTTAACTCTTAATGTATCTAAACTATACTATTAGTACCTCCTTCCTTTAAAGTGACTTTTCCATTATTTAAAGTGACATTTTGTTTAAAGTGATTGCTTTAGCTGTTTGCCGCATGAGTATTGTGTGTGTGTGTGTGTGTCTGTGTGTGCTCATGTGTACTTGTGAGTGGAGAGTTCAGTGTTGAGTGTTCTGATCTGACCTGGCTGCACACGGCGGGCGTGTCGGTGCACTCGTTGACGTCGTCGCAGGTCCTGTTGTCGGACATGAGGCGGAAGCCGGCGCGGCAGGTGCAGACGAAGCTGGTGGGCGTGTCGGCGCACTCGTGGTCGCAGCGGTGGACGGAGGCGTCGGTGCACTCGTTGACACCTGGGGGGCGGGAATGGGAAGGAAAAGAACGGGCAGACGTTACAAACTAAACACGCAAACAAACAAATCGAAGGATTTTCAAGCCTTTTCAGTCAAATGGTAAATGGCTGCTTTTTTTTATATAGCGCTTTTATCCAAAGCGCTTTACAATTTGTTCCTCACATTTTACCCATTCACACACCAACAGCGGAGGCAACCGCGCAAGGTGCCAACCTGCTCATCGGGAGCAATTAGGGGTTAAGTATCTTGCTCAAGGACACATCGACACGCTGCCCGGGAGGAGCGGGAATCGAACCGGGAACCTCCGGATTGCCAGACGACTGCTCGACTACCTCCCGAGCCACTGTCGCTGTCAAGACACCCATTATAACATGGACCTGGATGCTATACTGGAAAACCTCTCCCACCCCCTCTATGAGGAGCTAGCCAAGATGAAGAGCACGTTCAGCCAAAGACTCATCCCCCCCCCCCACCCCCATGACACACCACTAACTGCCTCGGCCAGTCCTTCCTGCCAGTAGCCATCAGGCTCCACAACCGTGGGCATGGCCTGCTGCCAACTGTTAATAATAAACACTGTTAGGACTCTTTGACTCAATGGTCATACAGGTCATAAAGGTCATAAAGGTCATAATGGTCATGAAGGTCATGAAGGTCATAATGGTCATACAGGTCATAAAGGTCATGAAGGTCATAATGGTCATACAGGTCATAAAGGTCATGAAGGTCATAATGGTCATACAGGTCATAAAGGTCATGAAGGTCATAATGGTCATACAGGTCATAAAGGTCATGAAGGTCATAATGGTCATACAGGTCATAAAGGTCATGAAGGTCATTATAGTCATACAGGTCATAAAGGTCATGAAGGTCATAAAGGTCATGAAGGTCATGAAGGCCATGAAGGTCACACACTCACCGCATCCCTTCTCGTCGCTGTTGTCGTTGCAGTCGTCGCTGCGGTCACACACCTGGCTGAGGGGGACACAGTGTCCGTTCTCACACCTGTACTGCCCGGGGGGGCAGGTGGGCGGGGGCGCGTGGCACAGGTGTTCCAGCTCGTCCGACTCGTCCCCGCAGTCATTGTCCCCGTCGCACACGAAGTCGTGGGACACGCAGCGGCCGTTCTGGCAGGTGAACTGGTGCTGCTGGCAGGTCTGGTAGGTGCAGCCCTGCTCGTCGGTGCCATCGCCGCAGTCGTTACGCCGGTCACACCTGCCAGCAGGGGGAGCTGTTTCAACACCATATAACTCTGCCGGCAGGGGGAGCTGTTTCAACACTATATAACTCTGCCGGCAGGGGGGCGTCTATACTTTCCGCAACGGAGCTCGGTTTCCGGGTTCCTCTGATTGGCCGCAACCCCCCTTATCCACCGCTGCCGCTACAGCTCGCCTGTGTGTTGACGCTCGCCTGTGTGTTGACGCGCGTGCGGCAGAAGCGGCATGGACTTGACTTTATGCTGCACTTAGCGCTGACTGAGAAAGTAAACATTACAGTTCTACTTTATAAAATGCTAATTGTAAATATGTTTAAGTCCACTCCACATTACAGTTGATGCGTGATGCTGCTGAGGCGGTCGTTTCTTGACTGGCGTTGCATAAGATTTACATTTAGTCAGCTAGCTGATAACTGCATAAGCAGCATATTAAGATGACTGCATTTCTTGACTCAGAGTGGCGGCGCGACAATAGCGTTTCTTGACTCAGGCATCTATGCCAAATACAGCTGATAACTGCATAAGCAGCATATTAAGATTAAGATGACTGCGTTTCTTGACTCAGGCGTCTATGCCAAATACAGCTGATAACTGCATAAGCAGCATATTAAGATGACGCGACAATATTATTAAACAAGAGAGCTCTGTCATTGAAGTGGGTGGTGTTACCGCGGGTCACGTGGGGGTCGCGGCCAATCAGAGGAACCCGGAAACCGAGCTCCGTTGCGGAAAGTATAGACGCGGCAGGGGGAGCTGTTTCAACACTATATAACTCTGCCAGCAGGGGGAGCTGTTTCAACACTATGTAACTCTGCAGGCAGGGGGGCGTCTATACTTTCCACAACAAATTTGTGTTTCCGCATTCGAGTTTGGCGCTCTGATTGGCCAGGTCATGTGACATGTGCGCCAATTGTGGGACGGCAAGTTCTGCGCCTATTTCCGGGTCGAACAGCCTGCAAACTACCTAACGCCTAGTTTATCACTGGTTAAGCAGTTGGTTAAGGTTAGAGTTTGGAATCAGGGCAGGCGTTCTATCGCCATGCTCTAAGACAAACTCTAACCTTAACCAACTTCTAAAGAGCGCCTAAGCTTAACCATCCAAAAACTTGCGGTCCCACGATTGGGCATACATGTCACATGACCTGGCCAATCAGAGACGCGGAAACACAACTTTGTTGTGGAAAATATTCAGGCGGCAGGGGGAGCTGTTTCAACACCTATAGGCGGCAGCATGCGGCCGCATACGCTCCCTCCCCATTGGGATCAATTGAAAAAAGACACTTGCGGCCATAAATATGCGGCAGGTGGACGCGGGCCCTAACTCTGTATAACACATATATATATATATTGAAATTCTTTATTCGGAATAACCCCTTGAGATGTAGCATCTCGTTTTCGAGGGGATCCTAACACAATACAGTGCATGTACATTTTCAGAAAAAGAAAAAGAAAAAAACCAAAAAAAACATTGGACATCGAAACAGTCTACAACAACAAAATCAACTGAGAAATGAAATTACAAAATAAGTAAACCAACATACAAGATCACAAAATAAACAGGACAAACAAAACAAAACAAAAATCCAGCAAGGATAGGAATGGATCGTTACTTCGTACGAGATAAGTAATGAAAGTCATGATAGTATGCAATATATAAATGATAAAACTAAAAATGATAAACTAAAAATGATAAAAATGATAAACTAAAACTATCATCATCAACCTTTATTTATTCTCGAAAAGACAATTGAGGTCACCCTCATTTTCAATGTCGTCGAGACTATATATATATATATATATATATATATATATATATATATATATATATATATATATAACTCTATATAACCCATGTAACTCTGTATAACACATATAACTCTATATAACACATATAACTCTATATAACCCATGTACCTCTGTATAACTCATATAACTCTATATAACACATATAACTCTATATAACACATATAACTCTGTATAACACATTATAACTATGTATGATAGCATGTACAATAATGCTGTATATACCGTATATATGCATTCATATATTTATATTTACAGAAATATATTTATATCCATATCTGTCTGAATATACCTGCATATAATCCTTCTATACACCTATATGTAACCCATATAACTCTGTATGATAACATGTACAATAGTGCTGTATATACCATATATATATATACTGAAAATATGGGTATCGGTTTAAAAAAAAAAAAAATCATTTTCTTTTACATTTCTATAACCTTTATTTACTCAGGCAAGCAAGTAAGAACAAATTCTGATTTTATTTATTGTCAAAAGTATGCATAATGTTGTGTTAATTCCACAACAAGAGATATGTAATGTTAATTACCTGAAATTATTCCATTTTTGGGGGAGGGGGGGAAGCCTGCATATATCGGTATCGGTTGATATCGGTTGATATTGGTATCGGAAATTAAGAGTTGGACAATAACGGTATATCGGTATCAGTAAAAAAAGCCAATATCGAGCATCCCTACTTACTACCATAGTGTCTTTATACCTGTATCACTGTACATATTAATACTACAACTCTGTACATCTGATTAGTACTATTACTCGGTAGTACAAATTTATATATTTTATATCCAGTTCAATCACCTGTACATTGTATATTACTATCACACTTTACTGTTACATTTGCACTCTGGTTGGATGTCAAAACTATTTTGGTAGTACTGTAGTTGTGCTGCATGATGCTGCTGTATGATGACAACCCATTTTAATCTAACCTAATCTAATGTAATCTAATCTACTCCAACAAACACCCCTCCCCCCGAAACGGCCTCGTTGACCTTTAACCTGCACGCCCTCTGACCTGTAGGAGCCGCGTATGCAGAGGCCGTTGCTGCAGGTGAACTCGTTGACCCCGCAGGACCTGCGCGTGCAGTTCTGGTGCTCGTCGAGCGCGTCCGTACAGTCCGCGTCTCCGTCGCACACCCAGTCGCGCGGGATGCACTTCCTCTGCGGCGGCAGGTTGTTCACGCAGGTGAACTCCGCCGCGGAGCAGGTGCGGTTGGCTGGAGGGGCAGACGGGGGGGGGGGGGGGGGGGGGGGCGGGAGTTACAGGATCCAGGAAGTAGACACCAAGTTATTATGTTTTTTTGTTTCTCTATTTCTCACACATCAGCGCACGGCAACCGTTGTCTCTTCCATCGGTTGCCTTGTTACAGAGAAGAGGAGGAGGAGAAGAGAAGAAGAGGAGGAGAAGAAGAGGAGAAGAAGAGAAAAAGAAGGGGAGAAGAGAAGAAGAGGAGAAGAGAAGAAGAGGAGAAGAGGAGAAGAAGTGAAGAAGAGAAGAAGAGGAGGAGAAGAGAAGAAGAGGAGGAGGAGGAGGAGAAGAGAAGAAGAGGAGAAGGAGAAGAGAAGGAGATGAGGAGAAGAAGAGAAGAGGAGAAGAAGAGGAGGAGAAGAGAAGAAGAGAAGAATAGGAGAAGAGGAGAAGGAGAGAAGAAGAGGAGGAGAAGAGAAGAAGAGGAGAAGAGAAGAAGAGGAGGAGAAGAGAAGAAGAGAAGAAGAAGAGAAGAAGAGAAGGAGAGGAGGAGAAGAGAAGAAGAGGAGGAGGAGGAGAGAAGAAGAGGAGGAGGCGAAGAGAAGGAGAGGAGGAGAAGAAGAGGAGAAGAAGATGAGGAGAAGAGAAGGAGAGGAGGATAAGAAGAGAAGAAGAGAAGAAGAGGAGGAGAAGAGAAGAAGAGGCGGAGAGAAGAAGAGGAGGAGAAGAGAAGAAGATAAAAAGAGGAGAAGAAGAGAAGAAGAGAAGGAGAGGAGAAAAAGTGAAGAAGAGGAGAGAAGAAGAGGAGGAGAGAACAAGATGAGGAGAAGAGAAGAAGAGGAGAAGAGAAGAAGAGAAAAAGAGGAGAAGAAGAGAAGAAGAGGAGGAGAAGAGAAGAAGAGAAGAAGAGGAGAAGAAGAGAAGAAGAGGAGGATAAGAAGAGAAGAAGAGGAGGATGAGAAGAGAAGAAGAAGAGAAGAAGAGGAGGATGAGAAGAGAAGAAGAGGAGAAGAAGAGAAGAAGAGGAGGAGAAGAAGAGAAGAAGAGGAGGATGAGAAGAGAAGATAAGAAGAGGATGATGAGAAGAGAAGAAGAGAAGAAGAGGAGGATGAGAAGAGAAGAAGAGAAGAAGAGGAGGAGACAAAAGGAAGACAAGAGGAGGAATTACAGTGAGTGACACGTTTAGGTAAACGTTGTAGGAATTCT
Source organism: Notolepis coatsorum (assembly GCF_963971535.1). Taxonomy (NCBI): domain Eukaryota; kingdom Metazoa; phylum Chordata; class Actinopteri; order Aulopiformes; family Paralepididae; genus Notolepis; species Notolepis coatsorum. The sequence continues at coordinate 163,445,488 of NC_140169.1, read as the reverse complement.
ATCTTGGACGCGCAAATAGATTTCAATAGAGGCCTGGCACAGGAACGTTTGTGTAGTTGTAACATATTAGCAACCATTGTTTTGGACAAAGCAATGGAATAGACAGCGGTTGCTAATATGCACTCAAGACTGTAGCACTCAATTAAATGGTAAATGATGCATTTAAATATCTCTTTTATACGGAAGCCCTAAGAGGCTGTACATTCATACATTTTACTTGCTCAGTTTTCCCGAAACGATAGTCTATATATTAAATCACTGCAGGAAACATCATTCAGTGTCGCAATGTCAGAGGAGCAGGTAGCCCCGTTCGTGACTATGATGCACTCGGTGCATCCAGTGGCGGCCGGTGGGTACTTCGCCACTAGGGGCGCTATACCAAACATCTCTCCCTCTCTCCTTCTCTCTCTCACACACAGCGCGACGTGGAATCGATTCGTTACACAATCAGACCTATTATATACCAAGAATAACTTCAGTATGAGTACAGGGCTGTACACATATTTTGCATATTGTTAAACGAGCCAAGGCTAGCTATTAAACTATGGATATGAATCGAAAATCTGGGACCCTGATGTACATTTACATTTACATTTAGTCATTTAGCTGACGCTTTTATCCAAAGCGACTTACAAGTTCTGTACGACAAGCCATCAGGAAGGGCACAACTCTATCAGCTGAGCAACAATGTTCATCAAAGTGTTGAGTGCTACAGTGTAGGTTCGTTTATTAGGACAAGTGCATGACAGTACGGTTAGTTAGGGTTAGATTTTTTTTTTTATAGTTATTTTTTTTAATTCAGATAATGGTTGAAGAAGTGCGTCTTTAGTCGACGGCGAAAGATTGGACGTGATTCGGCTGTCCTAACTGGGGTGGGTAGTTCATTCCACCATTGTGGGGCAAGGACTGAGAATAGGCGACTTCTCTTTGATGATCCTCCCGGAGCTTGGATAGGAGTAGGTCTGAGGCGGCCAGAAGATGCAGAGCGTAGGGGTCTTGAGGGTGTGTAGTTAGAGACCATTGACCGGAGGTAGGCGGGAGCGGTTCCCATTGCCGCACGGTATGCTAGGTCGAGGGCCTTGAAGCGGATTCGTGCAGCAATGGGGAGCCAGTGCAGGTCCCTAAGAAGTGGGGTGACATGGGCCGACTTCGGTAGGTTTGAGATCAGGCGGGCCGCTGCGTTCTGAATGAGTTGAAGAGGCTTAGTGGCAGTGGCCGGGAGGCCAGCGAGCAGTGCATTGCAGTAGTCGAGGCGGGAGATGACTGTTGATTGGACGAGGAGTTGGGTGGCTTCTTTTGTCAGGAAGGGGCGGATCCTTCTGACGTTGCTCAGGAGGAATCGGCAGGTTCTGGTCGTCGCTGCGATGTGAGCAGAGAAGTTCAACTGGTCGTCGAGGACAATACCAAGGTTCTTGGCGGTCGGGGACGCAGTCACAGCTGCATTCTCGACTGTGATTGAAAGGTCGGTTAGGGGGGAGGATTTGGCCGGCAGGTGGAGCAATTCTGTTTTGCTTAGGTTCAGTTTGAGGTGGTTGGACGTCATCCAGGCGGAGATGTCGGACAGACAGGCTGAGATCCGCTCAGAGACGTGGATATCTGAGGGAGGGAAGGAGAGGAAGAGTTGAGTATCGTCGGCATAACAATGGTAGGAGAAGCCATGAGACGTGATAATGTTACCCAGTGATTTAGTGTAGAGGGAGAAGAGAAGGGGTCCTAAAACCGAGCCCTGGGGGACACCCGTCCGCAGGGGGCGGGTGGCCGACAGGGTCCCTCTCCATGACACTTGGTCATTGAGGTATGATGACAGCCATGTCAGCGCAGAGCCAGCCACTCCCATTCCTGCGAGGGCCGCAAGGAGGATCTGGTGGTTGACTGTGTCGAAGGCTGCAGATAGATCTAGGAGAATCAGGACAGAGGAGAGGCCTTTCGCTTTTGCTAAGTGAAGTGCCTCTGTAAACAAGACAAACGTCTTTCTCTGGTCTGCATCCCCTTAACAATTGTGTGTATTGAGCCGTACTGTATTGTACCCATTCTGCAATCTGTTAATAAAGTTCTCATTCATTCATTCATTCAAACATAGACGATATTGAACAAGCCATAATCCACGTATTTTCAATCCGAGAGAGCTGCAGTAGTTAAATAAATGAGCCATCGACATAGTCAGTGTGGTAACGACGTAACGTTATTATTGCATCCAAGATTGATACACGGCTGGCTAGGCAGTTGGTAGTCATAGTCTTGTGTTATAAAATAAATAAACAATCAGCAATGTCTCGCTTCATGAATGGCCAGCAGTAGCCTAACAGTACTGCTCCTAAAAAAAACTATTTACAAACGTTAACGTTAACCACAGAGAGAGAGAGAGAGAGAGAGAGAGAGAGAGAGAGAGAGAGAGAGAGAGAGAGAGAGAGAGAGAGAGAGAGAGAGAGAGAGAGAGAGACTCACTGTTTAGTTGAAACGTCCAGGGCAGGAGAGCTTGATAAACGTGTATAATCCACTGATGATGTATTCCAGACCACTGTCCACTGTAGTCTGTCTCCAGACTACATCCGCCATATAGCTTGTTAGCCAAGTGTTAGCTCGTTAGCACAACACAAGTACATTCCTTTGTCCATTTCCGCTCGAACAGACTGCAAACTACCTGGCGTTCTATCGCCATGCTCTAAGACAAACTCTAACCTTAACCAACTTTGAAAGAGTGCCTAAGCTTAACAGTCTAAAGAACTTGCAGTCACGGCACGCTCGTCTAAGACAAACAGCTGCCTGCATCATTCTCACAACAACACAACTATCTCCACCGACCAACCTAGGAACCAACCTAGCCGGAATAACCTAGAATTGGAACATTAGAAATTGGATTCGGCCAATCAGAGATCGTCTCTGTGAAATTCTGCTACGGAAAAAAATACTGGCGTCGGCCAATCAGAGAGCGTCTCCGCGAAATGCGGCTACAGATATTCTTGACGCTACTGGCTAGACCGCTTCAAATCGCGCCCAGATTCCAACATAATAGTTTCAACACACAACGCGTTATGCACTGATTGGCTGTGACGGATACAGCGATCAAACTGTGACGCGCACTCAGAGCGCTATCGCGTATAGCCCGGGCCGAGAAATACGAAAAAATAAAAAAAATAAAAAAAACGTGATGTCACTTCCTGCTCTGGAAAACGAGTGTTTTTTAATTGCGATAATAACGTTATATTGTGCATTGGAAATACAAACATACTTAAAATGAGTAAATATTATTCATTTTAAACATGTTTATATTATTTATAGGGCTATAAAACAAAAAACAAAAAGATACTTATTCTTGTTCTACTCTCATATAACCAGGCAGGGCCTGAAGGGGGGGCGGCGCCCTAGCGCCCCCCAGTGGCGGCCGCCACTGGCGTGCATCACAGTCACGAAAGGGGCTAAGCAGGAGGATATTGATCACCGCGTCACATATCTCTTCAATCAAGGCCTGACACAGGCTGAAATAGCTTTATGCCTTGCTGTTACAGATAATATTATACACATTAATGTGCCTCAAAGTGCAATCAAAGTGAGCTCTCAAAGAGCACCTGGCTACGGGAGGGTGCAACGCGAAACTGGCCCCCGTACGTCCAAACCCCTCCCACCACCTCCTACTGTACAGTTTCCTCCCCATCGTATGTATATTTTCTGTTAGGATCTCTGTTTAACAGTACTGTATATGTGCATATGGTAAGGCATAAATAAATGGTAAGGCAAACATACTGTGCTTCTCAGAAACTAAGCTCGACGATTCTGTAAAAGATCCAGAGATAGAGATTGAGAACTACTCAATAATCAGGAATGATAGGAACAAACATGGAGGTGGTGTCTGTATGTACATACACAAGGACACCAAATTCATCAACAGAAATGACCTGAATCATAAATCAATTGAAACTGTATGGGTGGAAATCCTATTCGAAAGGGCGAAATCCCTACTGGTTGGCACAGTCTACAGGCCGCCAGATCATAGTGGCTTTTATGATACAATGGATGGGTGTTTAGCTGGAGTTGAGGATGTAGACAAAATTCTTATTGGAGACTGGAACACGGATATGCAACGAAAAGATGCACCCGTCTTCAAGGCCTTCAGTAGGTTTTGTGATCTGCATGGCCTCAGCCAGCTAATCACCCAACCCACACGTGTATGTGAATCAACTCAGACTACCATTGACCTCATTCTGACCTCCGACAAGTCCAAGATCTCAAATAAAGGGGTTATAGCATGTGGGTTAAGTGATCATTATATGATATTCTGTACCCGAAAAAAACTAAAACAAAAGGCTGGCTGCCACAAAACAGTCACATCTAGAGACCTCAAAACCTACTCTAGCGAGGCCTTCAACCTTGAACTGGAGAGTCTGGACTGGTCAGATGAACTCAATGGTACACTGGTTGACGAAACATGGCTTGGTTTCAAAACCAAATTCTCAGCAATACTAAACGACATGGCCCCCCTAAGAACCACCAGGGTAAAAAATCGCGCTGAGCCGTGGATGCACTCCGAAATACTGGCCGCTATGAAAACCAGAGACAAAAAATGCTCTGAGTTTCGTAAAAGTCAGTCAAAGCTTACTAAAAGCACGAGCAGTGAACTCCAAGCCCACGTGACTGAACTCAAACTAGAAAGAAACAGACTAAGAAACGACGTAAACTCCATGATCAAAACTGCAAAAAAGAATTTCATCAATGACAAAACTGAGGAAAACAAAAACAAACCACGTGAACTTTGGAAATTACTCAATAATCAACTAGGATGCAGTAAAAAACTTAAAACCAGATTCTCAAACATAAACATAAAAACTGACAACACGCTCATCACAGACAAGCTGGATGTAGCCAATTACTTAAACATTTTCTTCACAAACATAGCCACAACACTGGTAAACAAACTACCCTCCCACTCAGGGCTTTATGGGGTAGAACACATAGTAGCTTTCTACAAAAACCTAGGGGTCCGCAAGGACGACTTCAAGCTGGAAACGGTAACAACAGATGAGGTACTCAATAAACTGAGCGCCCTCCAACCTAACAAGGCCACTGGCCATGACAACATCCCCTCCAAATTCCTCAGAGACTCAGCAGCCGCCATCACACCAATCATCACACACATAATAAACCTCTCCATAAAACAGGGACACGTCCCCAAGGACTTCAAAACTGCGAGGGTGACCCCTCTGCACAAAAAGGGCAGCAAATTAGACCCAGGCAACTACCGCCCTGTTTCTATTCTCACCTCCATCTCGAAAGTCATGGAAAAAATAGTCTACGAACAGGTCGAAAAGTACCTAGCGGAAAAAAATCTAATCTACGAATTCCAATCTGGCTTCAGAACATCCCACTCCACTGACACATGCCTTCTCTATTTGAATGACCACATCAAACAAGAGGTGGACGCAGGCAAATACTGCGGCATGGTCATGCTGGACCTACAAAAGGCCTTTGACACGGTCAATCACTCCATTCTGATTGACAAGCTAAAAGCAATTGGTTTTGATAGTCTATCAGTGAGCTGGATGCAATCCTACCTTGAGGGGAGGGAACAGATGGTGGAGGTAAACGGTACCCTATCCCCCCCCCTCACAGTGAGCTGTGGTGTTCCACAAGGAAGCATACTAGGACCGCTACTGTTCCTAATTTATGCAAATGACATGTCGTCAGCTTGTGACTGCAACTTGTTCCTGTTTGCGGACGACTCAGCCCTGCTGGTCTCTGACAAGAACAAGTTACAGGTTGAAAAAACCCTCAGCTCGGAACTAGGCAGAATCTGCATATGGCTCGCTGATAACAAACTATCATTACACATGGGCAAAACAGAGTCCATTCTCTTCGGTTCAAATAACAAACTCAGCAAGACCGACGGCTTCTCAGTTACAGTGGGTGACAATATTGTCACAAGGAAAGATGAAATTACCTACCTGGGGTCCATCCTAGAGGCTAATCTCTCCTGTGACAAAATGGCATCCAATGTAATAAAAAAAGTCAACCAACGAACTCGATTCTTGTACCGGATCTCCTCTCTGGTAAACAAGAACACCCTGAAGACTCTGGCAGGAGCACTCATTCAGGGGTACTACGACTATGCTTGCACCTCATGGTACCAAAGCACCTCAAAGGCGCTAAAAACAAAATTACAAACATCTCAAAACAAACTGGTCAGACTACTGCTTGACCTTACTCCTAGAACCCACCTCACCCCTGCCCACTTCGACAACCTAGGATGGCTTAGAGTAGACGACAGAGTACAACAACTTGCAATGGGCCTGGTCTACAAGATACACTACACGACCAAGGTACCCAGGTACATGTCAAAATACTTCCCAAAGGTCAGTGAATACCACGATCACAACACCAGAGGGAGCTCCACAAATCATGTCAAACCCAGATTCGGCTCAAATAAGGGACTAAACACGTTTCGCAATTATGCCACATCAATGTGGAACGCCCTACCCAAAGCTGTAAAGGAATGTGGATCACTACCCACTTTCAAAACCTCTCTCAAGGGACACCTACGGGAGACTGCAATTCAACACTGGCCCCTGTAAATATCCTAACCCAATCATTCCAACCCCCTCCAATGTACAGTCATTTACCTAGTATGGTTTTGTCAATAGTTCAATGTACAATTGTGTTTGTTTGTACAGTGTCTCCTCCCCCCCCCCCTCAATGTACAGTGTTACTTGTTTATACAGTATGCCCCCCGCCCCCCCCCCCCCCCCCCCCCAACCACCTCCAATGTAAATTACCCAGTATGGTTGTCAATATCCCAATGTACCCAACCCCCCCCACCCAACCTCCAATGTACAGTTTCTACGTCAAATGTATATACTCCCTTTTCTTGACTCCTTCTGTATCACAAACAGTACTGTATTTGCAAATCTGGTATGTCATAAATGTATAGATGTAGCAGTACTGACTATCTGTATGTCATGTATGTCATATATGTCTATATGAATTGAAAATGGGGGACCCTGATGGAAACAAGACAAACGTCTTTCTCAGGTCTGCATCCCCTTAACAATTGTATGTATTGAGCCGTACTGTATTGTACCCATTCTGCAATCTGTTAAATAAAGTTTTCATTCATTCATTCATTCATTCATTCATTCATTCATTCATTCATATCTTGTATGTCGCAAATGTAACAGTACTGTGTATACCTGTACTGTATGTCATGTACCCCCCTGAAATAAATTAATCAGATTTAATTTGTTTTCCCGTGATAACGCGATAATTATCTCGTTATCACGGGAAAACGAAGTCCGTTTTCTCGCGATAACGCAATAATTATCTCGTTATCACGAGAAAACGGAGTAAATAAAATGTATTTAATGTATGGCCGCTTAGGGCTTCCGTACTTTTATCCAAAGTGCTTTACAATTTGTTCCTCACATTCACTTCACACACCGACGGCAGAGGCGACCGTGCAAGGTGCCGACAGGCTCATCGGGAGCAGTTAGGGGTTAAGTGTCTTGCTCAAGGACACATCGAAACGCTGCCCGGGAGGAGTGGGAAGCAAACCGGGAACCTATGGATTACCAGACAACTGCTCTACCTCCGAAGCCACTGCTATGTGTTGATGTATGTATGAAATATATAAACAAAAATATAATCATTTGGTGTCTTATTATTACTGGATCTTGTAAACAAGACACAGAATAACCTGATTCCCCAGTGTGTTACCTGCTCTACCACTGCACACCAAAATGGTTACCTGTGGTCACAGGCAGCCATACTGGAAGAGAGAGAACTACACTAACAATCCGTGCAAGGCCTTGTGGTGGAAATCTCATTTCATTTTAATTAAATTTTTATTTATTCGTACATGGAATTGTTACAGTCCAACAGTGTCTTCAGTACATATAGTTCACTTAATATGATCCACTAAATCCCACTAAAGAAGAAAGCTCTTATCGTACCTGTCCCTACACACATACAGTACACTGATAGACTGTTCATAGCGCAATGTTTACCAAACAACATGTACATACTTATTTTGCAGAAATGAAAACATCAACACAATTAAATTAACATAAATACATACATTTTGTGTATCTATCAGTTAAATTGCATATTTACTGAGGTTCATTCATTTATACACACAATAATATAAATGACTGTTCTATTATATCATGTATTATTCTATATTATACTACTATATACTATACTATATAATTGTATACTATAACTAAATCATACTATATACTATATCATATACTATATTATATTATATATTATTTTATATATATATATATTATTATATATCGTATACTATATTATACTAGACTATATTATATTGGTATACAGTATTATACCAATACTGAAATAGCCGAAGTTAATAACTAACTTAGTCAAAAGAGACCTGGTTAATACGATTTATTAACTCAATCAAAGTATCAATACAAAGATTCAGAGTTAGGCTGGGTGACTCAGCGTGGAGCTAGGACACCCGGTAAGAGACAGCCCTCACCAGATCTTCAAACATATTTATACTACATACAAACTGGAAGGGGTGGGGGCCATAGGAACACACAATGTATAGGGGTGTCATGACATTTTGGGGAAAGGTGGGGGAGGGTATTGTTGGGGTTAAGAATGAGGGATGGGGGTAGGAAGGAAAGATGGGTAGAGGGAGATCAAAGAGTCATCCAAGAGAGGGGGGGGGGGTCCTAACTCCCACAGCCTCTATGGCCATCATCACCCATATAACTCTGTATGATAGCATGTACAATAATGCTGTATATACATATATATATATATATATACCTATATACACTTGCACACTGTATATTACTATTGCACTTTACTTTTACATTTGCGCTTTGGTTGGATGCCAATTACCTCTTTTAGTCGTACGGTACTTGTGCTGCATGATGACAATACATTAGAATCGAATCTAACGTTCAGATCTCAAGATTCTAATCTGAAAGGGTTAAACCATGCGATGATGATGATAATGATGATGACGACATTGTGCATTTTTTGACAATCCACACATTCCACACATTCCAAGCCGCGTTCCAGAACGTGTGACCGTGAAATCGACTGACCACCTAATGTGATCGATCCCCCATTGTTTGTGAAGAGAGAGAGAGAGAGAGAGAGAGAGAGAGAGAGAGAGGGAGAGAGGGAGAGAGACAGAGACAGAGAGAGAGGCAGAGAGAGAGGGAGGGAGAGAGAGAGAGGGAGAGATAGAGAAGAGTAGAAGGTGACAGAAGAGGAAGAGGAGAAGAGGAAGAGGAGAAGGTGACAGAAGAGGAAGAGGAGAAGAGGAAGAGGAGAAGGTGACAGAAGAGGAAGAGGAGAAGACTCGTACCACAGTTGTGTCTCTGGTCCTCGTCGCTCATGTCTCCACAGTCGTTGTCTCCGTCGCAAATCCAGGAGGCGGCGATGCACCTGCCGTCGTCACAGCGGAACTGGTCCGTGTTGCAGGTCCTGACCACAGCGGCTGCTGGGAACACAGAGCAACATCAATGAGACGCCTACACCCCCGCGGCCGAGCCCGGTGCCGGTCCTACACCCCCGCGGCCGAGCCTGGTGCCGGTCCTACGCCCCCGCGGCCGAGCCTGGTGCCGGTCCTACACCCCCGCGGCCAAGCCTGGTGCCGGTCCTACACCCCCGCGGCCGAGCGGGCAAAGCCTGGTGCCGGTCCTACACCCCCGCGGCCGAGCGGGCCAAGCCTGGTGCCGGTCCTACACCCCCGTGGCCGAGCTGGGAAAAGCCTGGTGCCGGTCCTATACCCCTGCGGGCAAAGCCTGGTGCCGGGCCTTACACCCCCGCGGGTGAGCGGGCAAAGCTTGGTGCCGGTCCTATACACCCGCGGGCGAGCGGGCAAAGCCTGGTGCAGGTCCTACACCCCCGCGGCCGAGCCTGGTGCAGGTCCTACACCCCCGCGGCCGAGCCCGGTGCCGGTCCTACACCCCCGCGGCCGAGCCTGGTGACGGTCCTACACCCCCGCGGGCGAGCCTGGTGCCGGTCCTATACCCCCGCGGGCAAAGCCTGGTGCCGGTCCTACACCCCCGCGGGCGAACGGGCAAAGCCTGGTGCAGGTCCTACACCCCCGCGGCCGAGCCTGGTGCCGGTCCTACACCCCCGCGGCCGAGCCTGGTGCCAGTCCTACACCCCGCGGGGCGAGAACGGGCAAAGCCTGGTGCGGGTCACATCCGTCTGGTGCCGGTCCTACGCCCCCTCGGCCGAGCCAGGTGCCGGTCCTACACCCCCGCAACCGAGCCTGGTGCCGGTCCTATACCCCTGCGGCCGAGCGGGCAAAGCCTGGTGCCGGTCCTACACCCCCGCGGCCGAGCCTGGTGCCAGTCCTACACACCCGCGGGGCGAGAACAGGCAAAGCCTGGTGCGGGTCTCATCCATCTGGTGCCGGTCCTACGCCCCCTCGGCCGAGCCAGGTGCCGGTCCTACACCCCCGCAACCGAGCCTGGTGCCGGTCCTACGCCCCCTCGGCCGAGCCAGGTGCCGGTCCTACACCCCCGCGGCCGAGCCTGGTGACGGTCCTACATCCCCGCGGGCGAGCCTGGTGCCGGTCCTATACACCCGCGGCCGAGCGGGCAAAGCCTGGTGCCGGTCCTATACCCCCGCGGGCAAAGCCTGGTGCCGGTCCTACACCCCCGCGGGCGAGCGGGCAAAGCCTGGTGCCAGTCCTACACCCCCACGGGCGAGCGGGCAAAGCCTGGTGCTGGTCCTACACCTCCGCGGCCCAGCCTGGTGCCGGTCCTACACCCCCGCGGGGGCGCGAACGGGCAAAGTCTGGTGCGGGTCTCATCAGTCTGGGTGACGTGAGGGATGTCAGTAGCCCCCACTGAGCCCAAACAAACTGCAGGACAGCAACAAATAACGACAGCCGGTGGTGTTTTTGGTCACATATTCCTTGTCTCCATTAGCTATGTTCAGCCTGGCTGGGGCTATAGCCATGGTCTAGCATGGTACGGTATGGTTGGGTTCGTGTCTCCATTAGCTATGTTCAGCCTGGCTGGGGCTATGGCCATGGTCTAGCATGGTATGGTTGGGTTTGTGTCTTCATTAGCTATGTTCAGCCTGGCTGGGGCTATAGCCATGGTCTAGCATGGTACGGTATGGTTGAGTTTGTGTCTCCATTGCGTTTTCACACCACCAACTGTGGTACACAAGCTAAACCATGATACAACAGTCCTAGCCGGCTTTTGGCCAGGTCTGGCCCGGTTGTGAAAGGTGGCTGTCTCAGTCGGGGGTCCAGACATGCTGCAGCTTCAACTCTTAAGCCTCTGGTCTATCATTCTGCCCTGAGATGTATGACTGGTAGGGATGGGTACCGAATTCGGTACTTTTGAGGTAACGAACCGAAACACGTCGGTACTACCGAGTATCGAATCAAGTGAGAAACCGAAAAAAAATAAAAATAAAAATAAAAATAAAACTTTTATAAAAATTTTTTTTTTACTTTTTTTTTTTTTTTTTTTTACTTTTTTCTTTTCATATCAACGTTCACACGCACAATGTATGCTTACCTAAGATTTGACTTGATTCAACAACAAAGCAGTCGGAGCAATGACAAGCCGAAAACTGTCGAAATTTTAGTTATTTGAAGTTTGGATTTTTTTTTTTACGACTAAATTAAATTTCTTGAGACTAAAGTACCGAAAAAAGGTACCGTTGGGTACCGGTATCGGTTCAAATGTGAAAGGTACCCATCCCTAATGACTGGTGGTGACAGATATGATGCCCACCACTGTGTCCTTTATGAAAAGGTTGGATGGCCTTCTCTGGTTGAAAGGTGTAACTATCATCGGTATTTGTTTATTTTTAAAGCCCTTATTGGTGCACTTCCCTCTTACATCACAAGTTACTGTTGGAATGGAATCTTGGAAC